>NW_027397087.1:9923460-9936154 GCF_003265705.2 Callorhinus ursinus
GCTATGGTGAGTGCTGTGAATTGTGCAAGACTGTTGAATCACAGATCTGTACTTCTGAAACAAATAATGCAACATATGTTAAGAAAAAAAAAAAGAAGACAGCAGGAGGGGAAGAATGAAGGGGAGTAAGTCGGACGGGGAGACGAACCATGAGAGATGATGGACTCTGAAAAACAAACTGAGGGTTCTAGAGGGGAGGGGGGTGGGGGGATGAGTTAGCCTGGTGATGGGTATTAAAGAGGGCACATTCTGCGTGGAGCACTGGGTGTTATGCACAAACAATGAATCATGGAACACTACATCAAAAACTAATGATGTAATATATGGTGATTAACATAACAATAAAAAATTTAAAAAAATATTTTGTCTTAAGTCACCTGAAGCAATGAGTTAAAAGCTTAAAGAAACTTTCACAGAGCACAGTGTATGATTAGCACCTGTAGAGAAATGGGTAAAATGATGGCAAGGGAAATCTGAAATAACCCTTAAGGCCAGCACACACGAAGAGAATAGGTCAGGACACTGTATTGGTTCATCCTGTATCAGTGATTTATACACATATCTACCCAGTCTCTCCATGCATTATTGAGGACAAAAACCTCTTTATTTGCAGGACAATGTCTGTTATTAAACATAAGCAGTCCATCTTCAGCACCAGCTTACCCACACTAAATTACTATTCTTCCCTATAGACTATTACAGATAGTGGGACTGAATCTATCACTCTAATCTGCAGTTTTACACCTCAACTTCATATTTGGGTCTATAGAGTCTGATACTGAAAATCAGAATTTTCCTTAGCTATCCACAACCAAAATTAGGAGATGATGATGAAAAAACAACAGGCAACAGGCCCTGCTATGATCTGGTGACAAAGCACTTCATTCAGGACTCAAGAGACCTTGGTTTTCATCCTAGTTTTCTCATTTTAAGTGTGTCCTTACTATAGAAAGTTGTGCAGGCACCTGGGTGGCTCAGTCAGTTAAGCGTCTGCCTTCGGCTCAGGTCATGATCCCAGGGTCCTGGGATCGAGCCCCACATCAGGCTCCCTGCTCGGCGGGAAGCCTGCTTCTCCCTCTCCCACTCCCCCTGCTTGTGTTCCCTCTCTCGCTGTGTCTCTCTGTCAAATAAATAAAATCTTGAAGAAAAAAAAAAAAGCTGTGCTCTGGCCTAAAATGATATAGATTTCAATTTCTAAGAAATATCACCACTGAAAATAACATATAACTTCTCATTCCTTCTTCTATATCTTAGTATTTTACTTTTTTCTTTAAGTTGTTTTTTTTTTTTTAAGTAATCTGTATGCGCAACGTGGAGCTCGAACTCACAACCCTGAGATTAAGAGTCACGTGCTCCATGACTAAGCCAGCCAGGTGCCCCATCTCAGTATTTTAAGGTCAACTATCAAAACAAATTTTTATCTTTTAAAGATCCACTACACATATGAGATTGTAGATAAATTTTTTCTCGATGTTCATAATGATTATTGCGGAAACATAACAATATTAAACTTAAAAAAAAAACAAACTAAAATCCCCCCATTTGGAGACAGTATAACTTTGGGAGTAATGGAAATGTTCTGTACCCCCAATTTAGCAATAGTTACACAGGTGTATACATTTATCAAAACTCATCAACCAAAACACTTAAAATGGAAGCATTTTATTGTACTTAAAATATAACTCAATAATGTTAATTTTTTTAAATTCCTCTTTAAACCTTTTAGCCTAACCGCCTCAACTCCTATTACTTCCACCTCCACTCCACCTGAGTTATTGTCTCCTCATTCATTCATTCGTGCATGCATTCAACAAAAGTTTTGAAGCAATGTGTTAGGTACTGGAGATACAGGTGTGAACAAGAAACAGCTCATGCTCTCAAGGAGTTTCTTGTTTAGAAGGAAAGACAGGCAGCAAACAGGCAATGCTCAGGACAGCCTGAGACATGCTGCATACAACAGGAGTATGAAAAGGGTGCTCTAGGAATGCAAAGATGCTCATCTAACTTGGCTCTACCATCACAAAACCTGATGTACCTCCATGTTCTCAAACTCCAAAATCCCTTGCTGACCATAATGTTCAGGTCTTCCGTTTATGTCAACATCATAACTTTTAATAACTCAAATCCCATCAATTCCCCACAGAATTCCTGTTTTGGCTTTTCCTACACCCCCCACCTTCAGCCTGGACCCCAATGTTAGGTACTATCCTAATATGCCCCCTCATTTCCCATCTTCCTCCACAACTCCCTCTCCCAATCACTACCAATCTTGTTAAAATAAATCACTAATGTTGATTCTCAGTTATTCATTAAGAGTATGTAAATGTCGGCTATTTCAAACGCATACTGGGACATATCAGTGGACAAGTCAGACATGATCCTTGTCTTCACAGAGCTTGCATTCTGGTGGGAGAGACAGATATTTAAATAATAAAGACAACATAGTAATTACAGATTGTAATAAGTGCAGTAAAGGAAATAAACAGGGTGCTTACACACAGAAGGATAAGAAGAACCCATCTTTTAGACTGGGTAAGTATCAAGAAAAAGCAGAGGAAAAACACTCTTGGAAAAAAGAACAGCAAGCAAAGGCACAGGCCCTAGAGCAAGATAGATCTTGTGCTTGTTTTAGAAACTAACAGGCCAGTGTAGCTAACACTAAATGAGGAGAAATAACAGGAAATGAGGGGGAGACATAGGAGCCAGATCATGCAGGATCTTGAAAGACCTGTAATGAGTTTAGATTTTATTCCAAGTAAAATGGGAAGCCACTGAAGGATTTAGGCAGGAGGCTGACATGATCTGAATTAGTCTTAAAAAGATTACTCAGGTTGATCTGTGGAAAATAAACTGGAAGAGGGCAGAAATGGAAGCAAAGAGAACCAGTTAAGAGGCCACTCCAGTTGCCTAGGCAACAGATGGTGGCTAGGACTAGAGAGGTGGAGTGGAGACAGAGAGAGTTGTTTGTGTTCGAGAGCTATTACGGAAGTGCCATGAGACAGGGATAACAAAATTCTTGATCAGCCTCCCTTCTTTCCCCTCTCCAAACCTGGTCCTTTCTCTCAGAATATGACCAACCATGGCCATGAATGCTTAAGCCAAAAACTGAGGATCCAGATGTGATTTGTTTCTTCCCTTTTATCCTCATGCCTAATCCATTAGCAAATTTTTTTGCTTCTACCATACCTCCAAAATCTCTCTCAAATCTATCCACTTCTCTTTATCTCCAGTGATGTCTCTCTAGTACAAACCACCATCAGCTAAGGCTTAGGTTATAGCAGTAGCTTCCTAATTGCTCCCCCTGTTTGAAACATTTATCAGACATCCAAGTGGCTATGTCAAGTAGGCAAGTAGTTGAATTTGTGACTCTGGAGTTCAGAGGTGAGATGACCTAGAGATATGAATTTGGGAACTGAAAGCATACCAATGGTATTTAAAGCCAAAGAACCGGATGAAATCACATAGGCAGAGGGGGTAGACAGGAAAGAGCAAAGACCTTAGTACCAAGCCAGGAGACACCTTCTGAGATTGACTTAGGAAAGAAAATCCAGTCAAAGTAGACAGAAGGCAGAAGTTCTGTCAAACCACCCCATATACTCTCTGAATTCCCAGTTTTTCTCAGTCCTTATCTTCTGGACCCAATAAACCACCCTCTCTCTTAGAAACTAGACCCTATGGCACCGTACTACTCTCCCCTCCTACTTGCTTGGCTGCTCCCTTTCTAGGTCCTTCTCTGGTTCTTCCTCCATCTTCTATCCCTGAAATTCAATCATTCCTGTCCCTAGTCCTTCTCCCTCTCTTCTTTCCCTCTCCCTGTGTGTCTGAACCTGTGTGTATGTGCTCATGCATGCATGCGCGCGCACACACACACACACACACACACACACACACACACACACATACTTTTCTCCTCAAAGATCTTCTTCATTTCCACAATCTCAACTGTCAACTCTGTATTGAGAATTTCCAAATGTCTAGTTAAGTCTTACTCAAAGTGTGGCTCACAGACCAGGACCTCAGAATCAGCTGGGCATGCTTGTGAAAATTCTCCACCCCAGACCTACAAAATCAACTCCTCTAATGATTCTTAAGCAATGACTTTTATAAATGTCCAATAATTCATATCTATTATTTCACCTTAATTGCATGTTAGGTGATATTAGGAATTTGAGAGCCTTCATGCTTTTGATAGCAGTATGACAGAGAAATGACCTGGGGTTTAAGAAGAAAGTATGATTTAAGGATAACAGAAAGTATAACCAAGGACAAGGCTCTAATGGAGTTGGTGAGATTTCTAAAACCTTGTAACTGTCCTATATTTATTATTTTTGTTTTCCCTACCTCCCAAGTGCTTTAAAATACAAATCATTCAAATGTTAAAGAGTCTCTGAGCTTATTTTACTTAACAGCAAATAAGTAGTAAACTGGAAAGCCAGTATCTTACTCCACTGTCAGAATAAAATTGAAGACAGTAGCTTTAAAAAGAAAAGGAAAGTAAAGAGATACCTGGAATCCCTAAGTAGATAGAGCGATCCAAGCCAAAAAAATGATCATGAGGCCTGTCACAGTTCTTCTTCCACTTACATCACCCTATCTTGTATTAAAGTTCTTTGAGCACTTGTCTTATCTGTGTCACTAAACTGTGAGTTCCCTCAGGCGATTACACTTCTCTTGACATCTACCCATTACTTTGCAAAACCTACAGCCTTGCCCCAAGAAATCCAATATTTCTTGAATTAAAGAGTTTGCAACCTAATTCTACCTTGATTTCTGTACCATTATCTCCAATTAAAAATAAGTGGAGTCTAGATTGATGAGGTTTTACTGTACCACCTGGAAGGAATTAATATATCAAACCTTTAAATAAACACTAGCCATCTTTGGCAATACAAAATTACAATAACACTTCTATCCACACAATTTCTGTACTGCTTCTAAGATGTAGAATGCACAAGCTACCATTAAGATGTTTCAGGTGCTTCTCAATTTTCCCTACCTTCTCATTTCAAATAGATGCTTCCTCCTTCAATACTGGCAGTGAAGTGAGGCTGCTACTGTTTGAGCTAGAAGATGGTTGCACACACTGCTATAGTTGGCCAAATCCTTATTCCAATTCCCTCCCTACCTGGTTTCTATCTCCCAGCCAGTCTCCCCAGTTCCTGGGGTGGATTCTTAATTCTGGAGCTCACTTTATTCTCTCATAAAACAATGCTGAAGTGTTTGCATGATTAAAATAGTCTAAAAATGCTTTTATTGAAACTACAAACCAAAAAACTTCAGAAAGAGGTGTAATCCCACATTTTTTTATAGGCAGCAATAAAGACAAAGTGATAAGACGTAATATTATGCAGAAATCGATATTTGAATATTTCCTGTATATCTCCCCACTAGATGCCCAGAGACATCCAGAACATTCCCCAATATTGCCCCCTAGCTCTTATCCTCCTCATCTGCTTTCTCCCTGTGGCCAGACTATAGACTCAAATTTGCTCACTGTCTCTGCCTTCCCATTCTTTCAAAATACAAGGGCAAAGTATAGACTGCGATATTAATTAATGGTACTGCTCTGATTCGAAATGTCTGGAAGTTTCTTCACCCTTAATAAGAATAAGACGACGGGTTTCTCCATCGAGGGGTTAGGCTTGGGGTTCTCAAGACACTAGAACGAGGGACTACAATTCCTACACCCAGTATCTTGACGAGTTGACAGTGGCAGTATTCCCTGCCATTATCAGGCCCCACCCAGCTAGCTATGCAATATAACATTAGGTGCAGCGTCCTGGATTCCTGTCATTAAGAGGGGTTGGCACTGCGTCTATCGGAAAATGGCTTTTCCTCTAATCCCGCCTCAGCCCCCACACCAGACCATCTAATAACATCACCAGTTCTTTCTACTTAATGTTAGAGACATGCTTGAACTCGTCACGACTAATAAATGACAAAGTCATTATATTCCGTAGACTTGGTCGGCAGGAATGTGGGTAATGACTAACTTTTATTCGATGGCTTCCTTCCAGATCAATCCATAAGACTCCCCCTCCCCAGAGCCGCGAAAAGGGGTGAAGCCCGACATCCTCCAGAGCGCGGTAGGGAGGGACTTGGGGGGGACAAAAGGAACTTGCCTACAAGGACTTACAGATGCCAGGAGCTGAGGGGTCTGAGGCAACTCGGTACTGACTTCCATCCTCTCCGCACCCCCGGCCTCCTCGTCCGCCATCTTGAGGGAAACTGACACCCGCAGTTCCAGACCCCCGGCCGGAGACCAGAGGAAACCTGTGGCCGGTCCAAGAAACGAGGGGCGACACTTTTACGACGGCCCCTGAAGTCGGGTTTGACGCAGAATCGAGGAGCGGCTTCCGGTCCCCTTCCCGGAAGCAAGCGTCACGGCGGGTACGGCTGGAGGTTTTTCTTCCCCTAATTTTTTAGTTGTAGTCCCCAGTGCTTGAATGGTTGTGCATCTGGTTTCGTTGCTGCGAACTGTTGCATCTGCGAGGTAAAAAGTAAATTCAGCGTCCATTTTGAAAAGAGGAAGTCTGTCAGGGGTTGAGTACCTATTCTGCGTCTCGTTCAGGCCAGGTTTTGGTCAGGGGGTGTTTGTCGCCCTACGTACCCGCAGTGGTTCCCCAGAACCCACAGAATGAAAAAATACTCAAAGCTATTCCATGTTTAGGAATGTAGCCCTTGGACACTTGCACCTGCGCACGAGAAAGCTCGGGCCCCGGCCACTTTGAGGAGATCTGGTGAATATTAAAATTGAAACCTTGTAGTCATGCATCGGTCGAGGGAAGACAAAATAAACATGGTCATGCTCATTATGGAACACCATGCGTTGGTGTCGAAAAGAACAGGGTAGACCCCTGTGGAAAGATAAAGATGAATTAAGTGTGTGCGTGGGTGGGGGGAACCCCAAGTTGCCGCAGACTATGTATTTGCGCTTATATGCGTTAAAATGCGAAGGAAGAAGCCTGAAAGGGAAAAAAAACTAATAATAGCTCTCAGGATAGGAGGAAGTTGGTCAAGAGCTACTTTAGATTTATCTGTATTGTTTTAAATTTTAAGTTGTTTACAAACCAGTAATTTAATAGTATGTTTTTAACAAAGGGGAAAATAACGATAAATCTAACGCGCTTGAAGGAATTAAAGGTTAGCTATTTGGGAAAAGATTAAGTCATATCTTTACCTCAAAGTATACATATCAAAATAATTCTTAATGAATTGAAGAGTTAACTACTAAAAAAAAGAAAAAGTAAATATTTGTATAATATTGGGATGGAGGAGCCTTTTTTAAATTTATTTTTTATTTTTTGGAGGAGGCTTTTTAAAGCATGACACCAAAGGCAGAAAATATAAAAAGACTGATAGGTAATTTGTTTTAAAGATTTTATTTATTTGACTGACAGACAGTGAGCCCAAGTAGGCAGAGTGGCAGGCAGAGGGAGAGGGAGAAGCAGGCTCTCCGCTGAGCAGTGAGCCTGACGTGGGGCTCCATCCGAAGACCCCAGGATCATGACTTGAGCCGAAGGCAGACGCTTAGCCGACTGCGCCACCCAGGCGCCCCAAGACTGATAGGTAATTTAATCACAATTTAAAACATACAAAAATAAACTATACAAAGTTAAAAAGTAAACAAAAATTGGGAAGAAATGACTGCAACATTCATGACAGACCAACGGATAAAATCCCAAAGACAACTATATCAATAGAAAAATGGACAAAATACATAAATATGCAACTCAATAATTTTTATAAACATGAAAAAATCTAACTAATAAGCAAATAAATGCAAATTAAAATGAGATTCCATTTCTTGCCTGTAAATTGGTCAGTTTTTGTTTTTCCTTAAAAATAACCACCATCGGGGCGCCTGGGTGGCTCAGTCGTTAAGCTTCTGCCTTCTGCTCAGGCCATGATCCCAGAGTCCTGGGGTCCAGCCCCGCGTCGGGCTCTCAGCTCAGTGAGAAGCCTGCTTCTCCCACTCCCACTCCCCCTGCTTGTGTTCCCTCTCTCTGTGTCAAAGAAATAAAATCTTTAAAAAAATAATAATAACCACCATCAGGGGGCCTCGGTGGCTCAGTGGGTTGAGAGTCTGTCTGCCTTTGGCTCAGGTCGCGATCCGGGGGTCCTCAGACGGAGCCCCGCTGGCTTATCCCTCTCACCCTCCCCTCTCTCGTACACAATCTCTCTCTCAAATAAATAAAATCTTTTAAAAAAATATAACCACCATGTTGGTAAGCGGGAAGGATACTCATTGTTATATAAAATACACGTGTACATTAGTAAACCTATAGGAAGGCAATATTCGGAAGCCAGTTTTTCTTAAATGCTTTTTTTTGGCCCATTTATTCCATTTTTAACGCTGTATTCTTTTTTTTTAAGGTTTTTTAAATTTTAATATGTTTTTAAATGTTTTATTTATTTATTCATGAGAGTCAGAGAGAGGCAGAGGCAGAGGGAGAAGCAGGCTCCCCGCCTAGCAGGGAGCCCGATGCGGGACTCGATGCGGGACTTGATCCCAGGACCCCGGGATCATGACCAGAGCCGAAGGCAGACGCTTAACCATCTGACCCACCCAGGTGCCCCTTAACGCTGTATTCTAAAGATATAATTCAGGATGCAAATGAAGTTTAAACTACATCATTACTGGTGATGGAGATAAATTAGAAATGACTCAAATGCCCTCAATAAAGGACATTGGCTAAATAAACTGTGGTCACTCATATAATGTAATTTTCTACAGCCACTAAATATGTTGTAGAACATTGATTCTCAAAGAGTGGTCTACAGACTGAGTTCCCCAAATTTAGGAAGTTTGTGAGGTGAAAACTTTTGTGGTAATAAAAAAGTTATGTGCTTTTTTTTTTTAATCATGTGGTATTTGTACTAACTGAAGCAGAAGTAATGATGGGTGAAACTGCTGCCCCCTTAGCACAAAATAAAAACAGTGGCACCAAATTCAACAAGTCACCAAAGCGATCCAGAAGTCATTTCTTGACCACCATGCTCTTGCAGTTAAAAGAAAAAAAAAGAATTTAAAGCATGTTTCCCAGTGTCCTTGATGAAGCAGTAAAAATATTATTAAATCTTAACCTGAGTCTTTTAAATATTCTGTATGATGATGGGGCACCTGGGTGGCTCAGTTGGTTAAGCAGCCGCCTTCATCTCAGGTCATGATCCCAGGGTCCTGGGATCAAACCCCACGTCGGGCTCACTGCTCAGCGGAGAGCCTGCTTCTCCCTCTCCCTCTGCCTGCTGCTCTGCCTACTTGTGTTCTCTCTCTCTCTCCCTGGCTAATAAATAAAATCTTGGGGGGGAAAAAAAAAGCAACAACTGTTGTGGCTCTGGCTTCCTGGTCCATGGCAGTTCCTTGGGTTTCTGCTTTTCTTCTAAGCCTGTCCCTAGCTTCTTGCAGAATCTTTGAGTCTCTGATAAGCTTTCAATAGATGTGCTTTTTCTTAAGATAGTTAAAGGTGGTTTTTATTATCTGAAGCTGTTATTTTCCTACCTATTAAATTATTATTAATAATCTATAATGCTGCCTTATGTTACAGGCCTAATTTTTTCATGGCCTAATTTAATTCCTCCTCTAATTTCTTAGTTCCTTGAGTGTAGGAGCCAAGACACATACTTAGAAATGTCAGCTACTATGTTAAAGACTTTAGATGCATTTTAAAATACTTTTTTTTTAAGATTTTATTTATTTATTTATGAGAGAGAGAGAGAGGCAGAGGGAGAAGCAGGCTCCCAAGGAGCAGGGAGCCCGATGCGGGACTCGATCCCAGGACCCCGGGATCATGACCTGAACCGAAGGCAGACGCTTACCCATCTGAGCCACCCAGGCACCCTTTTAGATGCATTTTAGAGTATAACTCTGAAAACAATCCTATGTTGTCGTTCCTATTTATCGATATTGCATAGACAAGGAAATTATAGCTTAAACAAGTGAGATTGTTCAGATCCACAATTACTAAGTGACAAAACCTGGATTCAAGACCTAGGTCTGTCTGGCTTCAAAATGTGTGTCTTTAACCATTTCACTGTCCTACCTCTAATAAAAAATTTTTTTTGAGTCGCTTTTACCACTTTATATGTTGTAATATAAATGTTTATTAAATAAACAAAAATATCAGGTATCTGGCACACATTTAACATCCTGGTATGCTTATATTAGACTTTTTATAGGACATGAACCAGACAAAATAGATATAAACTAATGAATTATCATTGCTCTTTTCTGATCTAGACCAAGGTGTGGCTTGACCTACTTTAGAACAGAATTATGAATTTCTTTGATTCTTCTGCAAATACATATTTCTTTTTAAATTAGCATCAGCTCACAATAACTTTTGTGAGTAAGTTGCAAGGTCATTTTTCAGGTGTCATTTTACTGTTTGAAGTATCATCAACAGCTAATATACATTAATTAGTTTTCTCAAAGCCCCAGAATGACACAATTAGGACAGCCATACTCAGAACTATGTTTTCCTTAGACTCCTCATTTATGGATTGTGCTGGAGGTTTTTAACCCTGGTTACACATTAGGATCACCTGAGAACTTCTTAAAAATTCCAATACCAGGGGTGCCTGGGTGGCTCAGTTGGTTAAGCGACTGCCTTCGGCTCAGGTCATGATCCTGGAGTCCTGGGATCGAGTCCCAGGATCGAGTCCCTGGATTGAGTCCTGCATCAGGCTCCCTGCTCAGTGGGGAGTCTGCTTCTCCCTCTGACCCTCCCCCCTCTCATGTGCTCTCTCTTTCTCTCTCTTATTCTCTCTCTCTCAAATAAATAAATAAAATCTTTAAAAAAAATTCCAATACCAGGTCTCACTCTAGTGATTTTGATTTAATTAGGAGTAAGACCTGAATATCCATTTAAAAAAATACTCCCAAATGTTTTTAATGAGCAATCAGAGTTGAGAAATCCTCAGTGATTCTATTTTAATAGACTTCTTTCTCTGGGATATTTTCTTATGTGGATGATAGTAGTGCCTACATGATTCCACCTGTCTGGTACAAATCCTTCATATTCCTCATCCAGATTAGGGAAGAGCAATCTTCCCATCTGGTCTCCCTATTTCCACTCTCTTGCTCATATCCATCATTTATTTTCCTGCCAGAATTATTTGTAAATATAAATCTGGTCATGTGACTCTCTTACCTAAATAAATTAGATGACTGCCCTATAGCATAAAACTTAACTCTTAAACATGGCATTCAAAGCCCTTCTCAATCTGGTTTGGAACACTTTTTCCTAGTCTAATCTCCCTTGCCACCCCTCACCTTAAACTATCCACACCATATTTCACATATATCCCATTCAGTCTCATACTTCTGTGGTTTTGCATAGGTTAGTCCTTTGGCCTAGAATGCCCCCTCCCCGACAACAGCACCTCTTTCTATAAAGGGATTTCTGCTTGTGTATGTATGTATGTATGTTTTATTTTAAAGATTTTATTTTATTTATTTTTTAAAGATTTTATCTATTTATTTGATAGAGAGACACAGCAAGAGAGGGAACACAGCAGGGGGAGTGGGAGAGGGAGAAGCAGGCTTCCCGCGGAGCAGGGAGCCCGATGTGGCGCTCGATCCCAGGACCCCGGGATCAAGACCTGAGCCGAAGGCAGACACTTAACAACTAAGCCACCCAAGCGCCCCTCTGCTTATTTTTTAGAGTTCAGTTTATTTATGACTTCCTCTGAGAAGTTTTCTGATTCTCTCATTTTCCAATGTGCAAAATTGTTCCCTCTGCAATTTCATTGCACTTTAAATGAAAGAATAAGAGGAAACTGGGATAGGGTGCCTGGGTGGCTCAGTTGGTTAAGCGACTGCCTTCAGCTCAGGTCATGATCCTGGAGTCTTGCGATCGAGTCCCACATCGGGCTCCCTGCTCGGCAGGGAGTCTGCTTCTCCCTCTGACCCTCTTCCCTCTCGTGCTCTCTCTCTCTCTCATTCTCTCTCTCTCAAATAAATAAATAAAATCTTTAAAAAAAAAAAGAGGAAACTGGGATATAATCTTGCTAAAGTTGCAAAAATAACTTGACACCTTTTACAAAAAGAAACCTTCAGTCCAACCTAGATGCTTAAGATATATATATATATATACATATATATTAGTTATTCTTTTATTTACATGTATGGCAATTCTTAGCCTTTTATTTGTCTAATTCATTGAGTTACTGGATTATCTCAATTGGCCTGGCATGTTCTTTGTCAAGAAATATTTCCTGTTTAACATTAAAGACTGTTTTTCATTTTGCATAATCTTTGGTCTGTTGGAAATGTAGCTATTGGGAAGCCCTTGAACATGGTTTTTAAATGGCAGCAACTTGAATATAAAAATTAAGCATGTTCAGAGATAATCCACTGTACCCTCTGCAAATTTGAAAAGGCATTTACAGTATGGTGAATGTTTATTGGTTAGATTAATGATTGTTTGTTTTGCGGTATTTCAGTGGAAAAGTTAACCCAGACCCTTCAGACAGGAGGATACTTACTATTACATGATTAGTCTAGAAAACAAAACAATATAAAGCCAAACTGAATTTTGTACTTACTAAAGGAAATATAAATTTTAAAGAAGAAGCAAACAAAAAAGAAAAAAATTATAGAATGGTGCCACTGTCCTCATCTTATGACTGCAGTCTACTTTAGCTATTTATAAGTTGCTGTTTCCAAGAGTGCTAGTTTCTTTTTTTTTTC
>NW_027397087.1:9936254-10021481 GCF_003265705.2 Callorhinus ursinus
CTTAACATATATTGCATTGTTTCAGATGTACCGATCTGTGATTCAACAGTCTTGCACAATTCACAGCACTCACCATAGCGCATACCCTCCCCAATGTCTATCACCCAGCCACCCCATCCCTCCCACCCCCCCCACTCCAGCGACCCTCAGTTTGTTTCCTGAGATTAAGAATTCCTCATATCAGTGAGGTCATATGTTACATGTCTTTCTCTGATTGACTTATTTCACTCAGCATAACACTTTCCAGTTCCATCCATGTCGTTGCAAATAGCAAGATCCCCAAGAGTGCTAGTTTCCAAGCTAAGGAAAGAGCCTGGGGCTCTCTGGTCCTCTTAGGAAGTCTGTGGACCATGGCAACCCCATGTGGGGGCAGATTATACTTCAAGAAAAAGACTCCCATATTGAGCTGAGAAGCAGGGATCATTAAGGTCTTTAGGGTCAAAACCAGGATGGAGAGGGGATGGTCTTTATTAGAACAGAAATTTTCAGTCTTGGACAAAGGTCATTCCCACAGTTGTGGGGAGATCAGCCCCATTTTAGAACTGGAAAAGTCCTGAGAATGTGATAAAGTAGTCAGGACTGGAGGCTTCAGCTCCAGTTTTAGGAGAGTCATTCCTGGGTTCAAAGATTTCATTTCTGGGGTTGGCTTCATTTTAAAAATAAAGATATCCATACATAGGGAGTCATTTCTGGAGTGAAACTCAGATTGCTGGTTCAAACTGAGTCAGACCTAGGTTGAGGGTCCAAATAGGCCTGGATCTTGGGTTCACTCTCAGCCCTGAATCCAGAGGTTTCATTTTAAGGGCTCTGCTGGTCAGACAATCTTGTCTGTCTGTGCAGGTGATAAACCACAAAAGCATTTCAGCCCTGGTAGAGGGGAAAAAGTCTGGGAAGAGAAATAGATAAATAACTTGCCGAAGGTAGTACAAATAGGAAGAGAGAAGCGGGAATGTGGATCGAGGTCCAAACAACTCCAGGGAGCATGCTCTTTAGAGAGGAGCTGGGACACGGAAATGTGCACATGACTGAGAAGAAATGAGAGTGAATGATCAGTGGAAGGAACTTTGTTTAGACATGCAAGAAATGGCTCAATCTACCAGGAGAATAAAATCTGGCTTGGAGGGCGCTTGGATGGCTCAGTTGATTAGCATCTGCCTCAGAGTGGCTCAGGTCATGATCCTGGGGTCCTGGGATCGAGCCCCATGTCTGGTGCCCTGCTTGGCAGGGAGTCTGCTTCTCACTCTGCCCCTCCCCCAACTCATGCCCTCTGTCTCTCTCTCTCTCTCTCTCAAATAAATAAAATCTTTAAAAAAAGATCATTAAGGGCGCCTGGGTGGCTCAGATGGTTAAGCATCTGCCTTCGGCTCAGGTCATGATCCCAGGGTCCTGAGATCGAGTCCCGCATCAAGCTCCCTGCTGCTTGGGAGCCTGCTTCTCCCTCTGCTTCTCTCTCTCTCTCCCTCTGTCTCTCATGAATAAATTAAAAAAAAAAAAGATCATTAAAAAAATCTGACTTGCAGAGAGACAAACTGGATCCTTCCACCAAATTTGTGGAGAGCTGTATGCCCCAGTTTGCAGCAGACTGCATCAGTGATGGGGTTCAAGTGCTTTGGTGAACAGATTAAATGAACATGAACAAATTTATTTTTCCAGGATCTGAGTAAATTCTGGAAAGAGGACCCAAGCTGGACCCATGATGGTTTGAGCACCTGTCAGTGCAGCCTACCAACCATCCATATATTCTACCCAGGAATCTTATTCCTTTAAAATTGTTTTAAAAATAAGTAATAATAATAGTAATAATAATAAATATGTATATTTAAACATTGTTTTCTAGGCACTGTGCTAGGCACTTTGGAGAAAAGGTTCAACAAAAGTTGCATTAAAGGGTAGATAAGCTGAGTATGAGCAATACATGGAACACTGTATTACTAACAGATGAACAGCAAAAGGCATCCATCCCTGAGCACAGAGTGAAAGCAGATACCAGATGCAGCTGTTAAGCTGTGCACCAGATGTGGTGAACAAACAGGCCAGGTTAGAAGTTGGAAAGCTCTGGGAGAGGCTGCTTCTGAAAAATACAAATGACACAATACTTCAAGGTTTTAAAAGTGCCAGGTAGAGGTTTAGACAACTGCTGAAGAGTTTAAGGTTGAATTAGTTTTAAGAACTTGGAAAACCAAACACATAGAAAAAAATCAAGATAATTTACCAGTGCAGGAAAATGAGTTGTGCAAGCAAAGAATAGCTTGTCTTTAACAGGTGTTAGAAAAATATGGCCCCCAATCCACCTGCTGTCTGTTTTAATATAGTCTTCAAGCCAAGAATAGTTCTAACATTTTTTAGATGGTTGAAAAAAGGTCAAAAGAAGAATATTTTATAATACATTTAAAATACATAAACTTAGAGGGGAGGGGGGTGGGGGGATGGGTTAGCCTGGTGATGGGTATTAAAGAGGGCACGTTCTACATGGAGCACTGGGTGTTATGCACAAACAATGAATCATGGAACACTACATCAAAAACTAATGATGTAATGTATGGTGATTAACATAACAATAAAAAATTTAAAGAAAAAAATAAAATACATAAACTTCAAATTTCAGTGTCCATAAATAAAGCTTTATTGGAATGCTGCCACCTTATTCATTTATATATTGACTATGGCTGCTTTTGCACAATGGTAGATTTGAATAGTTGCAATAGAGACACCCTGGCCCACAAAGCCTAAAACACTTACTATCTGGTCTTTTATAGAAAAATTTTGCTAACCCAAAACAAAATAAAATAAAAAGTTTCTTTTCTCTTTACATTGTCATTGTTGAAAACTCAGAAAATATGGATATGCAAAGAGGAGAAAATATAAATAACCTATAATCTCGTATATTTTCAGGATCCCAGAATAACCATCATTGACAGTTTGGTGTATATGCTTCCAGGCTTTTTTCTGTGTGTGTGTGTGTGTGTGTGTGTGTGTGTGTGTGTGTGTGTCTGTAAAATGGCATTATACTGTACAGTTTTACAAAATACCCAGTAACATGTTATTAATGTATTTTCATACTACTAATTTTTTTTTCAAAATTATTTTAAGATTACTGCATGGTATTACCTTATATGGCTGTGTCATTTTATTTTTAAGACTCTTATTGTAGAACATTCACAGTATTTTGTTTCCAGTTTTTTCCTATTATAAACTTGCTTTAATAAACCTACTTATTGGTAAGTCCGTATAAACATCCATAGATTACCTTAGGATAAATTATTTTAAGTAGAAATGCCAGGTTGAATAAGGTGCACATTTAAATATTTTTCATATTTTTAATGGAAAAAATAAGTATGCATTTATTGCATTTTTATTAAATGTTTCTCATAAGAATTTATGGTAAATATAATACTAAAGGTTACATGTAACCTATGTACATATTAAAGAATAACAGTAAAACGAAGACCAGTGTATCCACCATCAACTTAAGAAATAAAGGCTAACTTTTAAATATTGAAAAAATAATAATGGGGGCCACCTGGGTGGCTCAGCCAGTGGAGCAAAGTGTGTGGCTCTTGTTCTCGGGGTTGTGGGCTTGAGCCCCCATGTTGGGTGTAGAGATTACCTAAAAATAAAATCTTAAGGGTCTCCTGGGTGGCTCAGTTAAACAGCCAACTCTTGATTTTGGCTGAGGCTGTGATTCCAGATCCTGGGATTGAGCCCCATGTCATTGGGCTCAAACATGGCAGGAGTCTGCTTGAGGATTCTTTCTCTCCCTCTGCCCTTTTCCCCTCCCCCCCTGCTCGTGCTCTCTCTCAAATAAATAAATCTTTAAAAAAATAAAATCTTAAATAATAATAACAACAACAATAATAATAATGTGACCAATATATTTCTCTGGTAGTTTTCATTTTAATTACTGAGTTTGGTGCTTTCCCTAACTTTTGATGAGGGCATTAGTTCTCTGCATTTTTTAAGGCTTTTGGATTCATGCTTCATTGCAGGGATGGCAAAGTAGCATTTGTATCTCAGGAATGTGAAAGCTGACAACCCTATAACTTGTTTTTCTATCTATCTTATATATTTAGACACATGGAAAGAATGGATTTGATGTCATCCAAACTTGCCTTGATTGCCTCATTCCAAAGTGGCTGTGTGATCATTGTTTCTTTTACTCAACCATAAAATGACATATAAATGGCGGTTGTGTTTTTTAAAAAGATTCTAAGTAATCTCTATACCCAACGTGGGGTCAAACTTACAACCCTAAGAACAAGAGTCGCAAGCTCTACTGACTGAGCCAGCTAGGCGCCCCGAAATAGTGATCATTTTAATAGTAACCTAAGATCAAGCTTGGCACATTTATTTTTTAATTTAGTACATATATATACTTAAAGATTTTATTTATTTATTTGAGAGAGTGAGAGAGCACAAGTTGGAGGAGTGGCAGAGGGAGAAGAAGCTGCAGGTTCCCCCCCAAACAGGGAGCCCCATGCAGGTATACAGTGGCATTAAATGCATTCTCATTGTTGTGCAACCATCACCACCATCCATCTACAGCACCTTTTCATCTTGCAACACCGAAAATCTGTATCTATTAACCTTTTTTTTTTTAAGATTTTGTTTATTTATTTGACAGAGACACAGCAGGAGAGGGAACACAAGCAGGGGGAGTGGGAGAGGAAGAAGCAGACTCCCCGCGGAGCAGGGAGCCCGATGTGGGGCTCAATCCCAGGACCCTGGGACCATGACCCGAGCCGAAGGCAGACGCTCAACGACTGAGCCACCCAGGCGCCACCTGTATCTATTAAACCTTAACTCCTCATTTCCCCCTCTCTCTAGCCCTTGGCAGCCACCATTCTACTTTTTGTCTCTGTGAATTTGAATACTCTCAGTACCTCACATAGGTGGAATCATACAGTATTTGTACTTTTATGATTGGCTTATTTTACTGGCATAATGTTCTCAAGGTTCATCATATTATAGCATGTGTGAGAATTTCCTTGATCTGTGATTTCTTACTTTTGCTCATGTTTCAGGTTCCTTAATACAGAGCCCTAACTTACCTAGATGAAATTCTCCTCAAATTTGTTTTCCTAAGGAGTGAATGGAGTGCTCCCTAAAAAGCTGAAAAACTGGTACCTACTGATGGTCATAGTAGAAGCATCCACAATAGCCAAAAAGTGGAAATAATCCACATGTCCATCAACAGATGAATGAATAAAGAAAATGTGGTATATTTATACAATGAAATATTTTTTTTGAAGATATTATTTATTTATTTGACAGAGAGAGAGTCAGCGAGAGCAGGAACACAAGCAGGGGGAGTGGAAGAGGGAGAAGCAGGCCTCCCGCAGGAGCAGGAAGCCTGATGCAGGGCTTGATCCCAGGACCCTGGGATCATGACCTGAGCTGAAGGCAGCCGCCTAACGGCTGAGCCACCCAGGTGCCCCTATTTATACAATGAAATATTATTTGGCCTTAAAAAGGAAGGAAATTCTGACACATGCTATAACATGGGTGAAAACATTCATTAGGGAGTGGGGAGGGGAGGATGAGGCACCAATATTTAATGGATACAGCATTTTAGTTTGGGATGCTGTAGAGTTCTGAAGATGGATGGTGATGATGGTTGTGCAACAATGTGAATGTACTTAATGGCACTAAATTATATACATAAAAATGGGTAAGATGGTAAATTTTACATATCTATCACAATTTTGAAATTTAAAAATCCTTACATACACAAAAAGCTATTTTGATTACATTACTTTAGCTCTCCACAGAAATAACTCCACAGAACAATGATTCAATACTGTACTTTTGGATTTTTTTAAAAAGGTTTATTTATTTGAGAGAAAGAGAGAGCCCATGCAGGAGGGGGAAGGGTTAGAAGGAAAGAGAGAGAAAATTAAAGCAGACTCTGCACTGAGCGCAGAACCTGATGTGGGGCTCAGTCTCACAACCTGACATCATGACCTGAGCCAAAACGAAGAGTTGAGTCCTTAACTGAGCCACCCAGGCGTCCCGTATTTTTTGATTTTTAAACAAAGTTAGCATAAGAAATAGTAATCTGAAGATAATTTCTACATGTTTATGAGAATCACCTAGTTCAATTTATGACTGTTGATGACAATGTCCATTGTTTGTGAAATGCCCCAATGATACATTCTCTCTTGACTTTAGTTCTAGGATATTTTACTTTCGTGGTGCATTCTTGCTTGCTTTCTTTATGAGATAACAAGAAATCTACCTTTCTCCTTTGGCTATTAGGAACTGAGAATCACCTTGTATGATGATTTGTGGTGTATTAGCTGTATTCCTTGAAGAATCATTCACCATCTTTAAATAAATAATTCCTGTTTCTACTCACTGTGAACACTATGAGTGAAGCAGCTTGGTTACAATTCAGTGTCTGCAATCCAGACTGCTGGACTTTGTGACTTTAAACCATGTTTCTCATTCCAGAATGTCTTAATAGCATGTCTGTTCCTATCATCTATCACACAGATTCTTGTTGTATTACATTTCTGGAAAATAATTCTCATATTTTTAAAGTTCCTCTAAGGCCTCTCCAAATGCATATCATATATGCCATACTGCTTATGTTTTAAATCCGATCATCTCAAACATATCTTCAAAATTTGGTTTAGAGGTATCCATACAGATATTTTTGTAGTGCAATATTAGACAAAACCAAAAACTTTATTCATATGGACAATGTTCTCCACACATACATCATAGCCCTAGTATTTTTGTCATTTGGTTTCCAAATTTTGGCACTAACTTTTAACTATCTCTTTTTCTTCCCTCAAATATCCAATCAGCTGTCAAAGTCTGTAGTTTCGGTCTTCACAATTATTTTACATCTGATCCTTCCTTTGTAATCTGTGTTACACTCTCCCATCTTCTTTCTTCAAGACTTTGCAGTTACCCCTACCTGGAGTCTCAGTCTATTTGGGCTGCTAAAATAAAACATCACAGACTGGGTTGTAAACAACAGTTTATTTCTCACAGCTCCGGAGGCTGGAATTCTAAGATCAGGGAGCCAGAGTGGTTTGATTCCGCTGAAGCCCTCCTCCAGGTTGTAGATTGCTGATTTCTCACTGTGTCCCCACATGATGGAAGGGGCGAGGGATCTCTCTAGGGTCTCTTTTATAAAGGCACTAATTCTGTTCACAAGGGCAGAGCCCATCTCTAAATACCATCATATTGAGTATTAGGATTTCAACATATAAATTTTGTGGGGACACATTTGGACCATAACACTAGATTATCCCAATATCCTTCCAACCGGAGTCTCTGCCATACCTGTCCTCTGTCCAGTTGGTTCCCTGTGCTGTTGCCAGGTCTGTCTTCACTCTTGGCATTTACACAGGCCTTCCAAAATATGGCTCAAACTAAAGGTCTGGTTCAATTACCACTATTCCTCTAGGCATACCCTAGGCCTAGACAAACTGAAGTACTCACTGTCTCCTCATCATGTCCTGCATTTTCACACCTTAATGCTTTGATTCATGTTAGATCCTGGTGGAAAGTGCTTCTCCCTACCCCATCCCCAGTCTCTGCCACTCAGAAATACTATCCATCTACTATCTGCCACCTCCTTAAACTTTTCCTGATTCTATAGATGAGATCTGTCCTGGGTAAACCTCCTCTGGCCTTTTATATCTTGTTGTCTCTTGTGCCAAATGGCATATTGGTCGTATAGTAAACTTACTTATGTATTTCTCTCTCCTACATAAGCTTCTAAGATTATGAATCATGGTTCTTTAGCTACTTATGTTTCTTTATATTTCCTGCTTAGATCAATGTATTGCTTTCCAAATGTACACAAAAAGTATTTTAATGAATTGAAATTGGCGTAAGTTCAATATTGGCAATATATCCCAAGAAAATAACTCAAAGATGTGTTAAAAAGGGTGCTCTTTGTACAAAAAATGTTTTTTTCAAAACAGCAATTATGTTTATTCGGAATGTTTATTCAAAAATGTTTATTCAGAACATTCCAAACATAAGTAATCCAAAAGCTCAACAATAACAGAATGGTTAGATAAAGTAAGGGCAGGACCCGAATCTAATTCTTCTCCTGTGACTGCCCATAGGGAGTATTTACAGTTTATTAAATGAACGGTGTAACATGGCAACAGGATTTTTTTTTTTTAAGATTTTATTTATTTAACAGAGAGACACAGCGAGAGAGGGAACACAAGGGGGGTAGGGGAAGCAGGCTTCCCGCTGAGCAGGGAGCCGGAAGCGGGGCTTGATCCCAGGACTCTGGGATCACGACCTGAGCCGAAGGCAGACGCTTAAGGACTGAGCCACCCAGGCGCCCGGGCAACGGGATATTATATAGCCAAGTGAGTAAGAAATCAAGTTTAGGAAAAAATAACTTTACAAAACATACGTACTATATCTATTAAAAACCTATGGAAACACGTTGTTAATAATCAGAAGGGCCGAGAGAAAGCCGGCTGTCACATCTGAACAGGAATTTAAATGGCGTCCTCATACATACTTTGATTCTCACAAGCCTGTGAAGTACGCACGCGAGGCATCATTAGCTCCGTTTTATGGGTAAGGAAACTGACCCACCGGGGTCAGCAATGATTGACTAAGGCAGAGCCACGACTCCGCCTACCGGACCTGGGTTCTTTCCCCGCCACTCCTCGGCAAGCTTGATTGGTGCTGGGGGTCTCGGTTTCCTTTATTTCACCCGCCTTCCTTTTTCCAATCCAGCCTAGAGACGCGGGCGGCAGGCGGGTGGCAGGTGTCCGGCGAGGTGCAGGTGCGGCGGTGGCGGACGAACTGCGCCTTAGGCCCCCGCGACCATAGAGTCCGGAAGTGCGGCCAGAGCAGCTCCCGGGGGCGCCGCACGGGCCGAGCCCAGGACAGCGAGGGCAGTGCCTGGGCCGGCCGAATGGCCGTAGTGCTGGCCATCAGGGTGGTCGCGGGGCTGGCGGCAGCGGCGCTAGCGGCCGTGCTCTTGGAGCACTATGGCCTGGCCGGTCAGCCTTCGCCGCTGCCCCAGCCCCGCGCCTCCCGGAGCCCGCACCCCGCGCCGGGCCCCGGAGCCAGCAACATCTTCTGGGGGCTGCAGGTGACGCAGCGGGAGCAGGGCTTGGGGTGGGTGCAGAGGCGTCACTACGCGGTGAGGCGCGGGCAGTTTCCACCGGGGTGCGACCGCCGCGGACCCAAACTCCCGGCTGGGGGCTCTGTCCTTTCCTTGGGGGGGAGGGGGGTTCGTTCTTGCACTGCATCCTTGCCATTTCCTTCCGCCTTGAGAGAGCTGCCTGGTCGCCTGGGTCCGTGCTGCCTCTTCCTGACTCAGATATCTCTGTTTAATACCTGCTTTCGGCAGATATCCGACATTCACCTGAGCAGGTTTCGTGATCCAGGCAGAGCTGTAGACTTAGAGAAGTTCTGTTCAGAAACTATTGGCATCATTCAACCAGCTCTCGTCCTGGCAACAGGTAGGGAGGGTTGCCGTGCTGTCGTGTTGTTCTGTGGTCCGGATGGTAGAATGCTAGCCAGGGCTGCAGCTTTTCACTTCGGGCATGTTGGGGACACTATAGCCCCAGCTCCAGGTGAGTCTTCCTGTAGAGAAGATGGGACATTGTAATTTCCTTTGCCGATGGATAATTGAGTCAAGATCCAAGCTAAATGACTTGCCATAGCAAGGTTTTGTCAAAGCAGTAGAAGCAAGGCTCATGATTCTCGTTAGTATACTGTCTGCTATATTTGTATTCGTTCGTCGTTGTTGTTACAGTTCTGGATTTGAGAGAGAATTAGGGAAAGCCCTTTAACCACAAATGAAGTTTTTTTCTTAATTCCTTTCTTCCTTCCTAACTTCCCTTTTCTTTCTTTTCTTTCTTTCTTCTTTCTTCTCTTTGGCGGGGGGGGGGGGGCAGAGGGAGAGAGAGAATTTCAAGCAGGCTTCAGGCCCAGGGCAGAGCATCCTGACCTGAGCCGAAACCAAGAGTGGGAGACTTAACCGACTGAGCCACGCCAAAGTTATCTTTTTTAAAAAAACTAACTCCCCCCTCCCTGCCCCTCCGGGGCCCCAGACAGCCTCGGAGGCACTCCAGCTTCAGAGCACTCTATCCCCCTTGTCCTGTGAATGACCGCTGAGGAAGACAATGAATGAGGCAAAGGAGTCTCTTCGAAACATCGAGCAGAAGTACAAGCTCTTCCAACAGCAACAGTTCACCTTCATCACCGCTCTGGAGCACTGCAGGGAGAACACCCACGACAAGATCCGGCCCATCGCCAGCATCGGACAGGTGCAGAGCTACACGGAGCATTATTGCAACAACTCCACAGACCAGCGCATTCTGCTCATGTTCCTGGACATCTGCTCAGAGCTGAACAAGCTGTGTCAGCACTTCGAAGCCCTACACTCCGGCACCCCGGCCACCAACAACCTGCTTGAGAAATGCAAATCCCTGGTTAGCCAAAGCAACGACCTGAGCAGCCTCAGAGCAAAGTACCCTCACGACGTGGTGAACCACCTCAGCTGTGACGAGGCCAGGAACCACTACGGAGGTGTCGTCAGCCTCATCCCCATCATCCTGGACTTAGTTGAAGAATGGATCGCCCACTCAGAGAAGCTGCCCCGCAAAGCCCTGCAGCATGTGAGTGAGCCCCAGGCACGCCAGGAAGCCACCGGGGTGGCTGCTCGCCCTTCCTGGACCACAGGCACCCAGCCTCGGTTAAGAAAGCACAAATGTAGGCGACTTACAAAAGACAGCCCCAAACCTAGGGGGAATGACACAGGATGTTTCAAACCTCCCTGGAGACCACCTGGCGGGAAACTGTAACTCAGAGCCGGCAACCTGCTGCGTCCCGTAGTGTGCTTGGTCACTTAACTTGGTCTCCACTGGCCGATCCATTCTTTGGCACCCACAGTCCCCACCACAGATGAACCCCAGAGGGGCCTGCCTAGTATACTGTTGAGAACCTCTCTCCCTCTCTCACTTTCACTTCTAAGCTCTCCTCGCCTCTGAGTGTCAGGCTCTGTGCCAATGAAGAGGACCCCCACTTCCAGTGTTGGTGGGAGCAGGTGTCCCGGGGAGGCTGCTGAGAACTGGGGTCACCGGCCTGCCCAGGTGCTCTGGGAGCTCCCAGCCCGCACCCTGCCGGGCCCGGCCACACTGCAGGTCTGGCTTTCTGGGCAGAGCCGCCGAGCCGGAGGCCTGCCAGCTCCTTTCCCACCACAGCAGCAACTGTAGGCAAGGCTCGGCTCCTGCAAGGTCCAGCTGCTCAGCCTGCCAGGATGCTGAGGGCCGGCACGGTGGACTTCCTCAGTGTGATTAGGTCTCTGAACCAAAACCCAAAGGGGAATGAACCTGCCTTTCCTCTCCTTTACTTGGGAGAGGAACCATGAGAGAAGCCGGAAGAATTCTGATTTTATGGCTCCCATGCAAGGACAGTTTCCTGATTTTCACAACACAGTCAAGGCCCCGACATTATAGAATGTGTCTCTGGCTTTTGAGCTTGCTGGAAGTTCTGACTGACTGTTGGCTTTTCCCTTCACAGGGGGCGACTTAGCTTCTGTGTTCTTGCTTCGTCGGGGGCGACCATCAAGAATAAAAAGTGTTCTCCCCCCCCAAAAAAAAATAACAACCCCCCACTTTTTTTTAAACAGCATTAGTCAATCTTATGTTGTCAATTGTTTGAGGCTTAAAGTGACTTAGGACACTTTTCTTCATCTTTTGGTACTTCTGTGACTTGGGTTCTCTAGAGTCTTCAAACTCCTTTTTTTTTTTTTTTAAGATTTTATTTATTTGAGAGAGAGAATGAGAGAGAGAGAGAGCACATGAGAGGAGGGAGGGTCAGAGGGAGAAGCAGACTCCCTGCTGAGCAGGGACCCCAATGTGGGACTTGATCCTGGGACTCCAGGATCATGACCTGAGCCGAAGGCAGTCGCCTAACCAACTGAGCCACCCAGGCGCCCCGAGTCTTCAAACTTCTATTTGCCCCCTAAATGCATTGTAGAAAAAGTAAAGGAGCATCTGCCATATTTATTGGGGGATTCATATCCTACCCACCTTACTGAAACACCTCTGCTGATATGATGGATTACCAGTCCTTATGTTATGGAAAACCTCCATTTCAAATTTGCATTTAGTTTTCCAGAAATTTTGGTATTTCATTGACCAACCGCACCTTCTAGATTACTTCTTGCTGTAGAAATAACACTTGGCCAGATTACATATCCTGATTTAGGGTGTGGAAAATATGGTTGTCATAGATATCAGGCATCTGCCCAGTGTTGGAATTTCTTATAGTTTGCATTTTTGTCAGAGTTTCACGATGCATTTTGTACTGCTCTCTTTAAAGATAATTTTTTTCAGAACCCATTTCTAATATCACGGTAAGTTAAATAGGTACTTGCTAACCTATAAGAAACAAAGTCTTTGCCAAGAAAATCTCATTTTATAGGGCTCGCTTTGGACATAGATGGACTTACAAGTTGTTATGCTTGTACATGTTGAGTACTTAAGTATCTTTGTTCTTTCAAAGTGCATTTAAAAACATTTTTAACCCCCTTGGGTTTATTTTGCATTGTGATTCAAGTCTTATGTAAATCTACAGGAGACCTGACTGATGCCAAAACAAAGGAACACTTGGGATCCAGGCAGCATGAGGTAGAATGGCAAACTTACCAGGGTATTCTGAAGAAGACAAGGGTCATGGAAAAAACCAAGTGGCTCGATGTTAAAGGAAATCATGGTAAGAGTCAAGACCCACATATAATTAAAACTAGATTTTTTTCCCTTCAAGAGCCTAGATTCTCCAATTTAGAATATAAAATTATAAAATGGGAACATTGTAACATAGTTTTAGTTAGACTGAAGGCCGCAACTCTGAAATACAACTATATTATATGATTTTAAAACTTCAGATGTCACTTTTAGCCTTTGAGGGGAAAGTTGGGATGGTCATTTCTTCTTTACATGAAGAAATGCTTCTAGCAAAACCTATGTAGGAGGGTGTTTAAAAGTATAACTATTTTGGGCTCCTTGCTGGCTCAGTTGGTAGAGCATGCAACCCTTGATCTAAAGTCATGAGTTCAAGCCCCACATTGGGTGTGCAGCCTACAATCAATCAGTCCATACGTATATACATTCATACCACATACATAAATACGTATGTATAGATCAATAGATACACATTTTGCTAATAGAAGCCGCCACCCGTAAGTCCATATACCATATGATTCCATTTATATGACATTCAAGAAAAGGCAAAACTATAGAGAACAGATTGTGGTTGCCAAGGGTTGAGGGTGGGGGGATAGGCCGACTACAAAGAGGCATCATGGGAGAACTTTGGGAGATGTTGGAACTGTTCTGTATCTCCATTGCAGTGAATACATGACTGTGCATTTGTCAAAAACCAAAGAACTATACATTACAGTGAATGAATTTTACTGTGTATACATTAAAAAATTAAAATTGCAAATAAATCTCTATGTATGAGGGGAGAAATGGATAATCCTTTCACATTTTTTACATTATTATTGTCTTGTTAGTAAGGAAATGAACTCTTCAGCAAAGTGTCCTAACAGTAGGTTTGTTTTATAAAGGTTGACTTTCTTATTAGTTGCTAAGTACTTTGTCTCCTTCATTTGATCATTAATTGCTGCTGTGTGCCTAATTATATATATTTTTAAAACTATCATTTTAAACAGATAATTCTGTCTGGTAAAATACACAGTTTTGGTTTGATCAGAAAATGCCTTCTTTATAAATAGTTCTTACAAAGCAGCTAGGAATTATTAATTGATGATGGGATATCTGGCTTATAGCTTTCTCTGGTATACCCTGTAAGTCTGGTCCTGAACTTATGATGGTTCAACTTACGATGGTTTGACCGACGATTTTTTTTTTTTTAAGATTTTATTTATTAGAGAGAGAGCAAGTGTGAGAGAGAGAGAGCATGAGCAGAGGGAGTGGCAGAGGGAGAAGGAGCCTCCTTGCTGAGCAGGGAGCCCAATGCAGGGCTCCATGGGACTCTGGCATCATGACCTCAGCTGAGACCTACGATTTTTCAACTTTACAGTGTATGAAGGTGATACACATTCAATAGAAACTATATTTCGAATTTTGAATTTTTATCTTTTCCTGGGCTAGCGATATGCAGTATGAAACTCTGGTTATGCTGGACACGATCACCAGGGTAAAAAGCCATTAACCTTATAACTATTCTATGCCCATGCTATCATTCTGTTTTTCACTCTCAGATATTCATCATGAGATATTCAACACTTTATTGGCCTTGTGTTAGATGATTTTGCCCAACTATAGGCTAATGTAAGCATTCTGAGCATGTTTAAGGTAGGCGAGGCTAAGCTCTGATGTTCAATAGGTTCAGTGCATAAAATGCATTTTCTATTTAAATATTTGCCACTTAAAATGGATTTGTCTGGACATAACCCCATTATAAGATCTGAATTTATATTTCCCTTTTTTCCTGATCTTAATTAGTGGTACAGGTCAAATTCTTTTGCAATAAAAGCAAGTCTGTACATAATAAAGAAGTTTATTTTTTAACAGCATTAGTCAATCTACTGACTAAGCCAAACTACTGACTTATTTCAAGATGAGATCTTGTGAACAGAGCTTGTCCTTTGGAGGTCATGATAATCTAATTTGACTTGTATAAGCACAAAGGCTTATAGTATGTGTATATATATAGATAGATAGATATGTTTATATATTGTGTTAAGATAGGAGGAAACTAATTTTTATTAAGATTTAACTATAACTGTAGTTCTCTTACGTAGTAAGAGGAAAATTGGACTTAACAGCTTATTCTCTGAAGTTACTAGAAATATAGTGGATTCTTGGAATTCCAAGCTGGTAAGTAATTTTAGTTATTGCAAGCAGGCAATCAAGCTCAATGAAATAATTATATTTCCAGATAAGTGTTCTGTGACATCTTTTACCTTACTCCTTACCATTATATAACTCCTTTCTTACTGAATCTCTACAAGATTTAAGAAGAGACGGTCTTAGGTCCTGTTATCAAAGTGATTAGCTGTTTAGAAACACTTGGCATGGATCCATGTATCAGTCATGATTAAAACAGCAGCAACAGTCCAGTCTTACAACGGCAAATTGATTTATTCTGAATAGTACATAATATCAAAGTATTTCTTATTCTCCAGTATATGGGGTGCCTTAAATTAGTTTCCAGATAATCTGAATTCTGTTACCAAGTTTTAAAAACTATCAGGCTAATTTATTGGCATTCTGCCATTTAGAGATGTTATTGAAAATATTGTCATTTTTCTTTAGTCATTAAGATGTTTGTATTTTTCTTTTTAATATAGATGATGTTTGCTCTTTTTTTTTTCCCATGTGCTTTTTTGGTTTTTTGTTTTTTCCAAATTTTTATTTAAATTCTAGTTAGTTAACATATGGTGTAATATTGATTGGTTTCAGGAGTAGAATTTAGTGATTCATTGCTCTTTTCTTTTTAATTAGATGCATTCAACATTCCAAGTCTGGAGAGTGTCGAGAATTATTACAGGTACTGTAGTGAACAGAATACAGACCATGAAGTAGTACAAGGGGAGTGCAGTCAAGTCAATGAATGGGTGAAACATTTTTTAACAGAACTTCTAGTAACTTAGAATTTTTGTGTATGTGTGTATGACAGATTCAGTTCCTTTTTTCCCCCAAGACTTTTTCTTTCCTTTAATTCCTTTTATCTCATATACTTTATGCTTTTTATTGGCTAATGATACTTTAAATATTTCACACAAACTTTTTTTTTTGCCATTGATACTTAGCAGAAGTCATATTTTTATTAGTCATTTTTTTTTACTTGGATATAATTGATATATAACATATTCATTTTAGGTATACAACACAATGATTCAAGAGTTGTATGTATTGTGAAATGGTAACCACAATAAGTCTAGTTAACACCCATCACCATACATAATTAAAAAAATCTTTTTTCTTGTGATAAAAACTTTAAAAATCTACTCTCAGCAACTTTCAAATATATAATAGAGTGTGTTTGACTGTAGTCACCATGCTATACATCAGAAGTCACTTAGATTAGAGCTTGTTAGGAGAGTACTGTAGATTTTAGGAATACTGAGAAACTGATGCTCTCAGCCTCGCAGTGGCTGAGGCGCCCAGTTGGTCACCCAGTTTGTCACAGAAATATTAAGATTTTCTTTATATGCCATGAATGTGAAAAAGGCTATGACTATGGAAGGCTCTTTGCATTAGAAAACCAGTTCTCTAGTTTCAATGTGTTGGGATTCTTTTAGTTGCAATTTCACTTCTAGTTCTAGGATAGTCCACAGCTTTGTCCTACATTGTCCATCACTCAAGTAGTGAGAATTTGTTGAGAGCCCATTGTTAGCTGGATAGCGTGAGAGATACAAGAGCTAATATGAAAAACTATGGCCTCTATCTTCAAGGAAGTCCAGTTAAGAGAGATAAGAATTGTTTGGGAAACAATTAGAAAAGAACATTAAGGGATGACTGATGAAATGCTACATTATTTGGTAGACATGATAATCACTATGAGAAATCGGAAAGGGCAGAAGTCAGCATGGGCTGGACATAGAGACTTTATCTTATTTTTGAGATATAATTGCAATATAACATTGTATAAGATTAAGATGTACAACATGTTCATGTGATACATATATATATATTGCGATATGAGGACCACCATAGAGTTAGCTAATACCTCGATCACTATCACATAATTATCATTTTCTTCTGGTAGAAATAATTAAGATCTAGTCTCTTAGTGACTTTGAAGCTTATAAAACAGTATTGTTGATTA
Organism: Callorhinus ursinus; assembly: GCF_003265705.2. NCBI lineage: Eukaryota > Metazoa > Chordata > Mammalia > Carnivora > Otariidae > Callorhinus > Callorhinus ursinus. The sequence continues at coordinate 9,953,058 of NW_027397087.1, forward strand.
TAATTACTATGCTGTGCATTAGATCTTCTGAGTTTATATATCTACCTAGTTGCAAGTTAGGATTTAATAAAAGAAGTAAAACTTGTGTTCAGTCTTAAAAGAAGGGTTGCATTTGGAGAAGTAAGAAATTTTGAGGGGTATATTTTAGGCAAAACCACATAATTTTAAAAGTTAGAATGAGCTTTTAGGGACAGTAAGGTAACTGGTATCACCAGAATAAAAGATCATTTTGAGGACTGGTATGACATTGGGTAGGTAGCTTAGAGCCAATTTATGGAGGTCTTAAGTGACAGGTGTAGAAATTTAGATGTGTTGTGTAATGGTTCATAATCCAGTACAGATTCCTAAGGAGACAAGTCAAATAATGAAATAATATTTTATAAAGGGCAATCACACAACAAAAAAGAGAAAAGATAGGGATAATAAGGAAAAAAACAGGGAGATTGGAGTTTTGTAGAGCAAATAGGAGAGTCCTGTAATAGTCCAGTCATGATGTGGAAGGGCTTGAAATGAATAGGAGACATATCTATCTAACAGAGTCCATAGATACGGGGACAGTGTCATCAGCTGGAGGATGGCAGGTCAAACAGCATTGGTTAGCGTATAATTAGAGTCACTGTAACTTGGAGGATGAAGTTGTCCTTTGTTTTTAATGTGAGAAAGGAAAAGGTCAGAGATGAAAATCTTTCGTTTTCTCTTATCTATTTGTATCTTTGATGGTGACTGTGGAATGGAACTAGGAAACATTTTCAAAGAAGAATTAACAGGACTTTGGGTCTGACTGGTTATTGGGAGGGTAAAGCTATTAGTCACTTGAAAGTTTCTTACCTTTATATTTTTGTTTCTAACCACCTAAACTGTATCTGAATTTTTAATAAACAGCATTTTATTTTATTTTATTTTTTAAAAATATTTTATTTATTTATTTGACAGGGAGAGAGAGACAGCAAGAGCAGGAACACAGCAGGGGGAGTGGGAAAGGGAGAAGCAGGCTTCCTGCGGAGCAGGGAGCCTGATGTGGGGCTTGATCCCAGGACCCTGGGATCGTGACCTGACCCGAAGGCAGACACTTAACAACTGAGCCACCCAGGTGCCCCAATAAAGCATTTTAATAAACAGCCAGAGATACGGACATTACAGATATATCAGCCTGAACAAAAAAGCTTAAAGCTAAATCTTGATCTTAAGAATGCCCCAGAGAATGTCAAAATCCAGAATTCAAAAAATGTTAATAGCTATCATATAGTTTAATCTCTACTTTCAAATAGTTGGGTTTATTTTTAGATAATGGGTTTTAATGTATTAAAAATGTAGGAAAGGAAACAATATATGTGAGATTATAAGATCCTAAAGAGGGGTGCCTGGGTGGCTCAGATGGTTAAACGTCTGCCTTCGGCTCAAGTCATGATCCCAGGGTCCTGGGATCGAGCCCCACATTGGGCTCCCTGCTCCGCGGGAAGCCTGCTTCTCCCTCTCCCTCTACTATTCCCCCTGCTTGTGCTCTCTCGCTCTCTCTGTCAAATAAATAAATAAAATCTTAAAAGAAAAAAAAAAGATCCTAAATAACTGAAAACAAATTAAGCAGGAAAAATATAAATAAAAATTTTAACGAGAGAAAAAAAACCTCAAAATAGAAAATTTTATTTTTTTAAAAGCTTTTGTTATTTATTTATTTGTTTTAGAGAGAGAGTGTGTGTGCACATGTGGGCACACGCGAGTCGGGGAGGAGTGGAGGGAGAGGGATAAGTAGAATCCGTGCTGAGTGCCAGGCCCAGTGCAGGGCTGGATCCCATCACCCTGAGATCTTGATCTGAACTGAAATCAAGAGTTGCTCACTTAACTGACTGAGCCACCCAGGTGCCCCCCAAAATAGAAAACTTAAAAATACTGGGAAGAGGGGCAATAGAACTAATTGACTTTTAATTATAATATCTGTGATAATGTGTTTATTTTATGATATATTTGATGGCTATCGTGGCTTAAATATAGCTCCCTGATAGCACATTAGGTTTCAGGAGTTTATTTGTATTTTTCCATATGTGCCTTATCTATTTTCTTATAATGTCATGACATTTGAGTAATATAATACCTTCCTTCACATTTATTCAACAAAGACTAATGAGTTCCCACACTGTGTGCTATGTTACCCACCCTTTCCCCCGTTCTTCACTCTCCAACCTTATAGACACCTGAACACTGTGGATACTTAGGTAGTGAGGACTTTCATTACCGAATATATACCCTGTATAGGTTACAGATATATTTTTAGGAACTGAAAAACATTTACTGACCCAGACCTAACATTTTTCTTGATGACTTCGTCTTTGCAAGGCTTTATTGTGAGTTAAGCCTCTATAGTCCTATTTCAAGATACAAACACCTTTTTTTTTTATCTCATTACACCAAGAATTCTGCTAGGCACTTCGTAGGTCCTCACTAAATTTTTCAATGATGGATAAGTACCATTTCACTGGATTCTGATTGATCTCTCTTTAAATGTTTGGTGGACTGCCTAAAATAGCCGCCTCCTTCTCTGCTTTGCTTGGTGACCTTGTGTTTGGTTACTTATGCATTAGTTTGCTTCAATCTTTATAGAAAATGGGAAGAAAAATCCTTAAAATTTCTTTTCATCAGCTTATTGTGGATTAGTTTATGTATTTCTCTGTCAGATTAGGAAATTTTCAAAGGGAGGCAAAATACAGTGTGATAGATGGGGAGGAATTTAAACTCATTCTGTTTTTTTTATGATTGCACTAAAACTTTCCTGTCTTGTATTTTTTAGGAAATATTCTGCCGTACGTAGGGATGGCTCTTTCCATTATGTCCACAGTACTCCCTTTGGCAACTATTCTTTCATCTCTTTGGATGCCACCCCAAATCCAGGGCCTAAGAGACCCTATAATTTCTTTGGAATTTTAGATGAGGTACAGTAAAAATCTCACTTCCCTTTGTAGCTAACCTATTTTGTTTTTTCTTGGATAAATGTGGCTCACTTAAGGTTATCCTAGGTAAACTGTTCTTATTTAGAAATTCTTGAGAAAAATTTTACTGTGGTTACAAGTATGGCTAGAAGAAATCACTGGCTACTTCCGCATTATCACTGCTATCTATGTTCTGGTCCCCATATCTTATAAAGAAATACCTCACATTTTATATTTATTCAGTAAGCATTTATTAAATATATACTAAGTGCAACATGCACTTTGCAAGGTGCAGGGCGTACAGCTTTATACTATATGGTATATTCCTGAATCCCCATAGTTGCCATTTCTAACTAATGGACTATATTCATTTTAATAAGAGAAGGGCAACCACTGAAGTGAATCAATTTCTGTTAAAGCAAGTTAGGTGAAAACTGTTGCTGGATTAAAACTGTCTGGAAAATCACATATGAGAACCTCTCATTCTTTCTTAGTACAACAGATGTCAGCTCACTAATGAGCACCTGCCTACATGCAAGACATATGTGCCTGCATGGAAGAATACAAGAGCGATAAGATCAAGTTACTTGCCTCTTAGAATATTTAATCTAGTGGAGGGGCATAAGACTAGTGCAGAAATAACTATAATAAAGGGCAGAATTTGCTAAGTGCTGAAAGAGATTCAAAGTGATATGAAGGTTCAGAAGACCTTGAAATCAAGTGAATAGAATATTGTGAAATGCATTGTGTTATATTAGGCATTTATTTAATGAAGGTATATTTTGTTTCTTATCCTCCAACTGTCTTTAGACAGAGTTTATTAACTTATTATTTTAAAGCCTACTCCTTAGAGCAGTGTTTTTTAAGATACGACTCAAAGATCATCTTCATGAAAATCAGCTGGACTCTTGTAAAATGCAGATTCCCAGGCTTTCCCCGAGACTTATCAAATTAGAAACCCTGAGGGTATGGTCCAGGAATTCATTGCTATAAGCACTTTACAGATAATTAATGTATATTTATACATGTACAAGTTATTTTTTTTAAAGATTTTATTTATTTGAGAGAGTGAGCGAGAGAGAGAGGCAGGGCGTGTGTGCATGTGTGCAGGCAGCGGGGAGGGGCAGAGGGAGAGGGAGAAACAGGCTCTGCGCTGAGCGAGGAACCCCGACTTGGGGCTCGATCCCAGGACCCTGGGATCATGACCTGAGCAGAAGGCAGTTGCTTAACCGACTGAGCCACCCAGGCGCCCCTGTACAAGTTATTTTTGAAATCAACTTTATGAGGGATGATTTACATACAATAAAGTGCACTCATTTTAAGTGTTTGAAGCGTATTGACAAAAAATATATATGCTGGTATAACTGTCACCCCAGTCAAGAGAGAACATTTCTATCATCCCAGAAAGTTCTCTTGTGTAGTCAGTCTTCACCCCAATCCTAGAGAACCACTGATGGGTTTTCTGTCAGTATAGATTAATTTTTTTTCTAGAATTTTATGTAAATGAAATCATACAGTATGTACTCTTGTGTCTGGCTTCTTTTGCTCAGTATATTTCTATGATTTGTTTCTACAATTCATCCATATTATTGTGTGTTTGAGTAATTCTTTCCTTTTTATCACTACATAGCATTCCATTGTTTGGATATACTGATGGTTTCTAGTTTTTGGCTATTTTGAGTTGAGCTGTTGTGAACATTCAGGTACAGGCTTTTTGTGGACATATGTACATCTTATTTTAGAAGTTTGGTTTCAAGTTCCTCTTTATTAATTGCAATGTAGTATACAGGGCTGAAGAGATTAATGGTTCTTATTTTCTATAAAGAACTTTGTCATAAAAATGGACAGAAATTTATGTCATTTAAAGATTGTTCTCTATTTCTCAGTTTCCTTCTCTATCAAATGGGGATAATACTTGCCCTGCTTAGCATAGAGTTATTTTTAGGACCAAATGAATTATAATGTATATGAAAACAGTTTGAAATTTATACAGGTCCATGCAGGTCATTAATTAGTAGGGTTTAGGCCTTAGACATAATATACTTATTATTATAAAACTTCAAGGCAGATGTTTAATCTGTAGATTTCAGCCTGAGCCCTAATGAAAGATCCTTCTGTTTTTCTCCCATTTCAGAAGCGGATGGAGGAACTTCTGTTACTGGCCAAGGAGAGTAGTCGGAGTAACCACAGTATTTGGTTTGGACACTATACAACATCCACTATCCTTTCTCCATCACCTGGAATTCGGTCAATAATGAGGTGAGGCAGGCTTCCAAAATCAGAATTAATTGCTTGTAATTCTTTTATGTTACTCTTGCTCTCCTGAAGAGATCTTTTTATTAGTTTGGCATTGCAAGTTATCTGTTCATTTATTCTGCTCGTTTTTCATCGATTAGATCAGCTACAGCGTATTTGTGTGGGCATCTCCATACTCTCGGTGGGCTGATGCCTGTTTTGCACACTCGTCACCTCCAGGGCACTTTGGAACTTGAGGTGGGAGACTGGAAGGATAACAGAAGGTAAGGGAACTACCCCACAAAATAAACTTATACATGTAAGTTTTGCTAAAACAACGATAGTTTTCTTATTGCTACCATGGGTGATCCCAGTCAAGGAAAAACTTGTGATCTCCCTAAGTTTTTAAAGTAATATAGATATTATGTGTGTCGGTGTATAAAAACCTCATTGCAACAGTTATGTTTGCCATCACTATGTTACGTTGGATTTTCAAGATGCATCCACTAGGAGATAGATCTCAAACTCTAGGGTGCACAAGGATTGTGGAGGATCTTATTAAAAATAACAATTTGGAGGCCCTATCTCCAGAGAATTTGGTTGTGTTGGTCTGGTTTCGGACCTGCATTTTTTTTTTTAAAGCCCACCAGGTGTTCTATGGACCACACTTAGAGAAACATTAGAACTGGAACTGTATCACCCTCTGAATTTTATATCTACCTTTGTAGTTACTACTATGTTAGTGATTTAAGTTCTTCAAATACACGATAGTTGGTTTTATTAAGATTAAAGTCTTTCTATGAGAAAACACAGCCTGTTTATCAAAAGCATACAGTATAGTTAAATATATAGAGAGAAAAGAACTAAATACATATTTTGAGAATAACTAAGTACAGTAGCTTAAATATAGATGAGTATCATCTCATTGTTGAACTATTATCAATTACAATTTAATTTATTCAAACTCAGTTCTCTGAAGATGTTAGTAAATATTTTTTGAGCTGAATATGTTCTTTCTGTTTTTAACTACTTCCATTAATTAAAAAATAGCTTTACATCTTGGAAGGTACTCACTCATTTTGGTTGACTCTGCTAGAAACTGTCTAAAACTATGCTTGAAGCCTGTAATTACTTGGCAACTGTAATTACTTTGAGCTAGACCTGTCTATTCATGACTGTGAGGTTGTGGGCTGGGCTGGGATTACCTTTTACCAGATAGCCTTCCTAATCCTTGATCAGCTTCTTTATTTCTTATAAATGCTATAGTTACAAGTTAAGTGATGTCATGAAACCATTTCCTCTCTTTCTCTTTCCACCTGCTCTCCTGTTGTTCCACCCCTGGGGTTTTATCTGGAGTTTTACTGAAAGGACCTAACCTTTACCTGCCCTTTTAAACATTTAAGTTGTGTTAGGATAGTAGAGGAGCTTTTAAAAGTATATTAGTAATATTAGGCTAGGCTTTGTTGTGGATACAAATAAATCTGGAAAATATCAGTGGCTTAACAACAGATGCTTATTTTTTCATTTATGTAAATCTGGTATGAGCCAGGGACTCTCTCTTCCATGGAGTGACTCAGGGATTCAGATTTCCTTCATCTCATAATGCCACTATCTCAACACCTCAATCCCAGGGCAGGGAAGAGAGCATGGAGAACTCATGCCCACTCCTAAATACTTTGCACCAGAAGTGTGATACATGTCACTTCTGTTTACAGCCCATTGACCAGAACTAGTCACATGGTCCCAACCTAATACCAGGGAGACTGGGAAATGCAGGGGAGCACGTGGAGTATTTGGTGAGCACTATTGTTTCTGCCATAGTTAATCATTTCTTTTCTCAGTTCAAAAAGTAGAAAATATAAAATTTTGGTTATTCTTTAATGAATATTTATACCTCTCACCATGCATTTAGAAAACCAAAATAAATTTTGTTACTTTCTTTGAAATTATAGAAATAAAGGTTTAAAAGAAGAATGAAAGATTTCTGATTGTGTTTATGTTAATATTAGCATTTTTGATGAGATGAGGAATATCAGGTATTAGGCTTATGATGAATGTCTTAGGTTCAAAACAGTCTTAAAGTATAGAAACCAAACGAATTAATTTATCAAGCATTTATTTAAAAATGAAAGCGTGCATGCTATGTACCAGGCATTGTTCTAGGGCACAGTAAATTTATGTCTTAGTAAGATTCAATTTGTGATAAACGTGAACTATAAAGCGGTAGGGGCAAGGGAAGAAGGACAGGGAAACAATATTAGTTACTTTGTATAAATTCATGATCTCAGAAAGTATAGTTTTATATTTTTACATTTGGTCTGTGTATAACCTTCATACCCTCTTATAATGTGAAGTGACTAAATTACCTTATTGTCTCTGGTCTCTAGGTACCGGATCTTTGCTTTTGATCATGACCTCTTTAGCTTTGCAGATTTGGCCTTTGACGAGTGGCCTGTGGTTCTTATCACTAATCCTAAGTCACTCCTATATAGCTGTGCTAGACATGAACCACTAGAAAGACTTCTTCATTCAACACACATCAGGTATGTAGCAGTTTTTTGGAATTTCCTTTCAGTTTGATATTAGTGGAGAATAAGTCAATGTGACTATAATCCCGTGTGAAAACTGTGAGATGCTGCACTTTAATTTTCTCAACAATCTAAACATTATATAAAGATAAAATGCTTACTGCTTTATTCCCATTCAGTTAAAAAATAATTTTTTTAAGCTGTTGAAATTTAAAAAACCTCCAGAAACCCATAACCCTACCACTGTAATTTTTGTGTATTTTATTTTCATGTTTTACATTGCTATAATCCCCCTAACCCCAAACAGAGCTGTTACTGACATTTCTGACTTCCTTCTCAGGCATTCTCTTTGAGGCATGTTTTTACATAGTTGTAATGATAGGGCACAGTCTATTTTAATTCCTACTTTTTATCTCTCAACAGAGAGAAGGTACCACAATTTATCTAACCATTTTCTTACCTTACTGGTGAACTCTTACATTTTTTTCTAACTTGGGAATGAGCATCTGATGCATGTAGATTCTTTTTCCATTTGAATAATTTCTTTAGGTAAAGTTCTAGAGGTGCAAGTCTTGGTGAAAGAATATGAATTCCTTTTTGACTGTTGATAAAAATTGCCCAATTACTTTTTTTTTGTAACTAAAATCATTTTTCTTTTAAAAATATGCAGTAAAATATATGTAACATAAGATGTACCATTTTACCATCTTTTAGGTATACAGTTCAGTGGCATTAAAGTATATTGATTTTGTTGTGCAACCATCACCACCATCCATCATCAGAATATTCATCTTCCAAGACTGAAACTCTGTACCCATCCAACAATAACTTCCTGATTTACCCTTTTCCCCAGCCCATGGCAGCCACCATTCTACTGGTCTCTCTCTTTGAATTTCACTACTCTAGGAACCTCATATAAGGAGACTCCTACAGTATTTGTCCTTTAACTGGCTGGCTTCTTTAACATAATATCTTCAAGGTTCCTCCATGTTGTAGAGTGTGTTAGAATTTCTTTGCTTTTTTAAGGCTAATATTCCATTGTGTGTATATACAACATTTTGTTTATTCATCTGCCGATACTTCTGCTTCCACCTTTTGGCTATTGTGAATAATGCTACTATGAATGTGGGTATATTCTGTTCAAATCCCTGCTTTCAGCTTTCAATTCTTGTGGGTATATATCTAGAAATGGAATTGCTGGATCCCATGGTAATTATATGTTTAATTTTTTGAGGAACCACCATACTGTTTTCCATAGCGGCTGTACCATTTTACATTCCCACGAGCAGTGCATAAGGTACCCAATTACTTTTTAAAACAGATACTAATTTATAATGTTACCAGGCAAATGAGTACCAATTTCATAGCACTCTTATCATTTTTGGATATTGTACTTTTAAAAAGATGTACTAATTAATCTGGAAAAATGATATCGAGCTGTTTTATTTATTTATTTTTTTTGGTCAGCAGTGAAGTGACTCTCAGGTTTTTTTTTTTATAGGAGCTGGATATCTGATTTACACTTTGTATTCTCTGAAAGGGCTTGGTAGCCTTAGCTCTGTTTGTGATACTGCATCTTGTTGACAGTTGGGAAACAAATGAGTGGATGGTAGGATTAACATGAGATTAACAAAGTAAGATGTCTAACCAGTGTTCTTTTCCTATATGAAAAATCAGGACTTCAGGAGTTTATCAGAAAGAACTTTGGATCTACTCCAGTTTTATTTGTCAAAAGAAAATTGATTTTCCTTTCTAAAAAGTACAAAAATAGTTTCTAATTTTTCACCAACTTAGGTTTGCTAAATTATATAACTCCAAAAGCCACCATTCAGAAAGAAACCAGATCATGAGTAGTGGTCATATAAACAGTTATACAGTGTGATGGTTCTGCCTACATTTATATTTTTTTTAGGTTATAATAGAGTTATTCTCCTTTCTAAAAACAGTGAAAATATCTAAAACCACATGCGTATGTATGTTCTCGTTTTAGAGTCTTGGCCTTTTCCTTATCCTCCATTACTTCTGTCACAGTTAAGATTGATGGAGTTCATTTAGGGCAAGCTATTCATTTATCTGGTCCTATTTTCATACTGAAGTGGAACCCAAGAAACTACAGTAACAGGACACATAACATAGAAGTAATTGTCCAGGTAAGTTAGTAATTTTCAACTTGCTATATAAATGATTTGGCTGTAACTACACTAAACTCTGTTGTGGTTTTGTTTTTTTTTTTCAGTCCATTGATAGAGATGAAACTAAGTTAATTAAAAAATTTGAGGGGCACCTGGGTGGCTCAGTCGGTTTAGCATCTAACTCTTGATTTCGGCTCAGGTCATGATCTCAGGGTTGTGCAATTGAGCCCCGTGTCAGGTTCTGTGCTCCATGTGGAGTCTGCTTGTCCCTCTCCCTCTTTCTCTGCTCCTCCCCTCCCCCTTCCCTGGCTCTCTCTCTCTCTCTCAAATAAATAAATAAAGAAAATCTTAAAAAAAACACTTGAGGGGCGCCTGGGTGGCTCAGTTGTTAAGCGTCTGCCTTCAGCTCAGGTCATGATCCCAGGGTCCTGGGATCGAGCCCCGCATTGGGCTCCCTGCTCGGCAGAAAACCTGCTTCTCCCTCTCCTGCTCCCCCTGCTTGTGTTCCCTCTCTTGCTGTGTCTCTCTCTGTCAAATAAATAAATAAAATCTTAAAAAAAACCAAAAACTTGAATATACTGGATTTAGTATATTCAGGAAATGAGCACTCAGGAGTCATTCTATTAGACAAAAAACTAGACTTCTCAGTGTGTAACTACTGGCCACAGTCCCCGCTTTTTGAGCCCCAGGGAATCATTCTTTTATTGTCTTTCAACTTTGGCTAGAGTCTTCTAATAATGGGAGCAAATTCCCCAACATACCCAAAGATAATAGAATAAGTCAGAAAATACGTATTTATGTACCCATGCCTTTGCTTGCTTTCTCTAAGTACAGGAAAATTGTGACACTATTTTGAAAGCTCTAGGATAGAGAATTTTCAAGGCATCCCAGAGAATTTTTTTGTTTGTTTGGGGAGTCTGCATTGATAGCATATGTAGTAACAGTCTGCCTGCTATTCCAATTCAGCTTGGGGGCATTTAATTCACTAGCACCTGCCAGAGTAGCAAGTGATCATTCATTACCAAAATAGGACACTTTCATCAATATTGTGAAATTCTTTAGGAGATACTGTGCTCAGGAATTAGTTTCTGAAAAAAAAAATCTATCGATTGCCACAACTTGATGATTTGATGACAGTTATTAACTATTTCATCTTCTATTGTTAAGTCTTAGTTTGAAGATTACCAAGTAATCCTTCAGAAAACACATGTAATTATTTTCATTATCTTTTGTGTGTGTGGTGTGTGTGTGTCACAGAGAAGGATTTTGAGTAGGAAGGAACTGTTTACTGAGCTCCTTCTAAGGAAATGCTAGACACTTACAATTTTTTACCTAATCCATATAACCATCCTTTATGGTAGGTAGCTTTATCCCCAGTTCATAGATGAGGAAGCAAGAAAAGGCACTTTGCAATGCCACCCATCTTTGAAGTGTTCTGCTTTGGAGGCAGAAGAAACTCGGGGAAGATGTGAAAGGAATTATGACTGGGGATGAACTCTTAATGTCCCTTCTATTAGAAGTTGGATCACTGAAAGAAAACCTGAAGGTACAAGTGCACCTAGAATAAATTATTCCCTATCTTTACAGTTATGAGGAGGAAGTGGGAGCAATCATAGGAGACCTGCTCACTGTAGGAATGGGGAACTCCCAAATCCTTGGATTGCCTCAAAACCCCAGCTTCTATAATTTTATGAGAAAAAAAAAACACAGTTCATGTTCCTTGAAACATTTCTGGCTGCTTCATTAAATCCTAGTAAAAATGTGAAATCACATATACTTTTTACATGTTTAACATTTCTTACATTATTGAGGTATAATTTACATACAAAAAAACTATACATATTTAAAGAGTAGAATTCAGTGAATTTTGACATACATATATACCCTTGCCCATTACTACAATCAGTACAGTCTATCACCCTCAGAAGTTTTCTTGTGTTCTTTTGCAGCTGTCTTCCTTCCACCCTCATGTCCAGGAAACCACTGACCTGTTTTCTTCTATATATGTGTAACTTCAAAAGATTATTCTACTGAACATTCAGTAGGGAACTTGGTCCCTTCATTCGTCAATGGGAAAGTTCTATTCTTTTATTTTTATTTTTAAAGATTATTTATTTGAGGAGAGAGTGAGTCAGAGAGCACGAGCATGAGCAGGGGCAGAGGGAGAGGGAGAAGCAGACTCCCCGCTGAGCAGGGATCATGACCTGAGCTGAAGGCAGACGCTTAACCAACTGAGCCACCCAGGTGCCCCAAGTTCTATTCTTTTAAATACAGTATATTATAGATAAGTCTCAGAAAAATCTGTGAGAGACAACATCAATTTATTGTCTTATATTTTACCCGCTCACTATTTTTATTGAATGAGGAGCCTAGTAGCAGCTAGACCTTTAGATCAATTTTCAGTGTGCTTCCTGAATTAGTAGCATCAGCATCACCCGGGAACTTGTTAGAAATGTAAACTCTCAGGTCCCATACCAAACTTCTGCATCAGAAACTCTGGAGTTGGGACCCAGCAATCTTGTTTCAACAGTCCATCCAGGTGGTTCTGATGTGCACTAAAGTTTGAGAACCAGAACTTTAGATTATTGTGCCTACTTTGCCAATTGAAAGAGCAGACTCCAGAAATCTCTATATCTCTAAATCTCTATATCTCTTTATCTCTAAATCTCTATATCTCTGTATCTATAAATTAAAGAAAAACTCTGCTTTAAAACAAGAACATACAACTTAAAATAACATTTTGAGCAATAAAAGTCTGATAAAAACAAGTGTAAATTCTTTTTTGTTTTTTACTTTTATATGATGGGAAACTTTAAAATTATATGCAAGAGATAATACTATAATGAATTCCCATGTATCCATTAGCCGACTTCAACAGTTACCAACTCATGACCAGTTTTGTTTCATCTATACCCCTGCACCATGATGTCATTCCATCTGTAATATGACAGTATGTATCCCTAAAAGAACTATTTTTTAAAAATGTAACCATAATACCATCACACACCTGGAAAATCAATAGTAATTCCTTAATATCAAACTAGCTAGTATTCAGTTTTCCTAATTAGTCATATATATATATGACATGCATGGGGTTGGTTCAAATCAGAATCCAAACAAGGCTCAAATACTGCATGTAGCTGATTTGTCTCTTCAGTCTCTTTTAATCTACAGGTTCCCTCTCCTTTTTTTTTTTTTTTTCCTTGCAACTTATTTTTTGGATAACTTTGGAAACTGGATCTTTTATCCTGTAGAGTTTTCTATATTCTAGATTTATGATGTTTAAATTCATGTTGTATCCTTCAACATGTTCCTCCACCCCCTCTAGTTTCTATATCCTTCAGCATGTTCCTCCACCCCCTCTAGTTTCTATAACTGGTAGTTAAATTAGGGGTTTGATCAGATTTGAGGCTGTTTTTTGGCAGGAATACTTCATTTGGTGTTTTATGCTCTTATCAGAAGTCTGTGATATCTGGTTGTCTCTCTTTTAGTAATGTTAGGATTGATCATTGTATTCAGGTGTTGTCAACTTTATCCATTGGTGTGGTGGTAAGTATCTATCCACCAGCTTGGGACAGGTTTGAAGGGGGAACCCTGATTTGTAGTGTTTCCCTGATTAATACCAATTTCCATAGTATAAATATTTTTACCATAGCTGGTTTTAAGCTACCAACATATCAACTGGCCTGCAAAATTCCTGAATATTTAACAATTGGCTTTTGTGAGCCTGTCAAACCAGCTCCAGCACACTGCTCGCTTTTCCCTCCATTCATTATGAAGTACCCAATCAGCTTTTCACTGAAGGATTTCCAGCAGCTATTGATGGTCTTGGCCTAGGTCCATTGTTTCATTAGAGTGTACAATGGTGGTATTCAAATTTGCACTTCTTGTAAAAGGAGTATTAATTAGAATAGTCCCATAAAGAAAAAAATCCCCTTATCTATTTGGCACCCAGATAGATAAGTTCATACAGGAAAGGTGGGATAAATTCTTAATTCTTCCCCCACCTTCCCTTTTCTAAACCAATTTTCAGAATAATGAGTTGCTTCTCTAGCATCTGCCAAAGGCAACCAAATGAATCTTTTATTTTTAGTATCATTAGGAATTCAAAATTTAAAAAATACATATTTGGTATGTTTCAATCCATGGCATTTATATTTTTAATGCTCAAATTGTCCCACCTTTGGCTTGTGGGAGCCTCTCCAAGTTGGCCACTAAATCTTTCGATATAATCCCAGTAGTCTTTGTTAAGTGTTCTTGCTTTCTGGTATGAAGATATTTCAAGCTCTTCTTGTGTATTTCTTGTTCAAGAACTGGAATCAGCTATCTCTCTAAAGAGCACTGATCTTGTAATGAGAAATTTTATTTTGAGAGTACAGTCTGGGCAGTAGCCCAGCTAGCTCCTTGTTCTTGGGTTTGTTACTATTTTTAGGCTCTTCAGTGAGCAGAGAAAGGGAAAATACAAATTTTCTATACAAGAGAAAATATATTGTGAGTACATGCTGATATTCCCAGTTCAAATCTAGAATTACAGGGTTTAAAAGAAGTTATATTTAAAGTGCTTATTAGGAAGAAGCAAAAATAAATGAAAAAAATACAGCTATTCAGAGATAACGGACAAATGTTACTGGAAACTTAATCTTGGGACATTATACATATAAATGTGCATGAGAATCACCGCTGTGCTTATAACTAGGATTCTGCTGGAAGAAGTAAGAGTGTTCACCACCTGTTTTCTGTTCAAGAGGATATTCATCTCAGATTTGATCCCCTGGCATCATTTATTCTCCTTACTGACCATTGCATCGTGGTGAGTAAATTCAGCTTTAGATGAGATTAGGTCAAATCTAGTGGTGGGTCCAAAGTATTAATATAATCATGTGGTGAGAAAGACGAACCTTATAAAATTAAGTTAGTTATTTGTCTAGAAGACTACAATGCTTTAAAGTTGATTTGAATTAAAAGAAGCAGAGGCATTGACAAGTAATACCTGTTTTGGAACCTAGTTCTAAGCAATATCATAAAACCAGAATAACTAAGGGAATTGTAGAAACTGTGTAAAATTGGATTAAGGATCTTTTAAAAATAATATTTCTTTCTACATAAATAATACATGCTTAATGTGGAGAACTTGGAAAATTTAGAAATAAAGTAAAATCAGCCCCACATTATTCTTTTATCACACTACTTATTATAACCATTGTATGTCATTATGATACTCTTATTTTTTTCTCATATATATTGGTATATGAGTTTTTAATGTAAAATAGTAATTTTCATTCTCTTTTGCAGTCTGAACTTTTTTTTTCTACTGAGGAATTTGTTTTGACTTTTTTTTTTAAGATTTTATTTATTCATTTGTCAGAGAGCGAGCACACACAAACAGGGGCAGCGGCAGGCAGAGGGAGAGGGAGAAGCAGGCTCCTCGCTGAGCAGGGGGCCCAATGTGGGACTCGATCCCAGAACCCTGGGATCATGACCTGAGCTGAAGGCAGCTGCTTAACCGACTGAGCCACCCAGGCGTCCCTTGACTATTTTCTGGCTTCAGTTTATATTATTTTAAAAAATGATGTCTAGGGCGCCTGGGTGGCTCAGTTGGTTAAGTGACTGCCTTTGGCTCAGGTCATGATCTCGGAGTCCTGGGATTGAGTCCCACATCGGGCTCCCGGCTCACTGGGGAGCCTCTCTCTGACCCTATCCCCTCTCATGCTGTTTCTTTCTCTCTCTCTCTCAAATAAATAAATAAAATCTTAAAAAAAAAATAAAAAAAGTAAAATAAAAAGTGATGTCTATTGGCATAAATATACCTTAATTTATTTAACCATTTTTCTATTGTTAACTGGGTGTTGACATAAAACACACCAAAGAGGGCGCCTGGGTGGCTCAGATGGTTAAGCGTCTGCCTTCGGCTCAGGTCATGATCCCAGGGTCCTGGGATCGGGTCCCGCATCGGGCTCCCTGCTCCTTGGGAGCCTGCTTCTCCCTCTGCCTCTCTCTCTGTCTGTCTGTCTCTCATGAATAAATAAATCAAATCTTTAAAAAAAAATAAAAATAAACATTAAAAAAAAAAAAACACACCAAAGAGACACCTTACAATGTTAAGAAAATTTAAGCCTCCTTTAATTTCACCTTCCAGACATAGCTTTACTATATAACTTCACAGCCTTACAATGTAAATTTATTATTATTTTAATTTACTTGTATTACTTGTATGATTAAGCTTTTTAGGAATATGACTAATGGGCATTTGTATCTCAGTTTTATAAGTTCCTTTTGTGTCATTTGTTTTTCTTTTGGGGTTTTTTAATAGTCACCTAGATTAGGGTTTGGAAACTCTGATGTACTTATGAATCACCAGGGAACATTAGTAAGAGACAGATTCTGATTTAGTAGGGCTGAGATGGCGCCTGAGATTCTGCCTTCCCAACAGGCACAAGGCGATCCCAATGATGAGCTGGGGTCCGTACTTTGAGAAACCAGAACCTAGATTATGTCTCTTTGCTGTGAGTTAATCTCCAAGTGAATGCTGCCCTGATGGAGAAAGCAAACGAAAATGCGGTTTCAGTTCACTCAGCCTGCAGTGCACTGTGTACTGTTTTTCTTCACTCTTCTACAACTTGAAATAAAACCAATTATACTTCTAGTACAGTGAAGGTGGACTGTTTTAATTTGATCATTTTATATAACTATGAATTACTTTGTTTCAGTATTAGTCTCAGTATCCAAATTCTGAAAGAGTAATGCTGAGGCAATTTATTTTATTTATTTATTTATTTTAAAGATTTCATTTGTTTATCTGACAGAGACAGCGAGAGAGGGAACACAAGCAGGGGGAGTGGGAGACGGAGAGGGAGAAGCAGGCTTCCTGCTGAGCTGGGAGCCTGAAGCAGGGCTCCATCCCAGGACCCTGGGATCATGACCTGAGCCGAAGGCAGATGCTTAACGACTGAGCCACCCAGGCACCCCAATGCTGAGGCAATTTATAATTTTCTTTTTTGGTGGATCAGTTGCTTGATTCTCTTTGGTCATTTATTTTTCTTGCATAGTCATTTCTGGTAATGGTGTCTTTTCCATTTTTGTTATTGAGGCCATTTTAAAGACCTTAACTGTCGTTGTACGCATGTATCTGTTTTCACATTAACATTGATTTCTCTGCAGGCCCGGGTCCTTTTTGTGATAATTGTGCTGATCCAGCTCACCATTCTCATTACTTTTAGGCACCGAGGATATCCAGAGCATAAAGGTTAGTCATGGTTCCTTTTATTCTCAGAAGACTTCATTCTGAAGTGTCATATAATGTCCTATTGCCAAGTGATAAATATCAATATAAATTGTCTTTCCTGAGCTTTGTGAGGTGCATTCTTCAAACTAACTATACTTTGTCCACAGTACTTGAGCTTTTAAAAAATTCAGTTTTTTTGCTGCTCCATTGCAGTAATATGAAGCTCAACCTGAAAATGGGGGAAAAATCACAATATAGCTCAAAATGACCAAACGTCTCTGCCAGATATTAAGGATCCTCCACAGTTGGGTCTTACCTAATTAGCCGCATCTTCAACCATTTACCTGTATTTCAGCTTAGATAATTTTCCACTGTTCCCTACACACACCATACTCATTTCTGCTTCTGTGGGCTTTTGCCTAGGCTGTTATCTCTAAGTTATTTTTCTAAACTTATCTATATTTTAGCCTCCTTTAGGGCTCACCTCAAACCCTTTTTCCATATCATTTTCTCCACCCCTTCCAGGTCATAATGAGCTCTTGCGTCTCTGAATCCTGTAGTCCTTCCTGACAGTTAATGCTATACTTGGCCAGTCAGTCACCGTGCTTTATGTAAGCACCCCAAATGTATATATACATTTTCTCCTCAACCAGACTGTAAGTTCTTCAGTATAGGAGCTCTTGTTTTCTGCTTCTTTTCTGTTTCTCACAGCACCCAACACTGAGTGTGTGCGTGACAGACAATAAATACTTGTTGAATTAAATTTTCCTTACCCCTTCCTGGCTTGGATGAATCCCTGGGATCAGGGACTGATTGTAGGGGAGGGGAGTACTGCAGCAATGACTCAACAGTAAAATGGCTAAGTACAGAGGGAGTGTACACATCCTCCTGAATGTTTTCCTGCCTATATATATTTTCACAAATTCTATGAAGAAGTTCAAGAAGCATTATTGCACACATATATGTTCCTGCATATAATGTAAATAAATAAATGTTTAAGGGAGGGCCCCAGCCTCATTCTGTGGGGATACCAATATCTTTGTGTAGTTATTTAAAATTTACAACATATTTTTACCTGCATTATCTCACTTAATCCTTACAGCAATCCTGTGAAATAGGTATTATTGTCCCCGTTTTAAAGATTAGGACACTAAGGACTGGGGAGGTTGTGAAGGTTGTTCAAAGTCTCATCGCTAATAAGAGATAAAGGAGAGACTCGAAACCTATGTCTTCTGACCCCAGGTCAGTTCTTTTCTTTAAACAACACTTCTCAACTTCGACTGCACCTTAGACTCCCCTGGGAAACTTCTGAAATCTCCGTGTCTACACAGCACCCTAGACCAATCACATCAGAATCGCTAGGGGTAGGACCTAAGCATCAGTAGTTTATAAAGCTCCCCAGATGATTCCAATGGGCAGTCAAGGCTGAGGCGTTCAGCTGTGACTAAAGCAGTATTTCTCAGTCCTGGCTGCTTAGAATCACCTGGGTTGCAGCCTAAGCTTCCCCTCTCCCTCAGGCCAATTAAATCTGAATCTCTGGTGAGTGAGACCTGAGCATGAATATTTTCTCAGAGTTGCCCCAGGTTATTCTAATGTGGAGCCAAAATAGAAAATCACATTTAAAGTTTATGCTTAAAATTTAAAGCATAGCTGCTTCCAAGGCTAAAGGATTATTTATTTTTAATAAATAATAATTATTGGGGTGCCTGGGGGGCTCAGTTGGTTAAGCATTTGCCTTCGGCTCAGGTCATGATCCCAGGGTCCTGGGATTGAGCCCCGCATCGGGGTCCCTGCTCAGCGGGGAGTCTGCTTCTCCCTCTGCCCCTCCCCCCGCTCGTGCTCGCGCGCAACTCTCTCTATATCTCAAATAAATAAAATCTTTAAAAATAAATAATTATTATAGATGGATATATAGATGAATACTTTGAGAAATACCAGACTAGAACAATAAAGAATCTAAGAGAAGAATGAGTAGCAAGAATGCAGCGGAGTGGGAAAGGTCATGCATTATCAGGTTTTGTACAAAATCAACTGTCAGGCTGAACAGTGTTTTAAGTACAAAATGGATATGTTGGCCTATTAGGAGAGACATACTATTTAACTTACCTCAGGCTGTCTTTCACCTCTAGGGGCGCTCAGTGCGGACCGAGCTTCGTGTCATAGTCTTCTTCTGACTGGCTTATGACCAGCCACACACATGAGTGAAATGGTGGCTGAGGTTGAGGATCTGTGATGCTTTAGTCTGTGGCCACAGAATGGAGCTTCTCTGTGTGAAGCCCATATGCTTGGCATTTTTGGCACTATATATTAAGAGATGTTAATTTGAAGAGCTTTAAGGATCCCTTTCAATTGGAGTAAGAGGATGGCTGTGAGTTAAGAGCTATGTCACATTTGGGAAAGGAATATTGGACAGTCATACTTAAGATTAGACTGGAGAAATTTTGATATTTCTTTGATATATTTTGATATATGATTTGGAAATTTGTACATTTGGATACTAGATCCCATAGAAAACAGAGACTTTGAGTACAGCACTATATTTCAAACCTACATTTAATCATTTAAAAGTGTGTGTGTGTGCATGTGTGCACGTGCATGTCTCCCAACTACACCATTGCTTTGCACTTCCTACCCTCTGCAATTCTTTTTTTTTTTTTTTAAGATTTTTTAAATTTATTTGACAGACAGTGAGAGAAGGAACACAAGCAGGGGGAGTGGGAGAGGGAGAAGCAGGCCTCCCACCGAGCAGGGAGCCTGATGTGGGGCTCGATCCCAGGACCCTGGGATCATGGCCTGAGCTGAAGGCAGACACTTAACGACTGAGCCACCCAGGCGTCCCGCCCCCCCCACCCTTTGCAATTCTAAGTGGACTGGCTTGGCTTATCAGGCTTCCTGTCAACTTCTGAATTTAAAGTGGTATCATCTGTATAGTTACCATATAACGAAAGATAGCCCATGGAAATCTTCTAGAAAATGTTATAAAGAAATTGAACTTTGTCAGTCATAGAAAGACAAATATATGATTTCACTCATGTAGAATTTAAGAAACACAACAGATGAATATAGGGGAAGGACAGGAAAAATAAAGTAAGATGAAATCAGAGAGGGAGACAAACCATAAGAGACTCTTAACTCTAGGAAACAAACTGAGGGTTGCTGGAAGGGAGTTGGGTGGGAGGATGGGGTAACTGGGTGATGGGCATTAAGGAGGGCACTTGATGTAATGAGCACTGGGTGTTGTATTCAACTGATGGATCACTAAACTCTACCTCTGAAACTAATAAAAAAAAAAGAAATTGAACTTTGCATGTGCTCACTGGGTTTTTTCAAATTTATTCTGTTTAGGGTCTCCAGGATTTATAAATTTGACCTCATTTTCCCTCCACGTCCTGAGCAAACTAAACATCTTCTATTATTCTGTGTTGTTGCTAACCCTATATACAGCACTGGGTAAGTCAATTAGGAAACCTGAGTTGTGGAGAATTCTGCCAAAGGATATATGGAGAATTTTGACAATAGAGTCATTTAGACTCTTGAGAGCATAATGAACAGCACATGGCTTCTTCATAAATCATTTCCTGGAACATGGTTTTAGGAAATAAAGTTCTTTCCTAACATGTTTAAAGGACATTTAGTTGACACTGAGTTAACTTAAGCTGAGAAGACCATTAAAGAATTAGTATGTGTATACAGGGCAGCCTTCTTTGACTGCCTTAAAGTTTTATCCTTTATTTCATCACACTTTTTATTTCCTTCATTACTTTATCAGAATCTGTGATTATCTTCTGTGTTTATCATCTCTTCCTTCATTAGAATATCCATTGAGGTCTTGTCTGTCTTGTTCACCTCTATGCCCAGCACTAAGCACAATGCCTAGTATGTAGTTCAGTGAATATTTACTTATGGATGCCCCTTAAAAACTCAGCTCAAAAAAGGGAAACTGAGATGAGCAGTGAGTTCAGGCATATCCAGGTTCTTCTGTTGTATTATTATACCCAATACTTAGTCACTTAGCCACTTATGGAAGCAGGGAGCACTGTGGTTCTTTTTTTAAAACTTTTTACTAGTGTTCCTTAGTGACTAAAAGTTAGGAGTAGATTAGCCTACTTGTTGCTTAGTCTTTGTCTTATACTTTTATTCCACCTCCGGACTTTTCTTTGCTCATTAGTAACTCCAACCAGAGAACAGAGAGTAGTTAGATAAAAAAAAAAAAAAAAAAAAAATGTAACACTCTACAATTCTGTGTACCAGGCTATGGCAGATGGCCCTTTGGGGGTCAGTTTCCTTGTTAGAAGATAGGTTGAAGCTATTTTAGACACTTGCCTTACACTCGAAGGAAAAGCACACGATTTGGTTCCTGGCTGTAAAAGAAAACATTAAAAGGATAGAAGTTGCTCCATGTTTAAAAGTTGAAACTTGCAGGGAAAACACTTTTTTAGACTGTGCATCCACAGTCTAAGATTACCTATGACTTTTTAAAGCTGAACCCTCTTACCAGCAGATGATGGTATTTGCATTTTGAGAAAGTCTTGACTGTTCATTAATCACCCTTGACAATATAGTAGTTCCAGAAACCTGCACATTAGGAAGGGCAGTAAATAATAGGGAGGAGAGAAAAGTCATTCTGGCATTCTAAATGAAAAATTAAAGAAGTTAAATTTTGTACATGTTAACCTCGAGTGTATAGTTGATGTAAAAAGTAATGACTTGGGTCAGCAAGGAAAGGTCAGAATACATTCATTAATAAGAAAGAGAAGTGCATTTTAGAAAGATGAAAGTTTTCTTGCTTAAAGGAGTAAATATCAGTTATCTGGAAAATTAACTTCCATAGAATACCTCTTTGCTTTTTAAAGGAAATGTTAATGCATTATATTGGGATTATTATTGCAACAGAATCTTCTAAAGTTTCTGAACATACTCTGACCTGTTTCTTGAATCTGTTCAGGTATAGCATGTACTCAGATGATTTTATAATCAGACAAAAGTGGAGAGCAAAGGAGCAAATGGTTGGTTAGTTAGGATGTATGGTGCAACATAGAGATTAATAAAGAAGAAAAATTATGCCAATAAAATGCTTATTAGCAACTACTCTCATACTTTTTTATTCCTATAAATGCACCTTGTGATGTATATAATCAGAATCATAGTCATTTAATCTTCTGTGCCCATTGCCTCTTTCAGGACCATGGTTTGTTGGTGAGATCACTAAAGGCAAACTGGGTTGCTGCTTTTCCTTTGGGATGTTTGTTGATGGACATTTCCTACAAGGCAGCCTAACATTTGTAGTTGGAATTCTGCAGGTAAGAAGTCAGAAATGGAATGTAAGAATGCCTTGGCCTTTTGGACTACTGCATAACAGTTATGAATTAAATCCAGAGCCTCCAACTAAACACCACAGATCATATTTCCTAATTTACTGTCAGGGCAATCTTGAATATTTGGTGTTTTGTTTGTTTTTCAAGTGCTTCCTAAGCTCTTTCTTCCACTACTCTCTTGTAAACATCTAAAATACATTTTGGCAGGAAGGGTTTATAAAAAGTAAAAGAGATTTTTGTTTTTGTAGTTTGTTTTACTGTGCTTTTCCATCGATAAAAAATGAAATAAGGGACTTATAGTAGAATAAATAAGTAAACCAAAATTGATTATGATAATGAAGAAGGCAAATGTTTTGGAGGGAGGAAAGGAAAAATAGACTCACAAGAAAAATGGGTCAGTTGTCCAGTGGAAGCTGCACTGGGCAAGCCCCAGACCTGGGCCTTTCAGTGATATCTTAGCTGCGGCTTGTTTGAAAACACTGATAGATTAGGTTTACATGTGGATTAAGATTCCTTTAAAAGAAACACACAGGGGCACCTGGGTGGCTCAGTCAGTTAAGCGTCTGCCTTCAGCTCAGGTCATGATCTCAGGGTCCTGGGATCCGGCCCCACATCAGGGTCCCTGCTCATTGGGGAGTTTGCTTTTCCCTCTCCATCTGCCCCTGCTCGTGCTCTCTCTCCCTCTCTTTCAAATAAATAAAATCTTATAAAAGAAAAAAGAAACACACAAAAAACTAATAGAAAATCTCTGTATATAGGTTTGAAAAGTATTTACCTATTTATGTATTTTATTCACCTAATGGGGCTAAGGTACTAAAATCTCAGGTGATGATCTCATGTTTGGGAAGAGATCCAAAAATGTTGTTCAGAATGAGTTCACAGCCTCATAACAGGGCAGTAAAAGGTGATCAGCAAAACAGGGAAGACTTCTGCCTAGTAAACAGACAGAACATTCTCTGTATAGCAGTATTTTATATGTGAGTAGGTCCTGAGTCTGGTTCAGTTTTCCATTATGCAGATGGAGGCTGTCTCTCAGGAGCACTGTGATACCAAATAAAACCTGAGCCTTACTAAAAGGTGGGGATTATATTCATATTTTAATAAGTAATATACCACTAGTGGATTTTATGTATCATATAGGCCCATGGCTCCCAAATGTGTTAATCTCTGCCCTCGACTTCTTTGCACTTCAGGTGCCTATATACCCATCTGCCATTTCTTATCTTCCCTTAGATATCTAACAGGCATCTCAATATTATGTGTCTAATAGGACCTTAGTTTCTACCTCAAACCTGTTCCTCCCCCAGTTCTTTCCAATTTCAGGAAGTTTTTCTAGGATGTATCTTTAATTTTTCCCTTTCCCTTTAATACCCTGTATCTAATTCATTAGCAAGTCATACCTTGTTTGATCTCCCTCCAATGCATATCTTGAATCCGCCACTTCTCTTCATCTCTGTTATCACCACATAGTCTAACTCATAATTATTTCTTGCCTGGGCTACTGCAGGAACCCCAGATTGGTCTTCCCACTGCTACTCTTCTCCCTACTCTCAGTTTACCATAGAGCATCCACTGTTGTCCTTTTAAAAGCTTAATCAGCTCATTCCTCAGCTTAAAACCTTTTAAGCAGAGCAGTGACATGATCTGGGTCCTTCTGATTGCCTCAGTTTCCACCTGGCTCATCATGTTCTAGGCTAATGGGCCTTAAATAGGCCAAGGCCTCTCCTACCTCAGGGATTTTTACTTGTTTCCTCTCCTTGGAATGTACTTCTTCCACTGAGTCATTCCTGTTCTTCACGCCTCAGAACCCATCTGTCACTTACTCTCATGTGACCCAGTTATCTCCTTCATTGACTGCCTCAGTTTCCACCTGGCTCATCGTGTTCCAGGCTTATTGGTCTTAAATGGGCCAAGGCCTCTCCTGGGAACCACGGGGGTTTTTATTTGTTTCTTCTGCCTGGAATGTACTTCCTTCCACTGAGTCATTCCTGTTCTTCAGGCCTCAGAGAACCCATCTCTCAGTTACCCCCTTGTGACCCAGTTATTTCCTTCATTGAATTTATCACAATCTATAGTGATCTTTTGTGTTTCTTTTTTTGGTCTCTCTTCTCTCTGTTAAAATGTAAGCTCTATGATGCATCCTCTTTGAGTTGTTTGCCACTGTGTCCTTAGCTTAGAGCCTAGCACAGTGCCTGCCATGTAATGGGCACACAGTAATTATTTGGTGAATGAATTAATGAATCATACAGCAGCTAAACTTAGATTATAACTTAAATCTTTTTTAAAAATTTTTTAAAAAAGATTTTATTTATGGCGGTGCCTGGGTGGCTCAGTCATTAAGTGTCTGTCTTCGGCTCAGGTCATGGTCCCAGGGTCCTGGGATCAAGCCTTGCATCAGGCTCCCTGCTCAGCGGGAAGCCTGCTTCTCCCTCTCCCACTGCCCCTGCTTGTGTTCTCCCTCTCACTGTCTCTCTCTGTCAAATAAATAAATAAAAATTTTTTAAAAGATTTTATGTGTCAGAGAGAGAGAGAGAGAGGGTGAGAGAACAAGCAAGGAGAACTGCAGCAGAGGGAGAGAGAGAAGCAGGCTCCCTGCTGAGCAAGGAGCCCCAGGTGGGACTAATCCAAGGACCCTGGGATCATGACCTGAGCCGAAGGCAGCCGCTTAACCCACTGAGCCACCCAGGCGTCCCTATAACTTAAATCTTCTGATTTGTATTCCGGTACTCATGATGCTACTTTAATTAAAAATACAGAGATAAGGGGGGTGCCTGGCTCACTTAGTTGGTGGAGCATGTGACTCTTGATCTTGGGGTTCTGAGTTCGAGCCCATGTGTGGTGTAGAGTTTACTTAAAATAAAAAAAATTAATAGAAAATACAGAGATAAGAAAAAAATATTGATACTTAAGTCCCCCCTCACTGTGCCAAAAAGAAGTGGGTATGTATTCATTTCCACCTTAAACATTACTGAGGGCTTCAACATAAATGATACCTACTTTTAAGATGAACAAAAGGATACAGGTAAATACACAACTATAAGTCACTTATTTTGAGTGTTATAAGCAAGTGTGATTGAAGCATAAAGAATCAGAGTTAACCCCCGAGAGAGAGCAACATGTTCTTAGGAGCCACCAATAATGCGTTCATGAGACCCGACCCTCTAAGGTCTTGCTAACAAGCTAATGGTTCTGTTCTGCTTCTCTTCCCAGCTGGCATTTTTTAACATACCCTTGATGGCCTACCTGTGTTGGAGCTTGCTGCAGCGGTGCTGTGGTCACAACTTCCGGTCTCATCTCCATCAAGGAAAATACCTGAAAATTATACCTGTTCACCTACTTATGTTACTGCTGTACATCTGGCAGATTTATTCCTGTTACTTTCTTCATATGACATATGGCACTCTAGCTTTTCTCTTCTCCCCTTTGCGGACCTGGTTGACACTGTTGACACCTGTTATCATTCGTTGTGTGTGGACTCTGAACTCTACCGAGCTTGGAACCTTCATAGCACAGTTAAAAAGCCACTCGAGCTCCTGAAGGCCTTGCCTCACCATCTGCCCCTGGAGCCCAGGCCTCTGCCCCAGCAGCAGGTAGAAGGCCAGTGCTGATGGGCAAGTTTCAGGGAGCTGCTGCACTCTGGACTCCTGGGAGTTGGGGGGATTACCCACTACTGATTCCTGCAGAATGGACTGCAGAAAAATCTCTCAATAATGCCATGATTCCTTCCTTCTCCAAGAAGGCAGGGGATTGATTTCCCTTCGTGAAGAGAAAGTTCTAATCAGGAGATCCACAGGGCAGGGTGTGGGTGTGTGTATGGGAGTATCAGAAGCCCAGTGTATTTTTTATGGTTACCTCGTGTAAAGTACCTAGCACAGTATGTGGAACTCAGTAGCCGGCAAGAGTGCCACTTTACGGGCAGGGAAGCGGTACGAACTTGGGGCCTCCCCTGACTACCCTTGAGATATCAGCTCCAAGTCTTCTTTTCCCTCGGGGTTATGGGCTCTCGGCTTCTTTAGGTGGGGGTGCTTTCAGCTAATCAAATAAAAGAGTGATGATTAAGAACTCCCGACTGGGCGTTGCGTTTGTGACCAGGGCTCTGGGAGCGGGAGGAGGCGTGGCCGGACCTCTGCGTGGGGGAGGGAGGGGACGAGGCCGGACAGCCGGAGCGGAAGAAAGGCATGGCTCGGCCTCTGTAGATCGGAAGGGGTGTGGCGGGGGCTCTGGGGCGGGGCCGGGCGGGTTGTTGCCGGAAACGAACCCGGGTTTGTGACTCCCGGAAGTTGAGCGCCTACGGCAGGGCGGCCCTGGCAGCTTCCGTGGCCGCTTTTGTCTGGAGGTTCCAGGTGATCTACTGAGATGGCGAGCGCGGCTGCATCTACAGCCGCAGTCCCCACCCTAGCTCCGCCTTTGGAACAGATCCACCAGTTGGCAGTGGAGCTGCGGTTACTCCTGCCTGGAGTGCGGGGTGAGCTAACGCAGTTGAGACGGGCGACGGCAGGGGCGGGCTTGGTTCGGGAAGAGGCCGGCTGTGGCGCCGGCGGGGGCGGGGGCACGGGCGGAGGAGGTGGGGGCTGGAGCTGGGTCTGGCCCCGCTTACCTGTGCTCTTCTTTTGCCACCGCCCGACCGACATGCTAAACCCACTAGTCGGAGAAGCCCGAGAGACCACAAAGGAGTTTAATCCTGAGACGTTTTGGAGGAGACTCAGTGAGTGCCTCTCCTGTTGGGGACTTAGCATTTCTCATCCTTCCAGTGTACCCACCCCTTTACCTCCCACTTTTACCCCCGCCGCATCCTCTCAGTGGGGATACTTCACCTTACCCATCCTTTGTGCTTCGGAGTTTGGGATATGACACATTGATTTAGGGAGGTGTTTTTGAGACGTCTCAGCCGGTAAGGCTGGCATCTTCAAAGCCCATGCAGCAGCTGCAGGCTCATCCTTTTGGCACTAACGTATTGGCTCCTCCCTCAGACGCGGCAGCTGTGAACGTGTCAAGGGAAGCCACGACTCTGACTGAAGTCTTCTCTCGAGTTCCACTGCCTTCTCCGCAGGTGGGCTTTACTTTCCTGGAATCCTTGTGCTGCCTCGTTCATTAGGAATCCAGTCACTTTCTTTCCACCTTTTACACTCAAGCCACGGCATTTATTTTCCACACCTGGCAAATAGGATTGCCGTTCTCACAGGATTGCGGTGAAGGCCAAATTGCCAAGTGCAGTACCCGGCACGACGTAGGCAGGTCTTCTAAATAGGTATCCGTTCAATCTGCAGTTCATCCTGGTTATTTGCTTTCTGATATATATTTTTCTCGCTATTTGCTGGGTGTTTTCGCACGTGATTCCCATCTGACAGAGGAGTAAGCGGGCTTAGAGGCTCAGGTTAAGGTAAATAAGCAGTGGAGCTGGGATTGAAATTAGGGTCTATGATGTCTAAACTACACCTTTTCTGTTATACTACATAATACCCTTTTGTATCGAATTACTTTATATTTAATCAGTAACATACGTATACAGTATAAAATTCAGAAGATGTCAAAGTTAAATGTGCTAAAACGTTTGTATTTACCCTCCCCAGTTACTTTTGTGTTATTCCATATATATTCGATGCATATACACATTTATGTGTATATGCCTGCTTTTTTACACAAATGATAGGATACCATAAACACTTTTCTGGACCTTCCTTTAAAAATTAACAACATGAATTGCACATTGATTCTTAGCACATATAAAGTTGCTCAGTTCTTTGTAATGCTCCATGGTATTCAATAGAGTGGATATAACCATAATTTATTTAACCAATACTTCATGTGGACATTTAAGCTCTTTCCAACTTGTAACTGTTATAAACAGTGCTGTGGTAAATTGCCCAGGACAATCTTTGTATGTATATCAGTAAAAAAAAAAAAAAAAAATTCCCGGAAGTGGAATTGCTGGAACAGGAATTTATGCATTTTTATTTTTATTTTTTTAAAAGATTTTATTATTTGAGAGAGAGAGTGCAAGCACAAGCAGGGGGAGTGGCAGGTAGAGGGAGAAGCAGGCTCCCGCTGAGCAAGGAGTCCGATGCGGGCTTGATCCCAGAACACTGGGATCAGGACCTGAGCTGAAGGCAGATGTTTAACCGACTGAGCTACCCAGGCGCCCCTGCATTTTTATTTTTATTTTAAAAAAGATTTTATTTATTTATTAGAGAACACAAGTGATGAGGAGGGGCAAAGGGAGAAGCAAACTCCCCGCTGAGCAGGGAGCCCAACTCTGGGCTCAATCTCAGGACCCTGAGATTATGACCCAAGCCAAAGACAGACGCTTAACCGACTGAGCCACCCAGGCACCCCAAATTTATGCATTTTTAAATAACCTGTTACTGTAAAACTGATGAAAGTAAACATGTTGGCTATGACCAGGTATGCTTTATGCTGTTTTTCTAGAACTAGGTATACTTAATTCAGAAGTAAGGTTATTTTAAAATGACATATTCATTGCCTTATTTGGTTTTCATAATCAATAGTTTCATTCTCTTTTTCAGTCTATCTATCCAGATGCTTTGAAATGAAAAAAACATTTTTTTTGCTGCACCTATAATGATAAACTCTCCCCCTGTTGACCCCAGAGATCTATGATGAGAAAATAAGAAATGAATTGAGAGCATTTTAAAAGCTTTGTGCAAGAAAGTCAATATTTATTTTAAAGGGCGTAACATTACCTTATTTTTCTTATCTGTTGCCTCCTTTCTTTCAAATATACTCAGGACTTGTTGCTAGAATTCAAAGCTAGTAGGATACCATGAGGAGGTAACATAGAATTATTTTTCTGTACATGCTCAGGACAGTGGTTTCATTCATAGGTGAAAAGTTTTAGTTTTATTTGAATTATATGTATTTGAATGACGATTGCTTTTTTAGTTAGTTTACTGAAGAATGGCCTTTTTAAATTTTTTTTTTTATGTGTTTGGATGTTGAAGCAATGTCACATTGCCGTAAAAAGTTTTAAACACTTACTCTCAGTCACTGTGCTTATCCACCATCCCAGACTGGTAACTGTTCAGAGACTGGCACCAATCTGTGGACCACATTTTATGTAGCACTGGCTTAGAATTTAGCAGAAAAGTGAGGACAAGGAAGATAGGAGAAAGTCAGTGACTGCTTAGAAGGAAAATAGTCAACATTGAGCAATGTAGAGTCTATGCTAATTACCTTTAGATATATTGTGATTCTGTTAGAGAGATCAGACACCTGGCTAATGGTCTAAGGGTTGGCAAACTTTTCTCTAAAAAGTCAAATAGTAAATATTTTAGGCTTTGCAGGTGAACTAGTTAACTTCGTCCCTGTAGTGTGAACACAGCTGGAGGTAATAAGTAAACAAGAGCGTGGCTGTGTGCCAGTAACACTTTATTTATAAAAACTGGCAGTGGGCCATAGTTGCCAGCTCCTGGTCTAAGATATGATGAATACCTCACAGCAGATCCTGAGTATCCCAGGATGTAGAGTATTAGGAATAAGTTTTTCCTGCTGTTCCTTGTTTTATTGAGTTGTCCCCTCATTCTCTGGTGTCCAGCTAACTCCTCTGTGCTATGTGGCAAGAACAGCACAAGGCCTAAGTCATAATGGGACCACGGAAAATGTTTGTAGATCATGCTGTACAGACATCTGCTCTCTTTTACAGTAGATGGGCTGATGAATCTAATCCATTTTTTTTTCATTCTGAAATTGATCCATCACCTCATAGGAAACCCAGAGGTTCTGTGAACAAGTGCGTGCTGCCATCACGGCAATCATTGCAGTATACTATTCACTTCCCAAGGATCAGGGTAAGCCACTGTGTACACAGAAATGTTTGGTTTATAGGGTAGATCTTTGCTAATTTAACAGCTTATCTCTTGAGACTTTTCCCCTTGTCCTCAATTTGAGCATGTAGTGTAACTTTCTCTCATAAAACCCTCTCACGGATAATTTTATAACATTCATAAATAAGCCTTTATGCTAAGGTACAGATGCTGTGTTACCATCTTCCCTGCTTTGCCTGACTCTAAGGCTTTTAATTCTCACTGGTTCCTCCCTCTCTAACCCATTCTAACCACTACAGATGCTGGATCTATAGGGGCTTCCCCAGTCTCCTCCACCCATATTACATCACACCCTGTTTCTGAACTCCCTTACGGTTAAGTGAGCTCCAGCTCTGCCCGTAGATTAATGCTTTGATTATAATTGTGCCAAAATTATAAATGAATACTTGTCTCATGGATCTTCAGGGTTAGTCACCGATGGTTTAAACTTCAGGTGTTTGATCCACCGTTGTCAAGGGACCATTGACCTTAATTAATGGATACATGCTGTCCTGGAAGGATTTTGTTCCAGATCTCTCTTGGAGAACAGCACTCAGGAATGATGGGAGGAGCAAGAAAATGATGTGGGGAAATACATAAGACCTGAGTTTTGTGTTGGCACTGCAATTAAAGCATGTGGGTGTGCATTACCTCAAGTTCTGAAGGGTTTAAATGCTCAAGAAAGCAGATGGTGACTTCTGGAAAGAAGACCAGGCTACTTAGTCTTTGGGTTTCTTCAGGAATCACCCTGAGAAAGCTGGTACGGAACGCTACTCTGGACATCGTAGATGGAATGGCTCAACTTGTGGATGTGCTTTTCATTACTCCAGCTCACAGGTAGTAATGCCGCAGTTGGGGTTATCAGTTAATGGGGTTTCTTGCTTCAGGGAGGGAAAAAAAAAGAACTCATTTTCACAGCAAAGTTACTAACAGCTGAGAATGATGACTAGCAGGAATGAGCTTTTTAGGAGAGAGGAACCTTGGTTATTGATATACCCTTCTTGATTCCTTTCTCCAGCCCAGAGAACAGTGACCTTATTTCCTATAACAGTGTCTGGACTGCATGCCAGCAGGTGCCTCGGATACCAAGAGGTGGGTGAGAGTGGGAAACAGGCCACTGACTCTGCTGGCCAAAGCAGACAGTTCTCTCCTATCTAGTTTCTAGTTTTGTAGCATGGATGTATTTTAACTTATAGTTTAGTAGAACACATACAGTTTATCACCAACATCAAAAGAGAAGTATTAATATTTTTTCTCAGTGTTCTTAGTTCTCATACTTTTTTTAGCCCTCTTTCTGGGGCCCTGTCTTGTTGAACAAATGTGGTTTGTTCTCCTGGTCCTGCCCAGGACACACTGAAGCACTTCTGAGGTGGTGCCAGCTAGGTCAAAAGCAGTGTTCGTCCAAGAGGACGTTGATGAGAAATATCGTCTGACCATTTTTTTTTTTTAAGATTTTATTTATTTGAGAGAGTAAGAGAGGGAGAGCATGTGGTGGGGTGGCAAAGGGAGAGAGAGGAACAGACTTCCAGCTGGGCAGGGTGCTCAACATGGGGCTCGATCCTAGGACCCTGGGATCATGACCTGAGCCCAAGGGAGATGCTTAACCGACTGAACCACCCAGGCGCCCCTCGTGTGGATGTTTTATTTCTTTTTGTGGTGAATGATGAAAAGCTTTTTAACTCCTATCTGGGTACCTAGAGGATGGGTATTAGAAAAATTTTACATTAAAGCCCTGCTCTTGTTGACTATCCTGGGCACTCTCCTCAAATGGGAACACAATTGGTTGTCATTTGCAGACTTGACAGAATTGTAGGTTTCTTCTTTTATTCTGGTGCTTTCTGATTTTCCCTCATAGATAACAAAGCTGCGGCTCTTTCAATGCTGACGAAGAGTGTGGATTTTGTGAAGGATGCACATGAGGAAATGGAGCAGGTGAGGGTAGATGAGAATATAAAGAAAGGAGACGGCCTGGGGCGCCTGGGTGACTCAGTCGTTAAGCCTCTGCCTTCTGCTCAGGTCGTGATCCCAGGGTCCTGGGATCGAGCCCCGCATCGGGCTCCCTGCTCCTCGGAAAGCCTGCTTCTCCCTCTCCCACTCCCCCTCCCCCTGCTTGTGTTCCCTCTCTCGCTGTGTCTCTCTCTGTCAAATAAATAAAACCTTCAAAAAAAAAAAGAAAGGAGATGGCCTAAGCATTGACTCAATTAAGTCCCATCCTCACCCCTGGATTTCGACTCCCATCTCCTACCCTATGCCAGTGTGTGCTTTAGTGCCATTCCCCTCTGTCCATTGCCGAGCTAGGAGAGTGAGAACGGGGTTTATGAAGTGATTCAAGTCTGTGGCCATTGGTGAAATACCTGGCTGATGTTTTGGGATAACTCAGACATGATGCTGAAAGTATAACAGTCTCTTTTTTTTTTTTTTTTTTTTGGCATGTCTTAGGCCGTAGAAGAATGTGACCCATACTGTGGCCTCTTAAATGACACTGAGGACAACTCTGACAACCATGGTAATGAAGAGGATGATGGGTTGGGGTGTCCAAACAATCGGGACTTATATTGGTCAGAGGAAGATCAAGAGCTCATAATCCCATGCCTTGCACTCGTGAGAGCGTCCAAAGCCTGCCTGAAGAAAATCCGGATCTCAGTGGCAGAGAATGGGAAGAAAGATCAGGTGGCCCAGCTGGACGACATTGTGGATATTTCTGATGAGATTAGCCCTAGGTAAGCAGCATCCCCGCTTGAAACGTGAGCAGCGGCGTATGATCTCAGCTTGTGCTGTCACCCCAGGCTTTTCCCCCAGTTTTTTATTTTGAAAATATTCAACCTATAGGAAAGTTGAAAAAGTATTCTAGTAAACACCCATATATCTTTCATCTAGATTCACCTGTTGTTCACACATTGTTTTCAATATTGGTTTATTTCTCTATGGATAGATGTGCCATTTTTCTCCTGAACCATTTGAGAGTAAGTTGCAGACATCAATGACATTTCACCCCTAAATACTTCACTTATCTCCTAAGAACAGACATTCTTATTATTACATCCAAGAAATTTAACATTGAATAGAATAATAATTAATATTCAGATTTCCCCATTGGTCTCTAAAATGTATAGCTTTTTTTTTTTTAAATCCAGGGTTCTGTCACAGTGTCACATTTTTGGTTGTCATCTTTGCAGTCTGGTTTGGTTGTAGTCTCTTGCAACTCTAATAGTCCCTGTCCTTTTTAGTATTTTTTGACATTGACTTTTTAAAGAATCTAGGTCAGTTGTCTTGCAGAATATCCAAAAAGTCTGAATTCATGTGATTGTCTTTTTCATGATTATAGATTATATTCAAGTTAAATATTTTTTTGGCAAGGATATCACATATTTGAGTGTTTTGTGCTTCTCATTGCATCATATGGGGGAGGCATGTAATGTTAGTTTGTCCCATTATTGGTGGTACTAAATTTCATCATTTGGTTAAAATAGTGCCCACTTGAGTGGCATTCCATGGATGAACTCCACTTGCATCAGTTGTTAAATTAATGGTTTCAGAGCCTCCCATTTTTTTTTTTTAAGATTTTTATTTATTTATTTGACAGAGCACAGATAGGCAGAGTGGCAGGCAGCGGGAGAAGCAGGCTCTCCGCTGAGCAGGGAGCCTGACGCGGGGCTCCATCCCAGGACCCTGGGATCATGACCTGAGCCGAAGGCAGACGCTCAACAACTGAGCCACCCAGGCGCCCCTGGATCCTCCCATTTTTAAAAAATATTTTAGAGCAGTGAGCAGGGGAGCGGGGGGGTGGGGCAGAGAGAGAAGGAGAAGGGAAGCAGACTCCCCACTGAGCACGGAGCCCAGGGCGGTGGGGCTCAATCTCCAGACTTGGACTCAGAAATCGTGACCTGAGCCAAAACCAAGAGTCAGACTCCTAATCCACTGAGCCACCCAGGCGCCCCCAGATCCTCCCATTTTTAACTGAATCATGTCCTATCGTATGGGCCAAGGGAGTTTCTCCCCCCCAGCTTCCTAGTGAAATGGGGTATGTATGTGTTTAGTAAGTATCAGTTGAATTGATTCTGGTTACCCAATTTAAGGAATTGAGAGGCATTTATGGGACAGTTAGGTTCTCACTAGTCACATCCTTAACTGTGTACTGGAAACCACCCAGTTGAGCTTTGTTCCTTTTTTATTAATGGTTATTTTTGCTTTTTGCCCTTAGTGTGGATGATTTGGCTCTGAGCATATATCCACCTATGTGCCACTTGACTGTGCGAATCAATGTAAGTACCAGCTTTGAGGGAATACCTACTGACCTAACTGGTAGGATTTCACTAACCACTAGTATTTCCTTTAAGCTATAGGGAATATATTTATTTGTTATACTTGGATGCAAGTACAACAATAATGTCACAATTCTTACATGTATTTCTGCTCGATAAATATTTACTGAAGCCCTGAGTTCTGGTAGTACTTTCTTCCGTAACCACTTGGGTAATCACTTAGAAGAACGCAAAGACCTTAGAAAATGCGACTTTGAAAAGAAAGTCTGAATTACCACAATACTTTAGGATCCTATTAAGTCATTAAGTTTCTGAATTCTGGTGTAGGCAAAAATACATGTCCAGAAACATACTCCGTTCTAATATAAACACATTGGGTGATTTAACTACACAGGGTCAGGCTCTTTATAAAAATCTGGTTTTATTGTATTTTTTCAAGTCCTGGGTACTGTGCTAGAGAGAATTCTCTTGTCTTCTTTTTAGAGATTCAGATTATCTCTACAGTTATTGGAAAGAGAGGTAAAACTGCCAAATGGCTTATATCTTACATTCAGAATTATCAATCCTAGAAATATTTGATAAATTGGGTGGTGGAAATTAAATTCATCAAATGTTTCTTCATAGTATGTGAACACCTTAGAGTAGAATAGGATCCTTTTGGGTGTTAACTTTTTCTTTCCACGTTCACGTTTTAAAAATTGGCTTCCTAAGAAATAAACATCTTTAGCAATATGCCTTGTTATTTACCCCAAATAAAAATTTTAAAATGTGTACCATATATTGTTGGCATACGTATGTCCTCATGTTATCTTGTTATTGGTGTGCTTAAAATTCTGTACATAGTTTTTTTTGTTTTTTTTTTTTAAGGAACACTAGCTGTTTCTGTTTATATTTGGAGCTATCCGCAGTTGGGGTAAATTCAGGTTATAGTCTAACTTCTAGTTTTTTAAATTTAAAAGTATTAAAAAATTTTTAAAAACTTATAGGAATGTTATAGCAACAATATTAATAGGATTTTGTAAATAGAGAAGAATCCTATAATCCTACCACCCTAATCTAATCAGAACTTTTGTTTTTGCAGTTTCCTTCAAGGTTTTTTTTTTTTTTAATAGTTTATTACTTGAGTCTTTTAATATATCTTAGCTCTCCTTCCCTTTTTATGTGGGGCTCAGGGTCAGTAACTTCTTTGTTTCTTTTCTAGTCTGCGAAACTTGTATCTGTCTTAAAGAAGGCACTTGAAATTACTAAGTGAGTATGAGGACTTCTCATCAAATAGCTTTTTTGAGAATAAACCCATCCAATCATTCTCAATTCCCAAAGCCCCATTTCAAGAAGTGGAAGAAGGTGGGTGTGGTGTTTTCTTTCTACTTCAATTGTGGAGCAGCTAAGTTTCTACAAAGAAATCTGCCTTGTCTTACTAGTTTCCTCTGTGCTCCCTGTTGAGAGTAGATTTTCCCTTGACAGTATAAATTTAACTTCTCTTTTTCCCCATTCCATTTGCAGAGCAAGTCATGTGACCCCACAGCCAGAAGATAGTTGGATCCCTTTACTCATTAATGCCATTGATCATTGCATGAACAGAATCAAGGAACTCACTCAGAATGAACTTGAATTGTGAGTTTTCAGACTCCATTTGTAGTCTCCTCTCTCCTTACTATCACAGGTAGCCTCTGATGTCTGCTTTTAAAATGGGGCTAGAATGCTGTCTGGATCAAAAGGGAATTCCTGTCCAAATTTGTCAAGAGACATTATTACCAAAGATTGTTGGTTGGGCCAGACTGACAATTATTTATAAACTATATGAGTATGTTATCTTTTTCTGTGCTAGATTCAGATGGTAATTGCCTGAGTTTGTGTTCCTGAATCGCCTTTCAGAGATTCATGTAGAAGCTGCCTTATTCCCTATTTGCTATAAAGTGTGTTTCATTGTTAAACATGTCGATAGTCTTAATAAAATGCTGACCTGCTGGTAGTTCAATAAGTACCCTTCGAGTTTCTTTCTACCAAAAATACAGTGGGTTGAGACTAGCACATTGCTTTCATTTGTATTTATAGGTCTAAACGTCTGATTCTGATCAGAACTGTATTTAGAATAAAAACACCTGACTTTATTTTTATTTATTTTTAAGATTTTTATTTATTTATTTTGAGAGAGAGAGAGAGAGCATGAGCAGAGGGGATGGGCAGAGGGAGAAGCAGACTCCCCGCTGAGCAAGGAGCCCAGTGTGGGACTCGATCCCAGGACCCTGGGATCATGACCTAAGCCAAAGGCAAATGTTTAACTGACTGAGCCACCCAGGTACCCAACACCTGACTTGATGACTTCAAAGCTCCTCTGAGTGCTTCAGCAGTTACATATCATTGTTCTTATCATTAAGTCCTTCTGAATATTATTCCATCCATGCCTCCAAAATTATTTTTTAGTATTGAGTTCATTTGTTAGGTTTGTCCACTTTATAGAACAGATTTGTTTTTCTTATGCATACCTGTATTATTGTTCTGTTATACATTACATCTATTTTGAAACGTAAATACAAAATTTTTATACATCAAAAATTTGTAAATGTATAAGAGTTTATATAGTTTTAAGGGCCTTTTCAGTTAATCCTTCTGCACAATCATGGATTAATTATATTTTTGCATTGGTCTGGAAGATCACATATTGGAAAGCAAGGTAAACCTGTATGGTGTGTATTCCAGTGACCTGACTTAGCCCTTATGCCCGTACTGCAGATCTCCACAACAGCTAAGGCCAGTCCTTTTCCTTGCATGGGTGTAACTTATCCCATCTGCCTTTCTGATGTCCCCAGGGTCTTTTTAGGTATAACCACAGCAGTCATTCTCTGAGCAATTAGTGTGTACTTGGGTTGAAATTCCTTATGTCAAATGAGTTTTAATTTGCTTTTATCAAGTGCCATTTTATACTTGTAATAAAAGTCATAAAGAGAAGGAACTAAATTCAAACTGAGAGAGTGCCAAAGCAACAAAATAACGTAAACCCCCCAAAATGATAACTTTGTATAAAAGGCGTCCAGTTCTTTTATTTTTTTTTTCTCCTAGGGCCTGTTTTCTATATACCTAATAATTTTCATATTTCTCTAGTGGACCAAGTTCATGTTATCAACATCAGACTTTAATTATGTGCTGATTATTGGAAGTTGAAGCGGGAAGTTCAGGGGCCTTCACAGTGACGTTTCTGTAGTTGGTTACATTCTGGAACATATCGCAGTCCATTTCCACAGTGAGCCTCTGGAGCCCCACCTGTGTCGGTGCGAACTGGAATTCGGTGTACAAGGTGTTTCCAGGCCACACGGAAGCTATTCTGAAATAAAGGAAAAGGCAGGTGGTAGTTCTGTCCCATTGCTTTGCTAGTCCCAGTGACTGATTCTTCCCTGCTTGAAGAGGTGAACTGTGAAGAAATAAACATTTAAGTACCTTGCTGTTGAAACAGGAGGTTTTAAGGAGCCTCCCTGTGGCAAATGATTACATGGTTAGGAAGAAAAACATCCTATTCTAAGGGTTTCCAAGCTACCTCTGTAATTTATCATCTGTGACTTCAGTCTGGTCCCACTCTTGGTAGTAGTACCGGGGTGTGTTTGGGAGGGCTATGGTTTTGGACCCCTCACATTGCTAAGTGCTGTAAGGGTACAGTAGACATACACAGAAGATGTCAGTATGTTAACAGGTGGTGTTTGGCATCCTATCAGCAACCTTTCAGCCTACCTGTGGACCAACAACAGGAGTAGCACAGATTTCCTTTGAGCTTTCCCCCACAGTTGATCTCAGATACCACAAAAATGTAGTTAAATGCTGGCAGTCCATCCTCTCAACTTACTGGCAAGAGTGATTCATTTAGTTTCATAAGGCTGAGGCATTGGCTCAATAACAAGACAACTACCAGGTATTTCAGGAGTAGGCAGCATGAACTCTAAACTGTATACTGTGTTTTCAACAAAGAATGTGGTGGACACAGTGAGAGAAGAAGAGATAATGAAAGAAGATACTTGCAACATCTGAAACCAACAAAGGACTCATATGGGGAACTCCTATAAATCAACAAGGTGGAAAAGCAGAAACACCGAAAGAAAAGTGGGCAAAGATAAAAAGAAATCTTTTACAGAGGAGGAAACAGAAAAGGGTAATAAACATATGAAGAGTTGCAAATTAAAACAATAATGAGATATTACCTTATTTCTCTTAGACTGGAAAAAAAGCTGAGTATTGCCAAGAATGGAGAAAAGTGGAGAAATGGTAGAAACTCCTGTACTGCTGGAGGGAGTGTGGACTTCTGCCATCATTCTGCAGACAAATCTCATTAATCTTGGGTCCCTGCCTTTCTGACAAGTTGAGATGTTTCAGTGAGATGAGAAGCTTGTAGTCTCTCTCTCTCTTTTAAAGATTTTATTTGAGAGAGAGCACAAGTGGGTGGGGGAGGGGGGACAGAAGTAAAGGAAGAAGCAGGCTCCCCATTGAGCAGGGAGCCCAGATGTGGGGCTCAAACCCCGAGATCATGACCTGAGCTGGAGGCGGATGCTTAACTGAGCCACCCAGGCGCCCCAAGAAGCTTGTGGTCTCTTACCTGTACCTCCTCTCTCTGTAAATGAGCCCCCTTCCAAAGAGGGAGATCACACAGTCTTTCATGGGAGCATCTAGGAAGTTATGGAGGCGGACTGAAGCCTTAAGAAGTTGATACTGCTCTGCTGTCTCTGGCATCTGTGG
This sequence comes from Callorhinus ursinus, assembly GCF_003265705.2. Taxonomy (NCBI): domain Eukaryota; kingdom Metazoa; phylum Chordata; class Mammalia; order Carnivora; family Otariidae; genus Callorhinus; species Callorhinus ursinus. The sequence goes on from NW_027397087.1 coordinate 9,992,212, forward strand.
GAAGAGGCAAAATCTGGAGCAGATGCAAAGAGCACAGGGCTACAGTTACTGCTTCCCCTCCTAGGCACCCTCCCTGTACTCTCCTCAGTTACTCTCCTGTCTGCCATCCGGACCCAGACTCCACACCTGACTTCTTTAGCCCTCTACAGGTCTTCCTGCGTTTATACTTACCCTTGCCTTGATTCATCCATGGCCATTTCTGATGGTGCCTCTCCTTTTAGAAACCTTGGAGGGGTTCGCATTGTCTTCAGAATTCAGCTTTGGTTGGCATTCAGAGCCCTTCATGGTCTGACCCCAATCCCCTTTTCCAGCCTCACCTGTACTTCCCTTGACTAAATGACATCCCAGCACCCCTCTCAGACTCCCTTTGGGGCCTCTCTGTTCAGTCTTCTGCCTGCAATGGCCTTCCCCAACCTCTGCACTATAGCTTACCTATTTTTCAAGGCTCAGCATAAGTGCCTCCTCCTATTAAGCCTTTCTCAAAACCACCAGCTGAAATTAATCCCCTTACTTCACTTATGCCATAGTGACTTTGTACTCTATTGAAGCACTTACATAAAAGACCTAACATTGTGTCTCATTTACTTAACTATAACATAACCTCGTTGAGGGCTGGGACCAGATCGCATTCATTCTGGTCAGGGTAGACATGTGGATAGAGGACTAGATCAAGAGCCATAAGCCTCTAAAACATCCTGTTTTCATGATCATGGGTATGATAATCTCTAGGACTGTTTCCTCATCTGAATAATATGAATAATTCTACCTCACAAGGATTTTGTATTAAAGAAAGAAGGTGAAAATACGTTGGCATATGTATAAATTGCTAAATAAATGTAGGCTAGTATTATCCAAGTATGGAGGAAGCAACTGGGGAGGCCCTGATTTTTAAAATCTTTATGTAACCAAAAAAGTTGGAAGATGTAAACCTTAATAGCATATGTAAGAAACCATCTCTTTCAAGAGAAGGAGCTCTCAACCTAGCGTTTTCTGGTAATCCTACAGCATAGTTGTTTCCCTGAAGCTTGAGGGGCTCTGATTCCTTCTGAGATGGGAGCAAATGAGAGTGATTTGGGGAAAGACTAGTGCCTACCTCAATGGTAAGGTGTGGTCTACAAATGGCGATGTCTTCCTGAGCAAAGCAGCTAAGGCTACGCTCAGACTGTGTTGCCGTGGCCATGACAGTGAGTCTCAGGAAGCTGTTCTCTGGTGGGCTTTGCTCAAAATGGAAGAAGGCCAGGTTTTTGATGGTTTTGTTAACTGAAACAGGACAAGCAGAGTCAGTGCAAATCATGAAGGTGTGTGCCCTGGAAACAGGCAATATTACACACAATGCAAAGGAGTCTGTATCTCACTGAAGCCAGAAAGATGCCTCATTTCTCATTAGCAATTTCAAACTTGAACTCAGTCAAGACCCCACTCCCTACCACCATCACTGCCTCCAACTTTCTTGACAGACCACCTCAGAGGGGTTGTTGAAGGCCCCAGCAAACTAGAACAAGTTAAGCTCTCTGGCCTCAGCTTCCTTGTCTAATAACACCTACCTGGTGGATGGCTTGTGTTAAATGAGATACTGAGTGCTTATCTCAGACCCTGCCACACAGTTGTTGCTGAATATATGCCCTTAGTTCCTTCTTATTCTCTGCTTTCTCCTTTTGCCGAGAAAATGAAGGCATCTTTCATTGTCTAGGAATCTTCTCAAGCTCATGTTCCCAGTCCTAGCCCGCAGACATAGTCATCTACCCCTGCTCCCACCACCCCCATGAAGATGAGATGTCCTCCCTCCCCCAAGTAAACCCTCCGCTTTTCAAGTCTGTGCCCCATCCTGACCCTACCACTGCCTGCTCGTTAACCCTGAGGCAAATTATGTAACCTCTCTCTGTCTTGGTCTCCTCATCTGTAAAGTGGGGATAATAGTAGCTGCTGCCTCAGAAGGTGGTTGTAAGGGTAAATGAGACTGTGTGTATGGAACACTTAACACTGTGTCTACCAAAAGTAGGCTACAGTTATTCTAGTTGCCTCTCATGTCCCCCCAGGGTTGCACCGTCAGTTATAACCCATTTTTCCTGAGGCTTCAGGCTTTCCCTCTCTGTTGATTGTTTTCCTCAGCATGTAAGCAGATTCTGCTCTCTCATCTTAAATAAGCAAAAAAACCACCCTTCCTCTACCCAGTGTCCCTGGCTGATTACCACTCAGCCTGTCTCCTTTTTCAGTCTGTTCTTCCAGGAAGGACTGTATATGATGTCTCGCTTCCTCAACTCTCCATCAATTTAGCCCCCAGGAAGCTGGCCTTTGCCGTCACTTCTCAGTAAGACCACTCCTTCGCATCTGCTTTTCAACCTTGACATCTCATGGCCACTCTGCTGCCCCTGCTGGGTGCTCCTTCCTCTCTTTGACCTCTCTGTTTCCCTTATTCCCTGCTCTTTTCCTTCCTGCATCCTACATGCTGGTACTGCCTGGGTTCCCCTTTCAGCCTCTTCTCTTCTCACAATCCTTCCACTCCCAGGAGCTCATCAATGCCCTGACTCTTGGCAGCCCCCTCTGTGCTGGGGTTCACACATCTGGTCTCCAACCCAAGCCATTCTTTTGAATGCCAGGTTTAGGTTTCCACCTGCCTACTAGCCATCTCTGTTTGGATGTCTCATGGGCTTTCAAACCCAACATGCCATAAACAGAACTCATCATCCTTCTCCACATACTTGCTCTTCCTCATTTTCCCTATCCTAAAGAGGAAGCAACACTCTCACCACCACCCCCACACACATATTCACAAGTCCAATCTAGCCTACCTCCTTAATATGTCTTCATTTGAAGTGCTGCTAGTCTAATTTGTCCTTCATGCTTTGACTTGTTACAAAACCTTCCAACCTCTGATCCAGTGGTTCTCAACATTAGATGCCCATTAGAATCATAGAGAGAGCTTTATGAAAATAGTCCCAGTGCCAGGCTACCCACCAGATCGATTATATCTGACTCTGGCAGTGAGACCCAGGCAGCAAGCAGTATTTTTAAAGTTCCCCAGGTGATTCAACATGGAGCCAAGGTTGAGAGTCATTATTCTAATATGACCTCTTCCATTCCATTCTGACAACTTTTTTTTTTTTCAAATGAATTTCTGATCACATTGGCCCCTCTAGTTCAAATTTTCCCCAGCTTCCCACTGCCCAAAGAACAAAACTCAAAATCCTTGGCATGATATACAAAGCCCTGCGTGATCCAGCCCCCGCCCCCCGCAGAAAGGGAACATGGTGGAGAGACTGGAGGCAGGGAAGCTGGTTAGGAGGCTGTTGGAATAATGTAGACAAGCTCCGGTCCACTGATTCTCTTTTGTCTGCACATTGGAATCACCCGATGAATTTAAATCATTTTTGATGTTTGGGTCCAACCATGGAGTTTCTGATTCAATTGGTCTGGGGATGCAGGCTGAGCATCAAACTTCCCCAGGTGATTCTGATAGGCAGCAAAGTTTGAGAACAACTGCACTAGTCCAGGGACTCTCAACCCTAGGATAACATAGGGAGCTTTTAAAAAGTACCAATGCCTGGACCCTACCCCAGACCAATGAAGTAGGACTTTGGGGGAGAGGAAGAACCTGTGCATATGTTCTTCTGCCTTGAATAGTCATGATGCACTTTTCTGCCTGTCACTGCCCTTCCTACTTGTCCTTTCAGACCCAGTGCAGTCTGTTTACCTGGGTGAGATGCTCCCCTGCCATTGTATTCTGTTGACCTTATCAAACACTTCCGTAACTGCTACCATTGTCTGTTAACTTACCTGACTGCAATTGAAATTACGGGGGCTTTGGTCTGTGTGAAGCTCAATAAATATGTGTTGAATGGCAGAGAAACGGCACACCAGGGGCTTTAAGCCACCTCTTCAGACCTTCAGGGGTGCCCCATGGCTGCTGCCTCCCAGGGTGGGAGCTGGGGTTTGGGGATATCTGGGGGGCCATAGAATTACCCATGTTGGCACCGAGCATAAGGGACTGCTTCTTCTTCCAGAGCTCAGCAGCAAGGATGCCATTGTAGTATATTGCCTGCAGCCCAAATGCCAGCTGCACTGCCTTCTCCTGGTCACTGGGGTTAACCAGGCTCACTGAGAACTGGGCATTCCCTCCCAGGTATACAGAGCAGGGTGCTTCCAAGAACATGTATAGAGGCTCAGCAGTCTTGAGACTGGGAGGATGGATGCCACTGTGTTTTTCATGTCGCATTCTCTCTTCCTGGACTTTCTCCAGCACCTCTTTTTCTTGAGGAGATCCTGAAGAATGGAGGAGACAAAGCAGGCCTTTTATCCAGGGGGTATAGACCCTTCTAATAAAAGTCCAAGATTAAGATTCATTTACCCACTGCTACTCAAATGCCAAAGTCACAAGAACTCTGCAACCCTCTAAAGCCACATTTAGCTTAAAAAAAAAAAAAAAAAGCCCTAATGTGAGACCTGAAACCATAAAAAGATCCTAGAAGTCAAGCAATGACTTCTTTGACATTGGCCATAGCAACTTCTTTCCAGATATGTCTCCTGAGGCAAGACAAAAGCAAAATTAAACTATTGGGACTACATCAAAAAGCTTCTGCACAGCAAAGGAAACAAACAGCAAAACTAAAAGGCAACCTATGGAATGGGAGAAGATATGTGCAAATGACATGTCTGATAAAGGGTAGTATCCAAAATAAAGAAATTATAAAACTCAACATCCCCAAAATGAATAATCCAATTAAAAAATGGGCAGAAGACATGAATAGACATTTCTCCAAAGAAGACATACAGATGGCCAACAGACACATGAAAAGATGTTTAACATCACTCATCATCAGGGAATGCAAATCAAAACTACAATGAGATACCACCTCACACCTGTCAGAATGGCTAAAATCAGCAACACAAGAAACAACAGGTTTTGGTGGGGATGTGGAGAAAGGGGAACCCTCTTGCACTGTTGGTGGGAATGCAAATGGGTGCAGCTACTCTGGAAAACAGTATGGAGGTTCCTCAAAAAGTTAAAAATAGAACTACCCTGCAATCCAGCGATTGTACTAGTAGGTACTTACCCAAAGAATACAAAAATATGATTTCAAAGGGATACATGCTCCCTGATGTTTATAGCAGCATTTTCTACAACTAATCAAATTATGGAAGCAGCCCACATGTCCATCAATTGATGAATGAATAAGAAGATGTGATACACACACACACACACACACACACACACACACACACACACACACACAGGAAAACTATTCAACCATGAAAAAGAATGAAATCTTGCAATTTGCAATGATATGGATGGAGCTAGAGTGTATTATGCTAAGTGAAATAAATCAGTCGGAGAAAGACAAATACCTATGACTTCACTCGTGGAATTTAAGAAACAAAACAAATAAGCAAAGGGGAAAAAAGAGGGAGAGGCAAACCAAGAAACACTCTTAACTGTAAAGAACAAACTGGTGGTTACCAGAGGGGAGGCGGGTGGGGTGGATGGGTTAACAGGTGATGGGGATTAAGGAGGGCACTTGTCATGATGAGCACTGGGTGATGTATGGAAGTGTTGAATCATTATACACCCGAAACTAATATTACACTGTATGTTAACTAACTGGAATTTAAATAAAAACTTAAAAAAAAAAGGTCTACATTGGGCAGATCCACTGCAGATATTGCATGTCTCTTCCAGGTCATTCCAGTTCTTCAAGTGTTATGCATTTGCCCCTTGAATGGTGGGAGAGCAAGCTTTTGGACAAGTCATACTGACTCTGAGGACAGATCTGCAGGGACTCACATCTTCCTAAGTGAAGGAATGGACTTATTCCAAGGGCAGTGGGGGCCATGGAATATTCTAGAGCAGGGGAGTAACATTATTTTGTGTCTTAGAAAGCTCACTCTGGAATCTAAGTTGGAAAGGGAATGATAATGGAGAGACTGGACCTAGGGGGTCCAGTTAGGAGGCTGTTAAAATGCTGCAGAGAAGAGATGTTGAGGCCCTGAATTTTCTATAAGCAGTGAAGAAGGAGATAAGGAAACAGACATGAGAGAAAGGGGCAGTGAAGGAGGGAGAGTTGAAGAAGGTGCAAGCCTTCTTGTTTGGACAAACAGGTGACGGTGATGCCATTAATCAATATGGAGGAAGGAACAGATTTGGGGTGCTGGAAGAGAGGGTGAGAAGGAGAGAGGGAGAACATCTTCTGGCAGCTGGGCTTGGTATTAATTGTGTTGTTTTATAGTAGTGGTTTTCAACTGGGGGCAAGTTTGCCCCCCAGGGGACATTTAGAAACATCTGGAGACTTTTGGTTGTCACAGCCTGTTGTGGTGGGTTGCTGGCATCTAGTGGATATGGTCTGAGAATGCTGCTAAACATCCTATGATGCACAGGCCCCTACAATGGAGAGTTATCTGGCCCAAAATGTTGAGTATCAAATGGGGTTAAAAAGCCCTATTTTATATGATGAGGAGAAGACTGTGAGTCTCTCTAGCCTGCATCTTTCTGGCCCATCCCTTCCCCTCTGTTGGCATATCAGGTGCTGAGAAGCCTGGGGCCCTCCCCTGCCCAGTACCTTCAGGATACTTGTAGTTCTGAGTGATGTCCTCACAGCGGTTGCTGCCCACACCCTTGGTGCTAATGTTGTTGCCAACATACTTAGTGTTGGAATTGGTCAGCTCCAGTGTGCCATCCTCACGACACTTCCAGACCACACACGAGGCATTTACTGCGGCGAAAAGGTCTGATACTCCAGGGGTCAGGCCTAGTGTCCCCTCCTTGACTGCTCTGACAGGGGCCAGATCACAGGACCCCAGAACTGAGGGAGAAGAAGGTCAGTGAGCAAGAGGAACCATACCCAGACCTCTCTCTGAGTCAGAGCTGCATAACCTCTGTCCCCATCCTATACACTATTTTCCCTCCCTCAAGATCAAGGTCAGAGGTGGGCACTAGGCAGTTTCTGAAAGGGCATTGCAGTGGTGAAATTCACAATTATTTAGTGACAGTACTTTTTGGTCATGGCTTGTGGCAGGAGCCCTCTCAGAAACTGGACAGGTGGAACCTCAGAGGACCGTAGTAACGGGAGTTCCTTAGCCAGCTCTGCTATGGATATGATAGGAATAGGTCACCTTTATTGAGCACTTACTATGTGCCAGGCTCTATTACTATTCAGCTGCTGAGAAAGGAAGAACAATCCTTTTATGGCTCCTGAAGATTTCTTCTCTGAGCTTGAGCCTATCTCGATACCCTCTTTATCCACATCCAGAACCTCAGAAATCGCATGCCACAAGCCCCTAACCCAGCACATCCACCAGCTATCTTAAGACCTTTTACCCTTCATTGAGACTCTGTTTCCTTGCCCGTTGCTCCGAGGTAGGGCAAGTCTCCCCATGGCCTTGGGCCTAGATGGCTAACGCCTTTGTTCCCTTGAGCCTGCTGGCTTCAGGTGAGCATTCTGCTGGCCACTATCATTCCTTCCACTTCTCCTGTTTTAGGAGATGCGGACCCCCTTTGGACCTCCTGCTGCTCCTGTTTTCGAGGGACTTCTTGCTTGTATAGCTTTGTGCAGCCCAGGATGGTACTGGGCCTACCCCCAGCCTTTACCTCCACCTCCACTGGGAACACGTGGGTACAGAATCTGCCATCCGTCATAACCTGGGGGCAAAGTAGGCCGGGTCATCCAGCACTCCGTGGAAGTCTGGAAGATCCTGAAGGTACCAAAGGAGTAATTCAAGTGGGAAAAAAAGTGGGAGGACACTGTAAAAGTGGCTGCAACACTCCCAGGGGAGGTGGCGGGAGACATGCCACGACTGACCATCAGCATTCTGCCTACAAGAGTCTTGAGGGCCTCCTCAGTGCTGGGGTCGCTCAGGGTGTGTAGGGGGTGCCGTGAGGTTATACGTTGTGGATTTGGAACCCTCCCATGCCTGGGGCCTCATCCACTTGGGCTTCTCACCAGATTCTGCCTCTTTGGCCTTCTCCATTCTGAAAGCCCTCCTCATTGTAGTATTCATCTACAAACAAGCGGCCGCCGGTTCCCTGGGCTGAGGCAAACGTGGTAATGATGCGGGCAGGGATTCCCAGGCATCGTAGCACTGCGTGGGAGGGGGCCAGAGAGTCAGGGGATGCCAGGGAGGCCTGGGTATGTATAGCTAGTGTTTTCAGTGTCTCCTCTGGGCAGGCATGGTCTGAAGTGCCACCTGACACTGTGGAAAGAGGAGGGGCGAGCACCTGGCATATAGGACTGACCCACAGGCCCAGGATGCGTAAAGGCCGAGAGAGGAGGTACAGACAGTTTATGCAGCAGGGCGAGGCTTACAGAATGTACAACAGAGCACCGGGGCTTACTCCTGCTGGGGCAAGGGCAGGGAAAGTGTCAGGGCGAAAGCCGTGGGGCAACCCAAAAGCAGGGCAGGCACGCTGTACAGGAGCCAGGGTGACCTGGGGGTGCAGCAGGCAAGCCAGCTCTGTACCTGTGCAAGCCACTGCGGCGAACACCCAGGCCTGACTGTCACACACAGGTCGCCCTTGGCCTGTGATCCACTGGCGCAGGATGGGCACACTGCCCCGGCGCTTGCTCAACAAGGCCCCTTCCTGGGCAGCAGCAGCGGTCTGTGGGGTGGGCAGGACACTCTTCTCCTTGAGAGCATGCAGCTGTTTGTGGAAATGTGTGGATGTTATGTGGGGCCCAGGACAGAACCGCCTCTGGAGGGGGGCAGGGAGTAAGGAGGGCTTAGACCATTTGTATCAGAATCATCTGGATACTCCTGGGCTTCACCCTACCCACTGGATTATAATCTCTAGGAGTGGCGCCTGGGGAATTCTTTTATTTATTTATTTATTTATTTATTTATTTATTTATTTATTTATTAATATTTTATTTATTTACTCATGAGAGTCAGAGAGAGAGAGGCAGAGGGAGAAGCAGGCTTCCCGCGGAGCAGGAAGCCTGATGCGGGACTTGATCCCAGGACCCTGGGATCATGACCTGAGCCGAAGGCAGACGTTTAACCATCTGAGGTGCCCCAAATTCTCCTTTTTATCTAGTCCTCTGGAAGCCAGAGGTTTGTGGACCACATTGGCAAGCAAAGCATACATCATAAGAGGAGCAAGAGAGCTGCCTCTCACTGGGGGCTCATTTCAATGCTCCTTCGCTTGCCTGACCCTGATTCCTTTGAGGGCATTTGCTCTCAGGGCCTCAAGGCCCACTTGTCCCCAGCTTCCTCCTCCTCCAGGTTGACCTTGTCGTCCTCCACCTCTTCAGAGGGGAGTCCAGAGGCACAAGCTGAAATGGGGAACTCATGGTTCCCCAGAAAGGACATTAAGGGACAGGAGGAAGCTACCAAACTACCTTCATGGTCTGTATATTCTTAGGAATAACTTAGAAATGAAAACAATTAACCATGTGAGCAGCAAACACTGGGCAAGATAGACCCTACCCCCTCCTTCCCATGAACCTAAGCCTGCAGGTTGGGCTGACGGGAGGAGGCAACGGAGGGAGGAGGGCTCTGAGGAACTCCAGGCCAGTTTTAGTCCTCCTGGCTTGGGTCCCGAGGGATGATACTTCCCTTTGCTTTTCTCTCCCTTGTGGATGCTACTGTCCTCCCTCCTCACTCAGACTTTCTCCAGGAACTGACCCCCACATCCTGGGAGGAATGGACCATTTGTGATTTGAAGGTTTCCAGGGCCGTAAATGTAGGCAGCTCCGGCAGAAGGCTCCCCCCACTCCCCACCTCACTCACCAAGGCACCCAAAATGTGGGCTACATGCTCCGGGTTGCCCCACTGCTCCACCTGCTTGTCCATGCTCAGTAGGCCCAGGCTGAGGTCAATGACACCGCTCTCAAACTGGAAGGAACACACAGGACCGTGATGAAGGGCCTCCAGGTTGGGTACTTATCCCCTGCCATCACCTCATCCTTGTCCCAGACTCAGATTCCACTCCTTCCTGCCTTGCCTTCTTGTCTCCCGTGGCAGTTCTGGCTTTTCCCTCTGTCCCACTGTGCCCCCTGTTCCCTGTGTCCATGCAGTCCTATCCTTTGCCTTTTCTGTTGTCTGACTTTCCTGACAGGGCATGAGCCCTTGCGGACCAGAGCTGTATTGTTTGATTTTTGTTGTTGCCCATTTTGTGTGCTCCTGCTGCTCCTGCCATCACTGACCCACATGGGGAGGAGACCAAGGCAGCGTTTGCTCTTGAGGGACCCACAGTTTGGGAGCAGAGGGGGACATGCAGGCCTGTAGACTATAGATCTCAGCAACATGGCCAGGGCTCTAGGAGAGATGCCAACCCAGGGCAGAGGGCATAGTGGGGAGAGTCACTCTTAACCTTTGGGGGCTGAGGAAAACGTTCTGACGGTCTTAAAAGATAGATAGGAATTTTCTGGGTTGATAAAGGAGGGAAGGTATTCCAGGCATATTCAGCCTGTCTGTTCAGGGGATGGCCAGAAACTGGAGCGTGGGGTGGCTCTTGAGAAAAGAAAAGCAGTGGCCTGGCTCTGAAGGGCCTTAGGGGTCAAGCCAGGGCATTTAGTTTTTATCCTGAAAACAGTGGGGATTTAACAGAGGTTTGATTTGCTGTGGCCCTTAGGAAGATAACTCTGGAAGCTGTGGAGGATGGTCTGACGTGGCCCTGAGGAAAGAAAGGCACCACATAGCTGAAATGGCCAAAGGAAGCCTCACTGATACACCAGGGAACAAGGGTGGGGAAAAAAGGAGGATTCGGTGTGGTGCCACCATTTCTTCCATCTTGGGTCTCTGCACCTTTCCCAGAACTTCCAAGAGCGCTATGTTGGGACAGAGCATCTGGAGGTTCACAACCTCTGTGGTCTGTAGAAGCCACTATGAGGAGGGCCTAGGGAAGAATTGGCCATTTTTAGTGGAAAACAAGTGGCAGTTACTAATTATGATGACTCTGTACTTTGGATCTGGATTTGCTTCACCTTATTTTGTAGTAAGACACTAACTGCTTAAGAAATAAGGGTGTTTTAATTAATCCATTAAACAGATGTGAAAAAGATCATTTTAAGAGGTGCAATCTCTTTGAAAAATGGATCAAACTCTTGAATTCAACATACTCCATATGTTTGTAAATAAACTTATGCCATGAATCCTTAAAAAAGGGAAGAAGAAATGGCCTCATAACCTAAAGGCTTTTGGACGGGCCAGCTCTGTCTGGCCTGAACACTCCCAGCTCTGGCCTGAACACCGAAGGTTATGGGGCAATTACTGGCCCCTATCCTTTCCCAGAGGTCCCTGTACCTGGCCAAAGTCCCAGGGCTCTGCGTGGAAGCAGTCAGCGGTACCCAGGTAGATGAGGCCATTCTGGTTCAACACGTACTCCCTGCGTTGAGACTCCTTCTTCAGGAACACAGCATCCTCTGGTGAAAAGCAGGCTGGGATGAGGGCCTATGGGGTGCTAGGCCTGCCCTCCACACCTAGGCCTCTGTTCTCCCTGCTCAGGTCAGGTTTGGCTGCCGGCCTTCTCTTTAGCTCTGGGCATGATGAAAATTGGAGAGGAATTCCCTTTTTTCACTGACCCCACTGGGACCCAGACTCTTCTCTGGTGCAGAGTGGGAACAGGGGTCAGAGTCCCTGGGTCAGCCAAGGTGTCCTTCATGGTCAGCCAGCCAGACAGGAACAAGCCAAGCTTAAAAAGCCTACCGGTTCCCAGAAGACATGGGCAGCCAGAGTGCTTTTGGCCCAAGAGAATTTGGCAACAGCCCAGGGAATTTCCCAGTGGGCCTGTTATATCTCATAGCCAAATGCTTGGCTGGCTCAGTCAGTAGAGCATGCGACTCTTGCTCTTGGGTTATAAGTTTGAGCCCCATGTTGGGCGTAGGGATTACTTAAAAATAAAATCTTAAAAAAAATTTAAAAATAGTGTGTCAGAAAAACAAACAAAAAAACGATCAAACATAGATTGACGGGTGAGCAGAAAGGAAGAGGAGCATCTGGTAAGACAGGGTCAGAGGGAATGGTGGAGCTGGGTGAGGTAGAAGCCAGGGGAAGCCCTGGGGGCGTCCAAGTACGTCTAAGACTCCCACCGTCTCTCCTGCCTGTCCTGCTGCCTTCCTCACAGGGTTGGGCTGGGGTTCATGAGGAGGCTGGTAGGCTTTAAGGAGGACACTCTAGGAAGCCGGGAGCGGCAGGGAGACCTGCTCTGTTTGTCAAGTGTCTCTCTCTGCAGCTGTTGCTGGGTGGGGGTGGGACAGGAGGAGGAGAGAGCTTAGGCTGGTTCCTGGAGACTAATAAGAGAAAAGGCTTTCCAGATTATCCCTCCAGGCATCTGCTGGGATGAGGGTACTCAAAACAACAGAAGGATAGGATATTAAAAATCTGGGAAGCCCTGAAGAACCTGAGGCCTAAAATCATAGAACCATGTGCCCGAGGAGCCCTTGACTCCTGCCCCTCCATCTTGAGACTCTCTATAAAATCACTTCAAAGTGAGGTGCTGGGCCCCAGGCTCTGCAGGGCTCTGGGAGGTACCTTATCAAGCACAGGTAGCATCACCCTCCCCTTCCGCCCCAGGGTGTGGCCCCTTTTATAAAGTTCTCTGCTTATGAATAGGACTTTCTTTCTAGGATATAAAATTTCCTTTTGAGTCCAGGAGAGTCCCATCTCCAAGTATGCTAAGATGGACTGAGTCCCGGATAATCTGAAAATCTCTTAATCACCTCCCAGAGAAGCAGAGCCAATAACTCACCCCTGCCAACGCAGACATCTCCGTACAGACTCACACAGAGAGGCCTTCCCCAGGCAGGGTCAAACCAAGCATAGACGCAAGAAACCCGGCATGGATTCAAGACTGAGAGTTCCCACTGAACCGAGCATGGTCTCAGAACTGTCTTTGCTGTGTCTTTGCTCTGGCCCACGAGGGCCTAGCTCTGGTTGTGGGTTCGAGTCAGCAAGGCAGGGACACTAGGGCCCTCAGCTTTGGAGGGAAATATGTCAAGAGCCATGGGTCCTCCCCCAGCTGAAGGGGCCCTGACTCCACATTTACCCACATGGGGCAGCTGCACCTGAATGGACACTCGTTCCCATCTGTTGCTCTACCTGCTCATCCCCTTGGATCAGGAAATAAGAGCCTGAACTGAACATAGGCAGGGCTATCTGAAGGAGGGGGGACTGGAGAACCCCACCCCATGCAAGAAACATGGAGAGAGGCAGTCCACTGGGTTTCAGATGCCACATAGAAAGGGAGTTAGGAACTGGCTGGAGGAACCCGGGAAGATTTCTTCTGCTTCGCTATGTTTCCTTTTGTCTCCCAGCCCTGCCTTATAACAAGGGCCCCTTCAGGCTGGCAGTGAAACTCCTGAAAGAGAAAGGCTCTGCATTTGTCGTCTGGGTAGTGAGGGAAAGCTGATCCAAATTGTTTTCCATCCCCCTAAGCAATGCTTCAGGAAGCCCCAAGGAGTAAGGTGGGGGGTGGCAGATTTAAAAAGGAAAGACAGACTCAACCTTCAGAATGGGAAGGAAGAGGAGATGCCCTCCTCGTGTTTGGAGCATGTCAACCACGTCTGATGATCTTTTTAAAATGAAATAGTCCCAACAGCCAAGGCTGAGCTTTGCCAGAGGTAGCCACTGGTTGGGCTGCAGGAGGTCACCTGATCTCAGGAAAGCCCACCCTTAGTCTGCTGAGCTACAGGCCACTAGCTGTTTGTTTTGCCACTCTAGCAAATACTTAGGTTGATGTGGAGAGGACCCAGCAGCCAGTAGTAAGAACAGAATATACAAGTGGAGAGAAGCAGAGACAACCAAACGGCAGATTTATTGTGGAGCTGATAAAGCTGAAGCTTTGGGCCCTTCACTAGCATAGACCACTTTAGGCCTGAGCAATTCAAAATTTTGTATTCTTTTTCTTAAAGAGGGCCCCCCGAATTATATAAATAAACCTTAGGTCCCGCAAACCCTGGATTCACCCTGGACACAGACTATGGGAGCCCAGGGAAGAAATCGAGAAGCCCGTCCCTCAGGTTGTGTCCATTCCTGAACCACTTTCCAGTTCTCAGCCCCTGTGCTGCTGTCACAGTAAAGAGTGGCTCTCCCAGGGTCATCTCAGTGAGTCTCAGCTCCTGTGACCAAAGAGCCCGACCCGGCACCAGGGTTTGGTGGTGAGATAAGCCTTTCCTTTCAGGGGGAGGCCCCAGGCTGCTTCTGCCAAGGGTGACACCAACACAGACCCCGGGTGTGAGAGGCCATTCATCCAGGGAGCAGGTACCACAGTAACTCAGTGCTGGTGCTGTCCTTAGAGGGAGCTGTGCACCGGGGCCTGGGGCAGTCACTTCCTGCCAGAGCTGTGCCCCAGCTCCTATGCGTGGAGTCCCTGTGCAGCCCAGGCTGGTTCAGGTCCAAACTCACCTCGAGCCCATGGGTTAAAGAGCACTGTGAACTGGCCTAAGAGGAGTTGCTTCTTGCCCAAGACCTGCAGCAGGAGCGAGTAGCGGCCGATGATGGCGTCTGCGGGCGCAGTCACAGAGATGGTCCAGCACTGGTCATGTCTGTCTTCCACTGCCGCATTCCACCACTTCTGGTCCCCCAAACGGGAAATTGGGAACATGGCTTGGGTCTTGTTGGCCTTGGAAGGGTGCTCTCCTGCAGTCACACGGAGATGAATTGGTCATTTGGACCTTTTGGTCACAACTCAGAGTAATAAAGTCAAGTATCATAAAGTTGGAACAGGTGAAAATTGGTTTTTGGTGAGGATGGAAGAAGTCCATCCAGTAATGGGAGGCAGTAAAGGGTGATAGGAGAGCACAAGTTCTCAGTGCTCATGGACCCACATCTAGAAAAGGTCCATAGTGTATAAAATGGGCGGAGTGGTACGCCTTCTTCGTAGGACGGATGTGAGGTCTTAATGAGATATTGCATGTGAAGCACTTGGCCTGGTATCTGATATGTAGTACAAATTCAATAAATAGTAGCAATTAAATGTTATCTTAAGCCTAGATGGGATCCATTCAGGCTTTTCTACAAAACTGATATATTTGTAACCAAAAGGAGCCCCTAGTGATAATGATGCTCAGCAACTTCTGAGTCATAATAAATGTGATTTTTAAGAAGATTTATTTTACCGGGCGCCTGGGTGGCTCAGTTGGTTAAGCAACTCCCTTCGGCTCAGGTCATGATCCTGGAGTCCCAGGATCGAGTCCCGCATCAGACTCCCTGCTCAGCAGGGAGTCTGCTTCTCCCTCTGACCTTCCCCTCTCTCATGTACTCTCTCTCTCTCATTCTCTCTCTCAAATAAATAAATAAAATCTTTAAAAAAAAAAAGATTTATTTTACCTATTTTAGGAGAGAGCAGGGGGAGGGAGGGGGAGAGAGAATCCTCAAGCAAACTCCCCGTTGAGTGCGGAGCTACATGAAGGGCCTCGATCCCAGGACCTGTGATCATGACCTGAGCCAAAATCAAGAGTTGGCTGCTTAACCAACTGAGCCACCCGGGCACTCCAATAAACACTATTTTTTATGCATGTTATTTCGTCCTCACCACAGCCCTGCCAGGTGGACAGGACTTCTTGAGGCTCAGATGCATTGTGGGCCATTTGCCCCTTTTTCCCTGAGGAGGTGCTGGAGAAAGAACCACCCCCATCCTGCCACCAAAGGGGTCTAGGCCTGCCCCACTCACCAGTTTGTGCAATGAGGGCTACCTTCTTCAGGGTGGATGTAAATGCATAGACCGGAGCCTGGAAGTGCAGGATTATGATGAAGGGCTGCCCTCTCCTCACAATGAGGTGCTGGGAGCTGATGGCCTTGGTGTGGTGCTCCTCATTGTTTTTTGCTGCCTGGAAGTCACAGTTCTTGATCCCCAGGGCTGTTGTGGGAAAGGGAAGTCATGAAGACGAGGTAAATGTGACAACTTTAGTAAAAAGAGAGACCCTGGAGTCAGAGTTGAACTGAGGTTCAAATCCTTGGCTCAACTTACATACTAGCTGCGCCACCTAAAGCAAGTAATTTAACCATCTGAGCCTTAGTTTTCTCTTCCTTAGAATAATCATCCTTCCCTGCAGTGTTGGAGAAATTAAATGAGTTAATGTATTAATACACTTAGCACAGTGTCAGACACGTAGGAAGCCCCATTAAATGAGACCATTACTATTATTAATAAGAGCAGGGCTTGCCCTCATTCTTGACCTTCTTTTCTGGTCCCTAAACAAAACAATGAATAAAACCTGGAATTTTGCTCACCCCTACTCCTTTATTCTTCAAACACAGATAATTTTTAAAGCTGGTTTTGAAATCACTGAGCCGATTCTCTTGTTTTAAAGACGGGAAGAGTCAGGCCCAGAGAGTAGAACCAACTCACCTGAGATGATACTTGGCTCTTTCACCCAAAGGCTCACCAAACCCATGGCCCCATGCAGCCCAGAAAAACTCTCCAAGGAGGGGGCCTGAGAGTATTATGACAGCCTATCAGGCAGTTCTCATTTTACAGTGAGTCTTGTAAATATACTAACAGACTTATGCAGAGGCCCCTGAACTTTCTGCATCCTCTGGTTATACCTATTCTCTTGCTTGATGTTGGCCTCTGCCCCTTGTATTTGGATTCCCTGACTCTTACCTCCCCTTCTCTCCCACTTAGCTTTGAGGCTATGACACCCTCATGCTTTCCCAGGGTTATCTCCTGTACGTATCACAATCCAGTGAGAATAATCATGTTGTGATGCTATAAATCCATGTTAACTGTCATCATCGTTGTCAAAACTATGACCACCGATTTACCACCATCAACCTACCATATTGCCACCCATTGCCATACCACGGCTACCACTGCCACAGCACCCAGTACCACTCCCCAACATAGCCCCACCAACCATCACGTCCACCACCAGCAGCACCTACTACCACCCCCACCAGTCACACCACCAACACCTCCACCACCATCCTACTTCTCAATGAAAACACGTTGCTGTGGAGGAGCTACTGAGAGTCAAGTAAGCCCCATGGAGAAATGGCTTGGCTCACCCTGTCCCATGGTTGCAGGCTGCTCTTCTCCACTCGTCCACAGAAAATGCCTGTCTTGAACTGCTGCTCCGTGCTACCTCTCTGGATCTGTCCCAAGAGAAAATGATGGAGGTACTTTCATTGGCTTAAGAATCTGTAAATAGTAGAGTTTCCTTCCACTCCTCCTGTGAGCTCCCACACATGTTTCTTTTCTCTTGCTCCCTCCCCACTGCTATCTCTTGGGCCAGCTGCTGGGAGTTACCCTTTTCATTTTATCTCTTGTGCCCGGCTGCAGCAGGGGGTGGAATGGGGGAAGATCTGCCAGCTAGAGAAGCTAAGAGGAAACTTCTAAGCCTGTCGCTTCAGTGGTCTCAAGAGACCCTCAGAGATATTACCTGGACAACACTGGGAAGACTCTGGAAGGGATGGCTCCATAAGCAGGAGGCCCACATCCAACTCCAGATCTCAGGCCCTAAACATATCCTGGGCTTCGAGTTGCTAGATGTTTGTGGCTATTTTGGTAATAGAGAGAACCTGTGTGTCTGGGATTCATCTGTGTGAAGCAGATAAGGAGGTAGAATTTGTTGGTGAAAAATAAATGTCCTAAAAGTAGAAGTCAGAGCCCCAGCTCTTCTAAGCCCTCCGGGTCTGGGACACTCTTCCAGAGAAGGTTGGGAACTATCTTGGGACTCAGGGCCTATGTCTTTTCTATTTCTACTTATTTAGTCCCTGAGGAGATAAGACACAGGAAAGGACCTCCTCTTTGGCCCTCTTTGGTTTTCTAAAGCCCAGCTTTTGCTAGGGCTTCTACGACTGTGCTACCCGGAGCACACTCAGGGGCAGCTATGCTGGCCTGCATGCATATGAGTTATCTGTAGAAAGATATAAAAGACACTGCAAGGAACATTGGGTGCCTGTGGAGAGGAGAGTTAGAGAAGGGGGTAGGAAGATAATTTTTCTCCTGTTTACACCAACTTTTAAAACTTTGAACCACTGTCCATTTGAAGAATCTTGTTATGTTAAAAAAAAAAAAAAAGAAATGAAGCTGCTGCCTTTTTACACCCCCAAAAATGATTCTTCATGAGAAATGAAGAGGTAAATTTTTCATTATTTGGAGATGATGTGATTTTTACCTGGAAACCATGAATCAACTAAAAAATGGTTATAAAAGATAATTTAGAGTCCTATTCTTAAGTTTGGTGCATTCCCAATAAAAATGCTAACAAGTTTTTTCTCTGAAAGTAGAAAAGCTGATTCTAAGGTTCAAAAGGAAATTTCTAAAAGATATAAGATATAATCTAAAAAGATCTAAGAAGATATAAAGATGTTTTAGATGAAAACATCTAAGATATGTTTTACTATCTAGTAGGCCTCATCATGCTACATTTCTAACTTCTTATGTAGTATAACTAGCTTCCTAGATATTAAAACATAGTATGATATCACTGCACTTGAAAAAGCACATTGACCAAAATGTAGACATTAAGTATGGGCTAAACATGGCACTTTGTATCAGTGGGGAAGATAAGGATTCACTAGTAAATGGTTTGGGGACAACTAGCTTGCAAAGTAAAGTTGGTTTTCTACCTTTCACCATACAACAAAATAAATTCCAGATGGGTCAAAACTCTAAATGTAAAAAATTAAATCCAAAAAGTACTAGAAGAAAAGATAATAGACTTATTTTTAAGCCAGCCTGGGAAAGGCCTTTTAAAATATTACTCAAACCCCAGAAGCCATAAAGAAAAAAATAGATAAATTTTATTCCTTAATTTTTTTACTTGGAAAAATCCATAAAGTTACAAGATATACAACGCATTGGGAGAAATGTTTGGAACTTGTAACACAAATTGTTACTTTTCTTAATGTAAATGATATCTGCAAATCAATAAGAACAATAAATCAATAGAAAAATGGGTGAAGGATATGAGAGAAAAGAAAATTCAAGTGTCTCTTAAATATATGAAAATATGTCCAGCCTCATTTAATAGAAATGCAAAATGAAACTACCCTAGGATATCATTTCTTTCTTTCAATCTATCAGATTGACCAAGATAGTTTGTCAACTTTCTGAGTTAGTGATGGTGTGGGGAATGAGTTAGTCTCTTATAGTACTGGTAGGAATGTAAATTGGCATAGCTTTCTTTCTTTTATTTTTTTAAAAAGATTCTATTTATTTATTTGAGAGAGAGGAAGAGAGAGTACAAGTGGGCAGAGGGGCAGGGAGAGAGGAAGAAGCAGACTTCCCACTGAGCAGGGAGCCCAATGTGGGGCTCCATCCTAGGACCCCGGGATCATGACTTGAGCCAAAGGCAGACACTTAACTGAGCCACCCAGGTGCCCCTAAATTGGCATATCTTTCTAAGCGAAATTAAATAATATTTACCCAAACCTAAGTGCTTATACTTTTGACTCAGCCATTTCACTTCTAGATATTCTAATGCAAATAATTGAACATGTAAAATGAAATTTATACAAGTATATCCATTGTACTGGTAGTTACAATAGCAAAATATCAGAAACTACATAAACATTCATAAATAAGCTACTAGATAGACGTATTATGGGACATGCATTCAATAGAAAACCATGCAAATGTGAAAAAGAATGAAGTAGCTCTACATAAGCTGGTATGGAACAATCCAAACTACATCGTTAAATGGAATAAGCAAGGTACAGAGCTGTGTGAACAATATGCTACCTTTGTATAAAGGATGTGGGGAAGAATATGTATGAATTTGCTTGTGTTTGCCTAGAGTATTTCTGGAAAGTTATTGCTTCTGTCTAGGGAAATTCAGTGCCTGGGTGTATGTCTTTTTTTTTTTTTTTTCTTTCTGTATATCCTTTAGTATCTTTATATCATGAGAATATGTTGTTATTATTTGAAAAATAACAAAAACTTGCAAGGGAAAGAAAAGCCTGACGGGGGGGTGCCTGGGTGACTCAGTTAGGTGGCTGCTTTTGGCTCAGGTCATGATCCTGGGGCTCCCTGCTCAGCGGGGAGTCTGCCTCTCCTTCTCCCTCTGCCCCTCCCCTCTGCTCGTGCTGTCTCTCAAATAAATAAAATCTTTTTAAAAAAATCTCTCAAGGATTTCTGCTTCTAGATAGAGCAGACTAGCTTGATCCTATCACCCCTGTTGACAGTAACCAGAAAAACTGAATAAAATATTTCAAAGCTCTGCCTGGAGGCCTCAAGGCAGCACGGATTTGAGGGATCAAGATCTCAGGGAGAAGAGAAGCAGAGAGAGGTGAGCCTGACAGCATGCCACTTTTCCCTTTAGGATGTTTGCTGATTCACAATTGGCAGATGACAGCCTGAAAATCTGAGCAGATCTTCTGATGAGCTCATAGGACTGGAGGATAAAAATTGGAGTTGGAATGACAGGAATGACAGACCCCAATAAACAACCCGGTTTTCAGCTGGGACCCCTGAAGGACTGTTCCCCAGGAGTAAAGTTAATAGGAAATAGACCAACACTTACAAAGACTGAAACCCAGTTTTGCTTGTTTGTTTGTTTTTAGGCAATCAATGGAGATTTTTATTCCTGCTGACATTGCTATGGATGCTATTGTTATCACCATTATTTATCTAATAAAGTTATAAATGTTGGAATAGCATAGAAAAAATTTTTGTGGTAGAAAATACCATAAAACTTATCATCTTAAACTTTTTTTTTTTTTTTTTTTAGAGAGAGGGAGAGAGAGCACATGCTCAAGCAGGGTCATGGCGTGGGGGGGTGCAGAGGGAGAGGGGGAAAGAGAATCTTTAGACAAGTCTTTACATTATACTGTGCTCACTACAAGCAGGTTTCACACCCAATGCAGAGCCCAAACCAGGGCTCAGTCTCACGACCCTAAGATCATGACCTGAGCTGAAATCAGGAGTTGGACACTGAGCCATCCAGGTGCCTCTATCATCTTAACCATTTTTAAGCGCACAATTCAGTAGTGTTAAGTATGTTTACATTGTTGCGAAAGAGACCTCAAGAACCGGGGCGCCTGGGTGGCTCAGTCGTTAAGCGTCTGCCTTCGGCTCAGGTCATGATCCCAGGGTCCTGGGTTCGAGCCCCGCATCATGCTCCCTGCTCCGCAGGAAGCCTGCTTCTCCCTCCCCCACCCCCCCTGCTTGTGTTCCCTCTCTGTGTCTCTCTCTGTCAAACAAATAAATAAAAATCTTTAAAAAAAAAAGAGATCTCAAGAACCTTTTCATCTTGCATAACTGAAACTCTCTACCAGTTAAACTACAACTCCCTCTTTGCCCCCTCGTCTCAGGCTCTGGTAACCATCATTTACTTTCTATATCATTAATTTGACTAATTTAGATACTTCATATAAGTGGAATCATACAGTATTTATCTCTTTGTGGTTTCACTTAGCATAATTTCCTCGAGGTTCATTCGTGTTATAGCATGTGACAGGATTCTCTTCCTTTTTTAAGGCTGCATTGTATTCCATTGTATGAATATACCGGATTCTGAATACCCATTCATCCAATGATGGACATTTGGGTTGCTTCTATCTCCTGGCTATTGTGAATAGTGCTATGGATGTGGGTCTGCAAATATATCTTTGAAGCCCTCTTTCAATTATTTTGGATATACACCCAGAAGTGGGATTGTTGAATCATATGGTAGTTCTATTTTAAACTTTTTGAGGAACTGCCATACTATTTTCCAAAGTGGTTCCACCATTTTACAAGCCTACCAACAATGCACAAGAGTTCTAACTTCTCTGCATTCCCACCAATACTTATTATTTTCTGGTTTGTTTGTTTTTTTAATAGCCATCCTAGTGGGTGTAAGGTAATATCTCTCAGTGTAGGACTTTTTTTGAAGTATAGTTGACACACAATGTTACATTAGTTCAGGTGTGCAGTATAGGGATTAGACAAGTTTTTACATTATGCTGTGCTCACTACAAGTGTAGCTACCATCTGTCACCATACGACACTATTGTAGTAGCATTGACTGTATTCCCTATGCTGTACCTTTCATTCCTGTGACTTATTCATTCCATAACTGGAAACCTGTACCTCCCACTCCCCTTCATCCATTTTACCCATTTCTCTCCTCTTCTCTCCTCTGGCAACCATCAGTTTGTTCTCTCTATTTATGGGTCTGTCTGCTTTGTCTGTTTGTTCTTAGATTCCACATACAAGTGAGATCATATGATATTTGTCTTTCTCTATCTGACTTATTTCAGTTGGCATAATACTCTAGGTCCATCCGTGTTGTCACACATGGCAAGATCTCATTGTTTATAATGGCTGAATAATATTCCTGTGTGTGTGTGTGTGTGTGTGTGTGGTGACATCTCCTTTATCCATTCATCTGTGGAGGGACACTTGCATTGCTTCCATATCTTGGCTATTGTAACTAATGCTGCAATAAACATAGGGGTGCATGTATCTTTTTGAACTAACGTTTTTGTTTTGTTTAATTCCAGTAGTGGAATTACTGGATCACGTGGCATTTACTTTTAATATCTCAATGTAGTTTTGATTTGCATTTTTCTCATGATTAGTGATATTGAGCATCTTTTTGTATGCTTTTTAGCCATTTGTCTATCATCTTTGGAGAAATGTCTATTCATATCCTTTGCCTTGTTTGCTTTGGTTACTGCTCTATCACCTGGGCCTAGAATATTCAACACTTACGTTCTCAATAAATGTTAAATCAAGAGTTGAAAGACAACCTTGACATTCAGGGAAGGCTTTAACTCAGAGGAATGACTCTGATGGGAATTGCAGGCTTCTCTGACAGACCAGGGCGGAGAACTATTTGTCCTTTACATGCTTCTCAAATCACATGAAGTCTGCTCAGTTCTGCAAAATGGAATCTACTCTAAGCACTGACATTGTAGGCAATGACTGTGATCCAAGACTTACAGGAAATAGATGCCTGCAGGTGATCACTGTCTAAACTCCCTAGACTGCCTGCTTGAAGTTCTTCATCCCTTGGCTCTAGCCTTATTTGTTCCTGCTACTTAGCTCCTCTAGCTCTGATCTCTAGCTATCTGACTGACTTGCAGTTTCTGACTGCTTTATTCCACCCCAACCCCTTTGACCCTGAGTCTATTTGGCTAGCCCCTGGTCTTTTAGCTTAAATGCCACTCCCTCCAGGAAGCCTTCCTTGATTCACAATCCCAGGATTAGACAAGCTGTCCGTCCTCGTGCTCCCAAACACCCTACACTCACTCCAACAGTAGTTCTCACCACTCTGTGTTATAACCTCCTATTCATTTTTCATTCTCTACATGCTTAGACTTGAGCTCCTTGAGGGCAGGCCCTGGTCCTTCTTGTGTCCTCAGTGCCTAGCTCAGGGCCTGGCCCCTAGTAGAAACTCTGTGAATATTTGCCGAGTGAAAGTGTTAATGAATGTAGTGTTAAAATCAAGCTTCATGAAGGAGTCTGAGGGTGGTAGTTGAAATGTTCCAAGTACTTCAGAGGTTACTGTCTCTGTAAGATGTTCCCATTCACAGTGTTTCCCTGAAATCATTTTTTTAAAAGATTTTTATTTATTTATTGAGAGAGAGAGAGAATGGTAGAGAGAGAGCATGAGAGGGAAGAAGGTCAGAGGGAGAGGCAGACTCCCTGCTGAGCAGGGAGCCCGATGCGGGACTCGATCCTGGGGCTCCAGGATCATGACCTGAGCCGAAGGCAGTCGCTTAACCAACTGAGCCACCCAGGCGCCCTGAAATCATTTTTAATGATTGTTAGGCAACAGTTACAGAATGAAACAATTATATGTTACTTCCCGATCCCTGCTGTCAGGGTTCTCCTGGTTCTTAGCCTACTCTTTAATAGGACCTCAACCCGCTATGTAATTCTCACCACACCCTCTTCTCTCCCCCTGATCAATTACACTTACCCTTTTGTTTATATATAATAGAAGTATTTATTTCATGTGCATGCATTTACTATATGCCCAACATAGCAGTCTCAGTCATGTAGCTAGTGCCTGGAGGGCAGGTGCATCAAGCCTTTCTCCATCTCGAACTTGGCACAGTGCCATGAGAAAGCAGAGGAGATAATGATTGGAAATGCTTTGTGTTCAGAAGGAGCATACACACAAGCTACAGCCAATAGAAAGGTCTGAGAGTACTTCATTCCCTATCAAAAATCTACTTCACTGCATTATTCAGCTGGCTTTACCTCTGGAATCACAGTCATTCCAGGTCCATCCAGGACCACAATGTACTGGCAGACTTTGAGCCAAGAGGCTGGAACTATTAAGATTGAGGGACATCTTAGATGTGATATGGAAAGGGATTCAAAGGAAGGCCAAGTGAGAGATCTCGTAGGCTTTTATCCCCCAAGATACAAAGAGTCAGTAGTATGTAGAAACTCTTACAGGGGTTTTGGTTTCCCTAACCAGATCATGACTGATACATCATCTATAAATACCTTACTTACCTGTTGACATGTCTATATCCCTCCCATCCACCATAAATAGAATGTAAGCTCCATGGGGGCAGAGCCTTTGCTTTGTTTACTGTCATCTCCGCTACACTCAGAACAGTGCCTGGCACATACTAGGTGCTCAGTAATTCACCCTTGAATGGACTCTGGCTTTGCAACAGGAGGATACTGCCAGCATCCAGGGAATAGGTGGGGGTTGCTGCAGGGAAAGTGATGACTGCATGGGTGCAAAGGGAGTGAGAATAAGGACTGAAGTTTATTGGGACTAGGGCGCTAGCCACTGCAGTGACAAAATGACAGTGAGTTGCTCAGCCAATTTTTGGGGTGGGAGCAGTAAGTCATGACCAAGTCTAACCAGTGTCCTCAGACCTCTGTGCTATCTCACACTTCTGGATTGGACACCAGAGAGTCTGTGGACTCTGATCAGAGTCCTGGGAAGCTGTGCAAATGGCCTAGGGGACTATCCACCACTGACATCTCCTCTGCTGTTTACTTTGGAGCCCTGTAAAGCCTCTGTTGTGGTGCAGAGTGGCACAGCTTGCATTTGAACTTGCTCCTTCTCCTGATGCTTAAAATCTATGCATCTGGCTCATTGTTCCAGAATTTATAACCTCAAGTCTACATAGACATTCCTGTAACCCTTGATGTCCTTAAACTTGTTGCTCCTCAGATTCGCTTGGATCTGCCTTTGGCCACTCTTGAAGGGAACACTCTCCAGTATGATGCTGGCCCTGTGTTGAGGTTCGAGGACTCCAATGCTGTAGCAGAGAAAAGAGAATGTTAGAAGACCATGAGCATCATGAGAACCCCAAAGCTCTTTTCCACGGAGCAACCAGGGCTTTCCTTTCCTGGTGTTCTCAGAGATTGGCCTCGGTGCCCGTCAACAGAAAGAAGGCTCATGAAAGAATAGGATGGGGGTGAAGGCCGCACGCTGCCAGCACTCACAGGACTCTCTGCTGTTTCTTGAAGAGCCCGCTTCCTTCCACAGTTAGCACACAGTCTTCCACGTGCTCTGAGAGGGGGTTTGAAAACAGCACCTGGATGGAGAGTGGCTGGTTCACAATGGCAGCTCCTAAAACCTGAACAGAGAGATCCAGAGGAGAAGAATGGAGCAGAAGATTAATCTCATTTTCCAATTCACCAAACATTTACAGAGGGCATTGCTCTTCAGATCTATTTCCTGAAGAGCTGGACTTCTGCGGCCCATGTTTTTCCAGCTATGGCTTAAAACCAACTCAATGGATTATCATTAATGTTTTTTAAAAATGAAATAGAAGAAACACGAGATAGTGTTATGTAAAACTGTGCTTCATTTATAAATTCATAGATGTTTGTATAAAATATTTTATATCCCTCAACCCAGCATATGGAAAAGTCAGATAAATTGGAGCCTCTAGTGATGTTTCCTCTGCTCCAAGGATTTCATCCAAGTGTAAAATAATC
Organism: Callorhinus ursinus; assembly: GCF_003265705.2. NCBI lineage: Eukaryota > Metazoa > Chordata > Mammalia > Carnivora > Otariidae > Callorhinus > Callorhinus ursinus. The sequence goes on from NW_027397087.1 coordinate 10,017,989, forward strand.
CTGAAGGACTCTCATGCATAATTTGAGGGGCTAGAATCTTCTTTGGCACTTTCTTACAGCAAGTCTACTCCATCCCATTTCGCCCTCTTAACCTAACGGGCTCGTTTCTTTTCACCCCATTGTGTGAGTGAAGAGCAACGGAACATTCAAGACTGTAGAGAGATGGAAGTAGCCTCAGGAAACCTGGAGGCACTTTTGGAAACCCTCCTTAAAACAAGACTCCAGTGGCTGGGTTTGCTAGACACCCCACCAGGGGGCACCACAGGCTCGCTTGGCAGAGTCTAGGAGTTTGCTTGCTCTGGGGAGACGGCACTGAAGAGACCCATGAAGTCTTCCCATTCAGAGGACCACAGAATGTCACAGCAGGTGGTGTCCTCAGAGGCCAGCTAGTCTAATCCTCACATCTGACAGTTCAAGAAACAGAGGCCCAGGGACTTGTTCAAGAATGCACAGCCAAGAAATGGCAAATCACACCTGAGCTGACCTCAGGCAGTGCTTTTCTTCCCCCTCAGCTTCCTCCCATCTGAGCTCATAGTTCCTCATGGTAACCCTGGGGAAGGCCAACAGTGGGAGGTGGCACAAGAGAGGGATCTCTTCCAGTCCTCTCCATGGCACCTGCTCAAGGTCCACCCATAAGGACTTTGATGGTGCAAGAGGATGGACACCTTGTCCAATGTTTTCAGATGAATCTCATGTTCCCGATAGGGAGGTACCTGGGGACACCAGAAGAGGAAGTGGAAAAGAGGGGCTGCTTTCCTGAACAGATTCTCAGAGGGCTGCACTCCCCACAACACCACGCCAGATCCCCAGGAGCCCACAGGCCACTTACATTAATTACGATGCCTGCATAGGCTAAAGTGATGATCTTGGTCACCAGGATCTTTTCCGGACTGCTCTTCTCTTCACCCAGGGCACTGATGCGGATCAGCTTGTCTGTTGACAGGTACTGGCTATACTGGGAGTAGGGAATTCTATAGGAATGGGTCTTTGCTAGGGAGAAAACAAAAAGATGAGGTGAAAGTAGCTGGGAAAATCAGCTAGGCCTGGGTTGGATCTGCGGGACACTTTGGAGAAGAGAGGACCAACATGTACTAAGCCCCAGTGAAGCAGGTACTAGGTTTTCAGGTGGAGAGGCTGAGGTTAAGAGAGGTAAAATGGTTTCCCCAAAGTCATTCTCCTGGTAAATGGATGAGCTGAGGTTCTAACCAAGTTCTGGATGTCTCCAAAGCTCAGGCTTCCCCTACTAAACCGGGCTCCCTTCCTTGAAATAGTAAAGGGAGGGGAGGAGGAGGAAAAGAAAGGAGAAAAGTGTGGGGGGGAGAAGGAATCCATGCCAAAGGGGACATTAAGGAAGACTGGTGTTGCAGAGATCTGTCCCCAGAACCTTGTGGTCTGGCTTGTCCCCACTGGCATTTCCATAACACACTCTGTGTACACAGACTGTCCCCATGCCCAGACCCAGAGCCCATACCTTCTTCAGGAGAGAGTGTGATAAACGCTATGTCCTGCCAGAAAGGGGGCAGGGGGCTGCCATCATGCAGCAGGGACTGGGCACTCAGGTTCACTTTGAGGTCCTTGAACTGGAGTGACATGTTGAGAGCCAGCAGGACAAAGTTTATGTCCTGGCCCATGTGGGGCGGTTCGAGCAGCTGGAATTTCAAGGAGACCTGGACAATATCACTGGGCCGAAGGGAAGGTGTGTGCAGCCTCCAAAGGCCGTCCCCGCTCCGTGGCTCAGGTGTGGAATGTTGTGAGTCTGCTTGGTGGGGGTCTTCAGGCCTTCCAGCCTTCAGCTTCTGAAGAGCCTTCAGGAATACCTCCCTCTCCTGGGGGGAACCTGGAAGGGCAGAGACGGCCTTGGCTGTGGGCCAGATTGACCCAGGGAGGTAAGCCTTGGCCAGACACTGTAGAGCTGTTAAAACCATCATTTCCAACAACAGACATTCCTTACCATTCAGCAGGTGCTTTTTTTTTTTTTTAGATTTTATTTATTTACATGAGAGAGAGCACGCGAGCACACACAAGAGGCGGGTAGGGGCAGAGGGAGAGGTAGGCTCTCCACTGAGCAAGGAGCCTGATGCTCCCCGGTGGAGATAGGGAGGGCCCTTTGGACCTTCTCTTTGGTGCCACGAAAGGCCTAGAACTATTTTTTTTTTTTTAAATCACTAGCACTGGGTGCCTGGGTGGCTCAGTTGGTTGGGCGACTGCCTTCGGCTCAGGTCGGTTCTGGGTGCTTCTCTCTCTCCCTCTGCCTGCCACTCCCCCTGCTTGTGCTCTCTCTCTCTGTCAAATAAATGGGTAAAATCTTTAAAAAATAAAATAAATCACTAGCACGTATTTATTTATTTACTTACTTACTTTTTGACTCCCTTTACCCATTTCTCCCATCCCATCCCCCTGCCTCTGGTATCCACCAATCTGTATTCTGTATCTGTGAACTTGGTTTCTTTTCTTTTCTTTTTTTTTTTAGATTCCACATATTAGGAAATCATACAGTATTTGTCTTTGTCTGACTTATTTCACTTAGCATAATGCCCTCAAGGTCCATCCATATTGTCACAAATGGCAAGATTTTGTGTTTTTTTTTGTGATTAAATAATATTCCATGGTGTGTATATATATATATATATACACACACAACATTTTGTTTATCCATTCATCCATCAGTGGACACTTGGGCTGTTTCCATAGCTTGGCTATTGTAAACAATGCTGCAATGAACATGGGGGTGCACATATCTTTTCAAGTTAGTGTTTTAGTTTTCTTCAGAGAAATACTCAAATGTGCAATTGCTGGGTCATATGGTAGTTCTATGTTTAATTTTTTGAGGAACCTCCATACTGTTTTCCACAGTGGCTGCACCAGCTTGCATTCCTACCAGCAGTGCACGAGGGTTACCCTTTCTCCACATCCTCGCCAGTAACAACAATATAATCCATATATAGATGAGTAAAATGAGGCTCAGAGAGGTCCTGTCATTTGTCCAAGTCCCACAACTTGCAAGGTGCAGAATCCGGGTGGAAGCCAAATCTACCCAACATGAAAATCTGTGCTCATGGTCACGGGACTCTATTGTGCCTTCCCCATGGGAAAGATAAAGGCCCACAAATGGGGAAGAATAAGGCTCTTAAAGACAGCAGCATGGTGTGATTTCCTGTTCCAGAACCAAATGATTGATCAGGTGTAGATTAAGTCCTGGAAATGAAAGTGAGAAGCTGAAAGAAGGAAGGAAAGAAGGAAGGAGGGAAAAGAAAGGAAGGAAGGAAGGGAGGAAGGAAGGAAGGAAGGAAGGAAGGAAGGAAGGAAAGAAAGAAAGAAAGAAAGAAAGAAAGAAAGAAAGAAAGAAAGAAAGAAAGAAAGAAAGAAAGAAAGAAAGAAAGAAAGAAAGAAAGAAAAAGAAGAAAGAAAGAAGAAAGAAAGAGAAAGAAAGGAAGGAAGGAAGGAAGGAAGGAAGGAAGGAAGGAAGGAAGGAAGGAAGGAAGGAAGGAAGGAA
>NW_027397087.1:10021581-10268926 GCF_003265705.2 Callorhinus ursinus
AAGGAAGGAAGGAAGGGAGGGAAAGGAAAGGAAAAGAAAAAAAAAGGAAAAGCAAGTAAAAGAAAATTCAAGCAAGCTGAATTCCCAGAGAGGCCTGGCTTCGGTCCTGGGTGGTACTGTGGCAGGAATACTCACCCGTGCTTCCCTAATAATCCTAGCAGATGTGTTCACCTAGCACTCACTGTCCCCAGTGTCTGTCCCCACCCCTTCAGTCTGCCCCCACATCCTCCCCAGGCAGAGGCACTTTTTATCCCCTTGCTCTGGGGGTTATTCTAAGCCTGGTTCCAGGCAGAAGAGGAGCTCAAGGCATCTGCTTCAGCAAGAGTGTGCCCAGGGAGATGTGAATTAGATTTAGCTCGCCTGTGGTCTGTTCTACCCCCAGATCCTGTCAGGCTGAGTGGGAGGAGATCAAATACTGCCTGTCTGAGCAGCACCCTCAGGCCCACAGGAATATAGCTCCAAACCCCCCAAAATACAGTGGAACCCCGTGGACCTCTAGCAAATGCTGTCAATGCCTCCCCACATCCCCTTAGCGCTCTCCAGTTCAGTGCCCACATGCCCTACTTCCAAATTCTAGTACCTTCCACTCTGTTGAGGCTTTCTTCACTACCAGAGCTGCCTTAGCCTATGTGTGGAGCAGGCTGAAAGTGCTAGGGACTTGATACCCCAAGGAGAAGGCCTTGGGGTATCAAGTCAGTCAGTCAATCCCTGACTGACAGGAGTTGGTGGATAAATAGCCTAGCCCCCTTGCCTCTTAGGTAGGATAAATCTGTGGTGGTGTTCTACACTTGATACTGAATCCCTGATAGGGTTGCCAGATTTAGCAAATAAAAATACAGGGCCATTTAAATTGAGTTTCAGATTAACAACAAATAATTTGGGACATGGTTAGATGAAAGAATTACTCATCCTGTATTTTCCCTGGCAACCCCACTCACAGAGCTCCCCAGCAGGAGCTGAGCTCCAGCTGCCTGTGCTGCTAAGGGGCTTGACGAGGCACCCTGTGTTGGCTTCCTCCCCTCCCCTGTCTCACTTGCTCACTCTCCTTCCTTCCACTAGTTCCTGGATGGCCTCACAGATCAACCACTTGCACTTGAATCCTTGCCTCAGGACCTGTTCTGGGCACCCCACCAAGATAACCCCAGAGTGGATGGAGGTGAAGGGGATGACGAGCAGCATCCTGGGCTGTGTTCAATGCTTGCCTCTCACTGTGTAAAACCCCTTCCTAGGCTCAGATTCTGGAGCTTCTCTGTGGGTCCCAAAGGCCCACATAGACAAACCACAGATACCTACTCCCCAGCACTCCCAGCAACTGCTCAGCTACCTGCCACTCCCCTATTTTCCTGATCCACTCTTGCTCAGCTCCTGCCCCTCACTCAGCTTCTGGCCCTCATAGACCATATATTTTCACTTGGCTCCCTGGTGGTTGAACCTAGTGGTTGGTGTTTCTCAAATTTTGGGAATTAGTTCATGCCTGACTACTTTAGTTGCCTATTCACCCCTGCTGACTTGAGTAAGAAGCCCCTGCCAGGTCCCCACCTGCCCCCCTCAGACCAATCCTCTGCAGGGGGTAGGTGTTGGAGTAAACATTCGGCCTTATATTAGCCGTGGTGCTGGTTGGTGGTCTGGATTGTCCTCCAAATACTCAATAAAACAAAGTTAATTAGACGATATGTTAAATGAAATTCATTAAATTAACTAATAGGATGGGGTTTACTAAATCCCCTCCCATCTTGAGAAGGAGGCTAACTTTTCAGGAAGGCAGAGTGAAGGACTCACATACTATTGATGGGATGCCTGTCAGTGGCCCTATGGTCAATGTGAACATCTTGTGGAGGTTGCTCACTGGCCTGTGGGATGTGGGGTAGCAGTGGGCACAAGCAAGTGAGGCAGTGGGAACATCTCAGCTGGGACCTTAAAACTGAGGAGACAGTGGACCTGGGTTCTGTCCCTCAGATTCTGTCTGGTTCCCTTGCTGGCTGGGAGGATGTCCCCAGGACTTGTTCTCCGGCGGGGGCTGGCTCCGTCATACCTTCTATGTATTTGTAGTTCTCTGTGATGTCATCTCGCTCATCACTTTGAATGCTCTTGGTGCTGATAAAATTGCCAACCGTATTCGTGTCCCAGTGAATTTTCTGCTCCTTCCCTCCGTAGACAAGCCAGGACATGCAGTCAGCATTCACCATGGAGAAGGCAAAGGCTGTGTCATAGTTCAGCTCCACCTCTCCCTCTTTGATGGCTTTGACTGAGGCAGGGCCACAGCAGTAGAGGCCTGAGGAGAACAGAAGAGCCACGGTGGGCCGTTGCTGCGGGGTCAGGCAGGGGCAAGGGCAGTGTCTGTGGGAGTGTGTTCCGCCTTCCGGACAGTCTCACCGTTGCTCGTCTCCTGAGGTGTGGCATCCAGCACCTGCCAACCTCCATACCCAGGAGGGAGGTCCTTTCGGGCCATCCAGCATTCATTCCACACGTGGAAGTTCCTAAAGGAGAAGCCAGAGGAGTCAGTGTCAAATGAAGCTAAGGGAGAGCTTGTGGTGCTTGTGTTCTCTGCAGAGCAAGGCAGGGGACGGTGGGCAAATGGCCTGCTAAGTAGAAAGACAGATTTAGTGCACCCTAGGCCTTCAAACCTCTGTAGCAGCTCTTCCTCCTGTGTGAACCTTGACTTGCTCAGAAAATAGCTTTCTTCTGTGAATAGAGAGTGAAGCCTTCTAGAACTAACTGAAGTTAAAAATCTCTCCCTCACTCCCTCCAAAACATCCTCAAGGCCCTTTCCTGTGTGTGCTGCTGACTCACAGGGCCAGTCGTGGTGTGTCTGGAGGTGAGGCTTCAGGCCCGCCTGTGGCCAGAGCTACAGGCTGATATTAAATGAAGGAGATGACAAAGAGGGAAACCTCAGCCAGGGGGAAAAGCTCTTGGAATGTGAGGATCCTAAACTCAGAATCGGTTTTGTGTTCAGCTGCGTCTCAGCCTTTGAGTTGGGGATCCAGAGCCCTGGGACTGGTGAAAGGGAGGGGGGCACGAGGGGGCAGCACGCTTGTGGGCGCAGGCTGCCCCGCTCTCTGCTGAAGGGGTTTGCCCTGGAAGGAGACAGAGAGGTTGTCTCTCACCAGACACTGTCCTTCTTCTTATTCTCCAAGATCCTGCCCGTGTTGTCATAATACTCATCTATGATCAGGTTTCCATCTGTGTCGTGGCCAGAGTCAAAGTTGGTGATCACACGGGTGGGGATCCCCAGGCATCTCATCACTGCAGAAAGAGAAAAAAATCTCCTGTGGGCTGTGGATTCAGGAATCCTATGGATTCCCTGGGCCCAGGGAAACCATTCATTTGGCACTTGCAGGACCGGTCAGGAGCTGTCTGGGGCTATGGGTTGGTGATGTTGCCAGCCTCTCTCCCCACCTTCCTGAGCTCCTCTCTGGGGCTCATGGAAGAGACTCCGGGCAAAGGTTGGGCTTCTGGTTGCTCAGACAAGCAATGCCAAGGCCAAGCAAGTTGTGAGTTCTCCTGCCTGCAAGCTGCAGGGGACAGGCACACCTCCTTTGGCAAGACTCAGTGGCCTGACGCGGTCTCACTTCTCTCTTGGCCATGAATCTCCATCTTCAAGCCACATAGCTAGAATTTTGGCTCAGACCATCAAATTCTTAGACAAAGAGGTCTGTGGCTTGGACTCCCCCTTCTCCGTGGGTGTATTGTCTTGGAAACTTATCAAGGAAAGCATCACAAAGGAAGGCAGAAAAGGATGGAAACTGTAACAAAAGCTTAGAAATTGAGAGTTTGTACATGATAGAGAAATTCTAGAAAGGAGGTACACCCTTGCTTTTATTCCTGAGGAGGTATCTCTTCCCTTTGCCAGCCAACTTCTTTGCTTTGTCCCCTGCCATATTTCCCCCCTTCTGCACTCTTTACGTACAGCAGTATCCCCCAGCCCGTCCTACCACCAGTGCTCCGGGGACCCTCCCCCTTCACGTCCAGCATTGGCAGGTCACCCCACTCAATAATAATATAATAAAAATAATTCAATAATAATAATACCCACCAGGCATGTTGCTAAGTTATCCTCAGGACAACTCTACATGGAAGCTGCTGTTATTATCCTCATGTTAAAAGATTAAGAATCAGAGGCTAAGAAAAGTTGGCAACCTTGACCAAAGTCACACAGCTGGGAAGTTGCAGACCTATCACTCAAATCCTAATTTCACTCTTGAGCTCATACTCAATTCTGAGCCCACATCCCAGTATTATGCACACCGTTCAGCGCTCTAGTATTTTCACCTTATTAAACACATCAGGCATTTTCCTATGTGATCAAATATTGGCACAAATCCTCTCCAGGTCAGGGTGGGGACACATCTCTGGATACAGCTTGGAACGGAGCGGAGAGAAGCCCACAGGGGAACCTGGAGCTCTCTTGGAGTGGCAGGTCTGTGCAGGGCTAAGGAATGAGGGCAGGGAGTGAGGAGAGCTGACAAGTGAATTGTGGGTGGAGGTAACACAGGACAGCCTCAGAGGGGAGGGTGAAGTTTGGAAAAGCTGCCACTAAAGGAACATGAGACAGGAGTAAGGCAAGAGCATTCAGGTGACTCAGGAGCATTGTGCTGAACACATTTATGCTAAGATTACAGTCAGGAGGGTGGGTACCACTTATGATAATAAGAGAAGGCGTGCCAAGGAGGGTGGGCAGGGAGAGCAGGAGGCAAGCGTCCGAAATGCACCCTGACTGATGAATTCACAAATAGCCACTTGGAGTGTCAGTGGTGGTATCTGCTCCTACTCAACAAGGCTGGATGGACCTTTCCCACCTGAACACAGGTCATTATTTTCACAGCGCTCTGAAGTTCCCTAGTAGACATTGCACACAGCTTGTAATGATTTGTTTGCTAGTTGGCCCTCCTGTGTAATATTCATCTTTACCATTATACAGCCATTAACAACACAGAGCCAGACCTGTTTTGCAGAAATTCGGTGCCTCGTTGCTAGATGGGTGAATGAGTGTCTCATGAATCCTTTGCCCGTTGCGGTGATTTCTGACTTGACACACAGCACTATTGTAATGACTGCTATGCTTTGGGGATCAAGCTTGACTGTCAGTCGAGCATAAGCTTTGAGTGGTAATGGATTTGCCCTGATCCATTCCCACTCGTTCCTCTTCTTGGCTTGTGAGAGGCCTGGGTTGGGGAACAACAGCTTGTCCCAGTGAGGCCACGGTGGGGCTAGAATGGTTGTTTACATGGGGAGTGAGGCCTCCCTTAGCTTCCACATCACACGAAGGGAGCTTAACAGTGCTCCGATCTGCAGGAAATCATAAACATCTATTTTTCCTGGGCTCCTGCTCCCTCTGTCCTGCTTACTCTGTCCTCCCACAAAGAGCTCGTCCTGTCTCATGGACTCATCTCTCCCTGTGTGCCCACAACTCCTGAATTTGAATCTTGAGCCTGTATGGAGACCTTGCTGCTTCTAAACACATCCCCAGTTGCATTTATCTTCCTTGCCAGCCGACGACATCATCATCATCATAGTGCCGGGCACGGTGCCAAGCACTGCACAGGCATGATCTCATTAAACCATCTCCACGACCCTGGGGTTATCCCCACTTTAAAGAGGAGAAACCTGAAGCTTAGAGAGGTTGAGGTCACATGGCAGAGCCAGGGCAGGATTTAAGCCCACGTTTCTCTGATCTCAAAGCATCCCCATGCTTCTAGCGACAAGCCACACCACTGCTGCAACTTCGCTAGGCATCCCGGCAACACCTCATTCTCAGTGCACCGTTCTCTGTGAAGTTTTCACTGCCTACTTCATGCCGCACTGGCCTCCCTTCCCATGCTCTCACCTGTGCTGCATATTTTATCACTGGATGGAACTCTCTGTGATCTCCTGCATTTGTCTTATCTTGTCAGCCAGATCACAAATCCACCCAGAGTAGGACTCATAGAGGACATTTTTCTTGCATTTCTTTGTTTCCAGCACAATGCTGGGCACAGAATAGATGCTCATTAAATTTATGTTGACATGAGTTGTCTTTAACCTGTGGATAAGATTTCTGCAGACTATCAGTCTTAGTGAGTCACAGTTTGACCTGAGATTCAGATGACTCTTATGGTGATAATTTTGTGGGAGCTGAGTCCTTCGTAAAAGGGAGGTGTGTGTGTTTGTGTGTGCACACACATGCACGCATACTGACACAGTGATGCTTAGACAAAGGTGGACAAGATATCTGAATCGGGAAAGGGCTGCAGGGTTCCCAAGGTAGACACCACACACCACACTCCCAGCATGAATTACTATGCCTCTTCTCTCAACCATTCAGCACTCATTCAGTGATATGTGTCAAGCCCCTGAGATTAACCAGGCAATGGGTTAGATGCATACACAAAAATGAAAGACATTCCTGTCCTCAAAGAGCACAGCTCATTTTCGACTGGTGAGGGACATCATCCCAGTGGTGTATTAAAACATGGAGTCCGTCTCAGGACTGACTGCAAAGCTTCTCACCAGTTCTTTTGCCTCCCCTGCTCTCCTCCTACCTCTTCATGTGGAAATGTGGCTCCCATTTAGAAGAGAATTCAGTGGAAAGTTAGAGTTCCATTTGTTGAAATTTGTTTGGTTAGCTTTGCTGCCACACTTCCATGGTTTATACTGAAGAATACAGTCAAAGTTTCAGCTAATAGAGTTGAAGTGATGGCATTTAAATGTGGTGATATTTAGCATCTTTTAATTTCTCCCTGGACACATAAGCTTCCAAATGGTAAAAGTATCTTCTCCTCCTATGCCTTTAATTGTTCCTTAAACTCAGATGGTTATATTGTCTTGACTTTTCAGATATACCTTCACAAGGTCATATTAGAACTGTTCTTGATTGTCTGCAATGACAATGAATCTTAAAACTGCTCTAAAAAATAATGTCTACTATAGGGGCACCTGGATGCCTCAGTCGGGTAAGAGTCCAACTCTTGATTTCAATGTAGGATATGATATCAGAGATCGAGCCCCACATCAGGCACCACACTGAGCGTAGAGCCTGCTTAAGATTCTCTCTCTCTCTCTCTCCCTCTCTGTCCCTCTCCCTGCTCACACATTCTGTCTCTCTCAAAAAAAAAAAAAAAAGTCTACTTAAATTACCAGGCATGTAAAGAAGCAGAAAAATATGACTCATAACCAGGAAAAATGTCAATCAATAGAACTAGATCTAGAAATGACAGAGATGATAGAATTAACTGACAAGGACCTTAAAACAGCTATTTTAAATATTATAAATATGCTCAAGAGGAGGTAAAGGAAAACATGAACATAAGAAGTGAAATGGAAGATAGAAAGATGATCCCATGGAACTTCTAAAGATGAAAAATACAATATATAAAACAAAGAAATTTTGGACAAAATATTGCACTATAACAATATACTCTTTCTTCTGTAAGAGCACTTTCAGAGACAATGTCACATATTAAATACATCAAAATGTTTCCCTATCATGGGGGGAGGTGAATAGGAACAGGTTATAAGACAAAAGTGAGGAAAAACCAATTAGTTAATTAATTTTTTAAAAAGGGGCCTGAAGCAGACCAGTTATAAATATTATGAAATGAGGAATATGATTAATTTAACCCTAAACACTCCATGGAACAAAGGAAGGAAATAATGTAAAAAAGGTGATGGAGATGATGGGGAACTGAATTTTAGGGGATGACTAGAAACACTTTGTGAGTGAGACCCAGCAAGACCTCTGGAGTCCAAGAGGCTGAGATTAAAACAGTATCAGTATGACCAAATATAATAGCTAACATTTATGTAAAGCTGATCATGTGCCAGGTATTTTTCTAGGTGCCAGACATATATTAATCCACAACCTGGTAAGGGAACATTCCACACAATCCAAGATGTCTCATAAATCAATGGAGAATAATAGATTTGTGTTTGAGCCAAAGGTTGAGGCAAAATAATGCACAAGGACGTTGGCTGAGGTTCCTTTTGTGAGAGCTAAAGGCTCAGTAAAAACAATGAGAATAAGAATTGTATTCAAATGGGTTAGGGTCGCTGTGTGGGTCTCTGTGGAAAGCTTGTTTGGGGGCCGGTGTACGTCCGCTAAGGCAGCACCTCAGGGACGACGGCGGAGGGAGATAATCGGAGCACCAACCTGCTGGCTGCAGAGACTGCAAGTCTGGAAGAGCAGCTGCAAGGATGGGGAGAAGTGATGCTGATGGCTGATAAAGTCCTCAGATGGGAAAGAGCCTGGTTTCCACCTGCCGTCATGGGTGTGGTTTCTTTGGTGTTTCTGACTATCTACTATCTAGATCCATCTGTTCTGTCCGGTGTTTCCTGTTTTGTTATGTTTTTGTGCTTGGCTGACTACCTTGTTCCCATTCTAGCTCCTAGAATTTTTGGCTCCAATAAATGGACCACTGAGCAACAGCAAAGATTCCATGAAATTTGTAGCAATCTGGTAAAAACTCGACGCAGAGCTGTGGGCTGGTGGAAACGCCTCTTTACACTAAAGGAAGAAAAGCCTAAAATGTACTTCATGACCATGATCGTTTCTCTTGCTGCGGTTGCTTGGGTGGGACAGCAAGTCCACAACCTGCTGCTCACCTACCTGATAGTGACTTTCTTACTGTTGCTTCCTGGATTAAACCAGCATGGAATCATTTTGAAGTACATTGGAATGGCCAAAAGGGAGATAAATAAGCTCCTCAAACAAAAAGAAAAGAAAAATGAATAATGCATCTGCTTTATTCAGTGTAATGAATGGCATATACATTGTCCTTGGGAACAGTTTCTGTTATGCTGTCTGGATACTAAAATGTTACAGAAGTAGCTCTTTGCTCTCCCTCTTTTGCCCTTAGTGCACAGAAATTCAGACTTGCCAAGTAAGGCTTTATGCATAGTGTCTTCATGTGAAGTGTAGCTGGATGCATTCTCATCAGTTGGCCTATATGGACAACTCATTCGTGAGTACGACTTGTTTTGATTTTTCTCCACCCAGGTTAATTGCATTCTTACTTTTAGGCAACTTCCTTTAAAATAATATAGTGGTGAACTTCACCTTTTAGTACAGTTAACTGTGACTTTGGATAATTAATTGTTCCAGTTGATCTTTGCTTTAGCTAGATACAAGTTAGTGGTCTGTGGCTACAGGAAGCTGGTTCTACTGTCTGCTTCCACAGTCTGCTTAAACTGCCTGGCTTCATGAATACAGAGACCAAGTTGACCACTTCCAATGAAGAGACCAATTAAGATTCATTCCTCATGCTGTTTCTATACAATGGGAGAAGAATCCTCTGGAATAAAATGAAACCAATTCCATGCCCTAGTATGTACTGGTTTCTGCCTTGTGAAAAACTTAGTAATTTGTAAGAAACATTGATCTTTCCTCCCAAATGGGGAATATGACAGGCTTTGAGCTCGTCTCTCATTGCTCTTAGACTTCAAGTTAGTAGATCCTTAGAGGCTTTTTAACAGCAGGCTTCCAGAAGTTTGTGTTTAGGATTTTTCGCATATTTTTAATTTCAGGTTTTCAGCCGACTGAAACTAAAGTACATAATAGGCTAAGACTCAGGTCTATGACCTTCACTCCAACACCAGCCAATAAAGGACAGAAGTCTTCCTATACTTAGTCAAGAGTCATTTCAGTAGAAAATAATCTTAGCCTACTAATTTTTCGAGACCAGACTAAGCCTTTGAAGGTAAGCCTCAAGATTCTTATTTGAAGGTAATTGCTGGCTGCTTTGGCCCCCAGAGATTTGGCACAGGAGGTGGTGTTTATGCTGGCATCTGACTTTTTTCCTAGATCTCTCTCTCTGAAGAGTGCAAGGGCTGCTGGGGAGAGCAGACTTTTGGCGACGATAGGTGGCCTCTGGTCTACAGAGATTTTGTAACTGCTTGGAAAGTGTCTTAGAATCATTCTCTCTGAAAATATTTGCAAATGACAGATCAGATAAAGGGCTAGTATCCAAAATCTATAAAGAACTTATCCAACTCAACACCCAAAGAACAAATAATCCAATCAAGAAATGGGCAGAAGACATGAACAGACATTTTTCCATAGAAGACATCCAAATGGCCAACAGACACATGAAAAAGTGCTCAACATCGCTCGGCATCAGGGAAATCCAAATCAAAACCTCAATGAGATACCACCTCACACCCGTCAGAATGGCTAAAATCAACAAGTCAGGGAACGACAGATGTTGGCGGGGATGTGGAGAAAGGGGAACCCTCCTACACTTGGTGGGAATGCAAGCTGGTGCAACCACTCTGGAAAACTGTATGGAGGTTCCTCAAACAGTTGAAATTAGAGCTACCATTCGATCCAGCAATTGCACTACTGGGTATTTACCCCAAAGATACAAATGTAGGGACCCGAAGGGGTACGTGCACCCCAATGTTTATAGCAGCAATGTCCACAATAGCGAAACTGTGGAAAGAGCCAAGATGTCCATCGACAGATGAATGGATAAAGAAGATGTGGTATATATACACAATGGAATATTATGCAGCCATCAAAAGGAATGAGATCTTGCCATTTGCAACGACATGGATGGAACTGGAGGGTGTTATGCTGAGTGAAATAAGTCAATCAGAGAAAGACATGTATCATATGACCTCACTGATATGAGGAATTCTTAATATCAGGAACAAACTGAGGGTTGCTGGAGTGGTCGGGGGTGGGAGGGATGGGGTGGCTGGGTGATAGACATTGGGGAGGGTATGTGCTACGGTGAGCGCTGTGAATTGTGTAAGACTGTTGAATCACAGATCTGTACTTCTGAAACAAATAATGCAACATATTTTAAGAAAAAAGAAAAAGAAGAAGATAGCAGGAGAGGAAGAATGAAGGGGAGTAAGTCAGAGGGGGAGACGAACCAGGAGAGATGATGGACTCTGAAAAACAAACTGAGGTTTCTAGAGGGGAGGAGGGTAGGGGGATGGGTTAGCCTGGTGATGGGTATTAAAGAGGGCACATTCTGCATGGAGCACTGGGTGTTATGAACAAACAATGAATCATGGAACACTACACCAAAACAAATGATGTAATATATGGTGATTAACATAACAATAAAAAATTTAAAAAAAAAGAATCATTCTCCCTCTCAGTAGCTAGAAATTTAGAATAGCTGAAACCTGTAGGCATGAACCTCTGAGGGCCGAGAATGTGACATTTGGGAACAGTTCTTAAACTCTGATTAACTAGCTGTAATATAGTTTTGTGAATTTACTGCACTGATGCTGGACCTTGTGGTATATCTGTCCCTAATAAGTGTTTTCTCCCCTTCAATATTACTGTTAACAGTGGCACCCATTGTAGCATATGTTTGATTTTTTTTTAATGTTTCCTATGAAAACTACAAACTACCTTAATTTTTACATGTGTTTCCTCATTGTAGATAAGCCTATCTTGTTATCTGGATTTTTTTGTGTATATGTGTTCTACCAATTAACTCTTTGCAGTTTTAATCTTGTATTATTTCTTCTACTTTGTTTTGTGTAAAAGGGGGAAAATAAAAAAGCTGGAATCCCCCCCAAAAAAAGAGTTGTATTCAAATGAAGATAATGAGGTACTTTATAGAGGCCACTACACAACTGAGTGAGAGACAGTCTTAGATAGGCATCTAGCCCAGGTGTGTTCAAAAAAGTTTTAAGCAGAGGATCATTGCGAGGCAAGGCATAAGAGGGGATCCAATATACAAAAGATATACACATGGGGTAGTTTTGGGTGAAGGGAGGAGGGCCCAGGCCCGAGCAACACAGCCTCCTCATTTCCCACCACCCTTCCCACCATGGCTCCTGGGCCCAGGTGCTACAGAGGAGGGGATCATGCCCCATAGACCTGCTCACAGTAAACGTTCATGTCTTTCAAGTCATTGCTGCCCCCGTCCCCACCCCATGCAGCTGTGGGCAGGAACAGACCAGGCACCTTCCTAGGATGTCTGACTTTAAAACAAAAACAAAACCCCAACTTTATTGAGCTATAATTCACATACCATAAAATTCACCCTTGTAAAGTGTACAATTAAGGAGTTCCGGTCCAAGATGGCGATGTAGGAAGACCCTGAACTCAGCTCCTCCAGACATGCCAAATCTACACCTATTTATAGAGCAATTCCTCTGAAGAAGAACTGAGGGCTGACTGAGCAGCTTCTGCACAACAAAAGATAGACCACATGGAGAGTGGCAAGAGAGAGGGAGACATGGTGATGAAGTTAACACCCACCCCAGCTCTGGGAACCGCAGTGAGGAGGGATAGTACTGGGGCACTGTGAGTTAGTCCGCCCTGGGACACGGAAAAAAAAGTGCAGTTTAAAAGGGCAAAGAGAACATAATAAAAATAAATACATAAATAAAAGGGCAAGGAGAGTGTAAAGGAACCAGCCTTAGAACCGTGACAAATGGCCAGTGGAGGGGGGGGACCTGCTGGAACTCTCTCCAGGTTCCCGGTCACAGGGAGTGGATGGCCAGAACAGGAAAAGCCTGATGACTAAGAGCTGTGGGTGGCCAGCCCAGCCAGAGATTTGTCTGAAATTCCCAAAATAACAGCCAACTAAATGAATGTCAAAGAAAAAGCCCGTTCAAAAATTATAAGTGTATCTTTGATGCATGCAAATTTTCCTTTTGGTGATTTTTCTCGAGGAAGTTGAAGTTAATATGTTGATGTTTAAAAAGGCCGTTCTGAACAGAGGCAGTGCTGCAGAGGGGAGAATGCATTTCTGAGTCAGACAAGAGTCACTTGGTCACTTCAAGCCTCAGTTTTCTCATCTGTAAGATGATGGTAATGATATCTACTTTGCAGGTGGTCATGAGTGAAAGTGCCCAGCATGTGCCTGAAGCCCAGAGGATGCTGGGTAAATGGCAGCTGCTGGTGAGGTTTATCCGTCAGTACAGCCTAGTGTTCACAGCCTGCCACACCTGGGACTGGCCCTGCTGCTCAGTTTCCTCGTCTGCAAAGTGAAGTTGATGATGATAGACCCTACTTCCCAAGGTCATTTGGGGGGATCAAACGAGGTGACCCTAGCTGTACTTACTAAACATTCACTGTAAGCCAGAAACTATTTATTCTTAGCCCTCTCCATATATGAATTCCCTCAATACTTCCAATAACCCTACGAGGTAGGTACTATTACTTCCTCCATTATAAGTCTGGGGCACAAGCTAAGTGACTTGCCCAAGGCTATTCAGCCAACTGATGGTAGGGCTGGCGCTTGAACCCAAGCAGCCTACCTCCAGAGTCCACATGCCTCACCATTGTTCTAGGTTGTCAAGAGTTTAGCCCAGTGCCTGGCACAAAAGAGGTCCCCAGTAAATGACAGCTATTGTGAGTGTGTGCTTTGACAGCTATATGGAGCTGAGGAATTTGATAATAAATAAATGTGCTTTGACAGCTATATGGAGCTAAGGAATTTGATAAATCCTTAACTTTTAGTGGAGGAAAAAGGCTGGGTCTTTCCCGTCTTTGTATCCAAGAGTACTTAAAAGCACACTGCCTAGCGAGAATAAAGACTCAATAAGTGTGGCTGGATGAATAAATGAGTTTTTCAAACAGATATATTTATTAATATACACAATGCTGGCCCTTTTGGGGAAGGCTGCTGCTGCCTGAGCTACAGGTGGATCAAGCCACATTTGACCCACTTTGCCCAACCCTTTGCTTCCCAGGTCACTAAGGGGCCATGATTCTCAAAAACATTTTAATTGGCCTGCTCTCCTTGCATAATCTCCATTCACTGGCTGCACCCCTCTCATCATCCAGTTCCAGACAACCACACCCAAAACCCTGGTCCTCTCCCTCTCCACACACACACCCAGCCCATTAGTTTCTAGGTTTTTCCATGCAGAGGAAAGTTCCCTCTCTATCATGCACAAGAATGATCCATTCTCTGCCTGCCAGTCCTGTGCCTGCTCCCTGGATGACTCAGACATCCCAGTTCACCCATGTCTCTGTGGCTCTGAACATCAAAGCTCTTGAATTCCTGGTTTCCTATCCCTGGGCAGTCAAAGCCTCCAAATCAAGGCGAGGCTCTGCAGCTGCAGAGGAGGAAGAGCTCAGGACTTCTTCCTCATCAACCCATGTGAAGTCATTCTCTGGGGGTGTTGACAGAAACCTCCATGTACCCTTGGCCAGGGGCCTGGTGCTCACTCCTCAGCAGCTGGAGCGGGGGAGGTCCCTAGGCTTCCTCCAAGAGCCCAGAGATGGGCTTAGCACACATGTGCACACAGACTGCACCAGGTTTTGCCATACAGGGAATTTTGGTGTTGTTGTTGTTTTTCAAGATTGATTCATTTATTTCAGAGAGAGACAGAACACAGTGGGGAGGGGCAGAGGGAGAGGGAGAGGGAGAGAGAGACTCTTAAGCAGACTCCACACTGAGCACAGAGCCTGACGTGGGGCTCAATCCCATGACCCTGAGATCACGACCTGACCCAAAACCAAGAGTTAGATGCTTAACCAACTGCGCCACCCAGGTGCCCCTGTCATATAGGGACTTTCTACATGAAAGGCTGAGCCTGCAATAAACACTAAGCTGGCCTCCATGGGGTGGACTAGAGAGTCCTGTGAGCAAAAGTTGTTATTTGGCCTCTTTCCCCAGCTAACAAGAATAAGAATTTCCTGACTGTGACCCAAGTCAAGTATACACATATGCATGCCTAGAGGCTGAGAGCTGGCTTAGGCATGGGGGGCAGGGTGAGGGTCAGGACCAGTAGCAAGCTGGGCCCCAGGTGAGGCAGAAGGCTTCCTCCTGCCATCTCTAACGTGTGACTCATTTCCAGGTGTCAGTTTTCTCAAGATTCACCACTCCCCCCCTTTCTTCTGCTTGCCTTCTTGCCACCTACAAATCAACTTCCATCTGCTTTCTTTCTCCCATACATATTTTTTAATTGATTTTATTTTTTAACTTTCAAAAAGATTTATTTATTTATTTATTTATTTATTTATTTATTTGAGAGAGAGAGAGAACGAGCGCAGGAGCCCAAGCGAAGGTGGGGCCACATGGAGGTTGGTGGCAGAAGGAGGGGGAGAGAATCTCAAGCAGACTCCCTGCTGAGCACAGAGCCCATCTCTCAGGGCTCAGTCTCACGACCCCAGGATCATGACCTGAGCTGGAATCAAGAGTCAGATGCTTGATTGACTGAGCCACCCAGGCACCCCCACCCCCCATACATTTTTTTTAGCTTTTCTTCTACTAGTGTAGCATCTACTCCCTATCTGAAAAAACTGATCTCCCATTTTCCTCCGTCACCTATCTCCCTTTCCTGAGTCAGGCCTCTAGACCTGCTGAACATGACACAACTCCATATTCAAAGTCATTTTACTTCAACCGCCATCTTGCTCTGACCCCATGGCCCACACCACCACGGTGAAGCACATTTCCCTTCCATGTCAAGACCACTCTCCAGGCTCAGAAAGGTCACTAATCAGTTTGTAAGTTTTCTAATTAGTTGGTCTTTCATCTCATTCCCGTCTTGGACCAGACAGTTTCTAGCCAGGCTCTTAGGTTGTCCAAAATCAAAGGAAGAACAGGGAAGGGTACAATTTCTACCTCAGAACCATCCTCTAAGATAAGCCCAGACACATGAAGCCTGGAGCCAGTAATGAGGCAGTTTTACAGAAAGGGCTTCCTTCGAAACCTTCCCTGGTGGGACCTGGGCAGGCCTGGGACGAGAGTGGTTCAGAGGGCTATGACATGAGCCAGTACACTTTGGTTCTCTCCATGGGGCCCTTTCCACTCCCTACCTGTGCACATGATGGCAGCAAAGACCCAGCACTGCCCGTAGCGCACCGGCTGGCAGCCTGTGGCATGCCACTGTTTCAGGATGGCCACACTGCCCGTCCACTCCGCAGGGTTGATGCCGTCTAAGTAATTCTCACTCCAGTTTCCATTGAGCACCCCGTTGTCATCGTTGCTGTTGATCTGAAGAGAAACCATATGTAGATGCATTAGAAGTGTCCTTTTCCTCAGCAAGATGTGATGTGTGGGCTGCCTCCCAAGGTCTGTGGGCCTGAGACACAACGGACTCTTTGATCTCATTTCACGTGGGAATTTCCAGACCTGCTAGGGAAGGGGTCGGGGTGGGAAGTCGGCCGTTCTGACTTGTCTCCACTGTTAATTAATTTATTATTCTATTTCTACCTACCCCATGCAATGCTAGAGCTCGGCTCTGTGAGCTCTTAAAAATACTTCAGAGCAAAGGAAATTTCGAAAAGACAAGATCATTTCCCAAACCAGAGCTACACTCAGCCTTCCCTAAAACGTGCAATTTGGAATTAATTGAGGTGATGGCCCCCACCCAGCGAATTCAGAGCTCAGCTGAGAAAACCTGTTACCTAGATTTTTTCCCCAGTCACAGCCAAATTGGCCTTGCCAGAGGGCCCCTGCTCTTGACTCTTCATCCCTCCCATTGCAGGGGGCCACTGTGAGTCCGCACCCCCACCCCACACATGGCTTCCTTCCTCCCTCCCTGGACACACCTTGGGTGGGCAGAGCCAGAGCCCAGCTCACCATGGCACACACCACCCTGCTGATGTAGATGGGGCTTCCCCGCAGGGCACAGTCTGTGGCTGGGTCGATCTGGAAGTTCAGGCTCTTGTCTAGCAGCTCCAGGCAGATGTCTATGATAGTCTCTTCAAACTACAAGGGGGGGGATGCAGAGAGGCAGAACGCCCATGATTGGCACATGTAGATATGGAAAGAAATTCATGACCTACGCCACACTGCTCTCCAATAGAGTGTGTTTGTGGAATGCAAACCCATTTGGAAGGTAACTGTGTCCAGTAGCCCGGACACGAACTGCCTCCTGAGCAGGTGCAGGGTCTCAGTGCTCTGTGGTTACAACCCACCCAGTATGCATATCCTACAAATCAAGTCCCTGGAGTTTTTTCCAATAATCTGACTGGTTAAAAAGTCTCTTTCTCCCTCTTCGCCTTTAATGCTCACACTCCTGGAACCCATGGGATGTTCTTGCTAACACTGTGTTGCCTCATCTTCTGCCTCCAGCTGCTGACCCAGCTCATCATTGGCAACTACTGCTCAGGTGCTGGTGCCAGCTTGCCTTGGCACCTGTGACTCGGGCTCTAGAATGACTAATAGCATGTGAGGTATGGAAACTTCCCACCCAAGGCAGGCTGACTTGTCCTTCGGGCTTGGCATGCGTGCCATTTTATCTGAGGCTTTCCCTGAACCCAAGCCTGGTTTAGCGTCAGGTATGATGGAGCCAAGTTCTGTCTTCCTTGCCTAAGCATATGCTGTGTTTCTCTCCAGCTGTTCTTGTAACTCTATGCCCCAGACCTGGCACAGTACCCAGCACATAGTAGGGACTCCATTCATTCAACTCCAAGGTTGAATGAGAGTAAATGAATGCAGTTATTCCCATGTAATATTCCCATATTGTAATATCCTGGACAATAAGCAAGATTAGGAGGCCTCTCTGACCCATCTTCCCCAGGGGACAGTTTCATCAGTTCACTTCTCTGCTTTGAAATGTTCAAAGGCCCCTAGGCCTTCAGAATCAAAGCTCTAACCTCCTCTATAAGTCACATAATACCCTCCCTGATCTGGCCCCCTTCTACTTCTCCAGCCTCATGTCTCAGTACCTCCTGCTTCAACATTTTGCTCCAGCAACACCAGATTCCTTGTAACCCTTGCAGCAGACCAAACTGTTTCTCACCTTTGTGTTTTGGTTCACGCTTCCCTCTGCCTGTGATATTTTCCCCACTTGCCTTCACTTGGCTAACTCAGTTTAAGCACCTCCCTTCCTAGGAAGCTTCCCTGACAGCTCCATGCCCAACCATGTGCTCCTCCTCCAGGCTCCCAGAGCATCCTGTGCTCATCTCAGTCTTTGCCAATTCCTACTGCATGGTAAGTGAACTGCTTATGTGCCTGAGTCTCCACTACACTGTGAGCTCAGGGACCGTATTTAATTCACTTTCACATCCCTAGCACCTAGCACCCTGCCTGGCACTCAACAGGCATTCAATGTAAGTCCACTGAATGAGAGGGAAGGCGAAAGGGAGGGATCCATGGCTCAGAAAGAAGCAGTTGCTCACTTCTGTTGTTCACAGATGATGGTAAGCTCCTGTCTCCAGGGGCTCTCCAGATCCTCATTTGTCCATGCTGAGTGAGGAGCTGGGGAGGTCAGTTGGGGCTCGTTGAAGTTGCCAGGTCTCATCTTGCCTATGGCCACGTGGGGGGCCTAGGCTGTGTGACTGAGGCCACATGTGTTAGAGTTCTATTTGGGCAAATCCAGGAGAGGAACCCATATCAAATGGACACAAGACTCCACAACGGACCCCAGGATTTCCCAGCCAGTAGCCATCTGGCAGCTGGGGCTGGTCTTCTCCCGGCAACAGTGTTGAGAGACACCGCTCTTCCCTTCCCTGGCGTAGTGCTGGACTTCCTGGAGCACCTGCTGAAGGCTGAGCTTTATGTGGGAGGCAGGCTTTCATTAAGGCAAGAGTTGCAAAGCATTGTGATGAACACGATGCTATTTTTACAAATAAAATAATGTTTTAGAATATGCACAGTAAAGAAAATGTAGAGAAACATACACCACGCTGGTGAAAGTGCTTAGCATGGCCTTCATACTCTAAGTACCTATTTTTGCAATGTTTCCTTGTAAAGTTTTAAAATAGCCATGTATTAGTTTTATAATGAAAAAGATATCTGATCAAAACCAACAAAGAGGCAATGGTAACCGGGAGGGAAATGCACCGCTGCTCGCCAGCCCTGCTTCTGGCTGAGATGTTCAGGGACAAGTTTCCTCAGTGTGACAGAACTGATCCTAGGGTCCGTGGCCTGGGCGATGAGGATGAAGTGAGAGAGGCAAAGGGGGACCTACTGGAAACAATTCAACAAACAAAAACCAGGCACCATCATGGCCATCATCACCCTTGTCCCTTCATCCTCATCATCATGCTCAACGGAATTCCAGGGTGGTTGTCTTTAGCTGCTCTTCCCCCTTAGATCCTGATTCCAAACAAGACATGATCAGCAAAGAACGCCTTCCAGCCGTCTATGACTGTTCCTCTGGCTCCCAGATGTCATCTCACACCTTACTGTTCCCGTCTGTCAGTTCTGGGTGGACCCTGCATGAGGAGAATCCTCCCACCCTGCTCCTGCTCCCCTCTTCCCACGAGCCAAGAGTAGGGCTGAGACTCACCTGTCCATAGTTCCAGGGGCATGGGCGGATCCAGTTCTTGTTCCCTTGGTAAATGAAGCCGTAATCATTCACGACATATTCCTGCCTCTGGGGCTCACTGTCCAAGTAGACAGAATCCTCTAGGAATCAAAGTGGGAGGACACAAAGCAGAGAAGTCATTTTGCCCTTCCCACCCCATTCCCATCCCCAGAAGTCAAAGTCCCATGGAAACTAAGCTCTGGGGGCACCTGGGTGGCTCAACTGGTTAAGCGTCTGCCTTTGGCTCAGGTCATGATCTCAGGGTCCTGGGATCGAGCCCTGCTCTGGGCTCTGGGCTCCAGGCTCTGGCTTCAGTGGGGAGTCTGCTTATCCCTCTCCCTCTGCCCCTACCCACACTCGTGCTCTCTTTGTCTCTCAAATAAGTAAATAAAATCTTAAAAAAAAAAAAAAAAGAGCTCTGGGGAGGGCATTGGATGACACCAACAGAGGCAGAAGGCGGCTGGTTCTTGGGGAGACCAACCTTCTATAATCCCTCAACACTAGCCACAGGTTCAATACAAACATGAAGTTGAATAGCAAAAATTTACCTTTGGTGGAATTTCTTGGTTTGCAAAGCACATTTACATCCTGACCCCGTTCAAGACTGAGGGAACAGGCTCGAAGTGATAACTTGTCCAAATCACATGTAAGTACAGAGTGAAATTTGAACACAAAGTCCGTATGATACCATATTCCATGATCTTTCTGCTACACTCAACTAATCCCGATTGGAAAAGAGCAAACCAGAATTTCGGGGTCGACATTAACCTCCTCATTCTTTTTGTAGGAATTTAATCTAAAGACGGTATTTAGGAAGTACACAGAGATTTGGATGCTAAGCTGTTTATCTGAGTGCTGTTTATAACACTGAAAAGCTGGAAACAACCTAAATGCCTGGTTCTTGGGAGCTGGTTAAATAACCATAATTCTGTACACTATTAATATAAGATTACAAAATATATATAGGCATTGAAATCTACACGTGATATATTAAGTTTAAATGGGTTACATAATAATGTTACAGCATAAATTGATGTTTGTTAAAAACATATTTGTGCAGAGGATTTTGAAGGCTATTCTAAAAGGTGTTAATAGTAATTTTTTTCCCTTTTTGCCTATTGGTATTCTCTAGATTTTCTGGAATGAACATGTATTACTTTCATGATATAAAAAATTCTCTTTTTAAAACTGAGAATGAACAAAGGCCATGGGAGCAGGTGTCCCCTTTGCAGGTCCTGGAACAGTCTGGAAGTCCTGCCAAACACTTGGGTAAAAGTATTCTCCTCGCTTCCTCAGACTTAGCCTGCATGAACATCAGTGGAGGAGGACCCCTGGGAGATGTGCATTTTATTGAGGTCTTGCACCAGTGTGGTGAGACCTGAGGGTTCACGGTTGAGACCACACACATCCCTCCTCACAGCAGGGGCTAGCAGTGGCCAGAGCTCCAGGGTGGGGCTCCCCAGCCAGTATCTTGGCCATGCTGATGGGGTAGCCACTGATCCTGACTTCAGCCCCTACGGCTCCCTACTCTCATACTGAGTCTCCCCAGGACCTGGATGGGGCACAGCTACAAAAAAGAAGTCCCCATAGATACCACTTTCCTCCTCAGAGTTCAGGGGAGGCCTCAGTACAGTCTGAAACTCACAGTCTTGGAGGCCAGGAGAGGGTGTGTGTAAGAGAGGGAGAGATAGAGAGAGACAGACAACTGTCCTCCTTGACCAGTGGCAGGGCCTTTTCACATGGCTAATGGATGAGAGCTCTGGGCCACTCATTGATACTTGCTGTGGGTGGTGGGAGGTGGTTGGAGATGCTAGATCCCATTCAGGTTCTGGTACGACTCACCTGGCCCCCTCAGGATAAGGTTGGGGGAGCAGGTAGATAAGAGGGAGGAAGAGGAAGGGACATCCTCGAGCTAGAAGTAAGACTGTTAAGTCTGGCCTCTGCCCAAAAGCCCACCAGCCACATTCTCTACTCTCAACTCTTCCTGTCTTTCTTCCCACTCTTTCCTCTTGGCTTGTCCTTCATTCTGCCCACAACATGTCTGTATGTCTGTATAACTATTCTGCCCCCAGGTAGATTTAGATGACAGGGATTGTGGGACAGGTAGTGCTGGGCTATTCCCTGTAGCTTTCTTTGTCTAAGACAAAAACTGGAAACAGCCAAAATACCCACAAATAGGAGACTAGTTAAAAACATTTGGTGCATCCAAACAGTGGAGTAATTGTAGCCATTAAAAAGAACATATTAATAGGAAAATACATTCAAAATTGAATTATTGAATGAAAAAAGCAAGTTAAGGCATGCTATGTACTATATAATCCCATTTGTGGAATGAATATATAATCACACACATACACATATGTGTATAAATACGTATTTATTTAAGCATAGAACATTTTTGTAAGGCTGCACAAGAAAATGTGAATAGGATTTTCCTCTGGAAGATGGAAGTTGGAGATTGTGATAAGGTTTTACTTGTCACCTTATACTTTCCTCCCTGCCTCCCTCCCTTCCTTCCCTCCTTCCTTCTTTTCTTCTTTCCTTCATTCTTCTTTCTTTCCCTTTACTTCATTCCACATTCAATGCAATGCGCTTATTACTCTTATAATGAAAAAAAAAACTAAATTAACTTAAACATGTATGGTGGGGCGCCTGGGTGGCTCAGTTGGTTAAGTGTTGGCAGAGTCCTGGGATCAAGCCCCGCCTGGGGCTCCCTGCTCAGTGGGGAGTCTGCTTCTCCCTCTACGCACCCTCCTCGTGCTCTCTCTTGCTTGCTCTCTCTCTCTCCAAATAAACAAATAAAATCTCTTTAAAAATGTATGGTAAATGTAGATGTTAATAGTGGTCAAATTTAATTATAATAGTTTTCTTTTTAAGTAAAGATGACTTGCTCATGTTTTTAAAATTCTAAATAAGTAAATAAATAGCAACTTCTCCCTGCCCTGTTTGTTGGTTCTTGGGAGTAGATGCTGAGTGCATGCAGGTGGGAGGTTTCTGGTAGCCAGGAAATAGGGATCTAGAAATCCTTGAGCCTGGCTCTCTGTGGCATTGACAAAGGGGCAGAGACAAGAGACTCCCACAGGCACTCCGCCTTACCTGGGCACCAGGGATTGAAGAGCAGGATGAATTCCCCAAGCTGGTAGGCTTTGACAGATCCCTGGAAAGAGTCAATATGAACTTTCAAGAGATACCGACCCACAGCTGCCACAGGAGGGGCGCACAAGATCACCTCCAGGGAGCTGGCCCTGTTGGTCTCCAGTGAGACAATCCACGAGCTGGGGCCATGATGACCTGTCAGGCTGAACAGGGCTCGAGTCCCGTTGGACAGGTCTGGTAGGGGTCCTGGGAGGGAAGCAGAACAGAGGCTCTCTGCAGTAACTTCTCAACCCTCCAGAATCTCCCTAAATACACCACACACACACACACACACACACAACCCTCAAGGGTCCTCACCAGTCTCAGCCACGAAGATGATATTGTCCAGGCCTGGCTGGAAGCCCCGGTTCCTGAAGTACAGAGTGATGTTGAAGGCCTGGCCCCTGCGGACCAGGAGGCGGTCAGAGCTGATCTCATCTGTGTGGTGCTGCACGTTGTTCCATGCGCTCTGGAAGTCTGTGAGGGCTACCTCCAGCCCTGCAACAGGGACCCAGGGGCATATGAAAGAGCAGGGTTGTGGAGCCTTGCCCAATCCTGCCCACCACTTATTAGCTGTACAAACTTGAGAAAGAAACTTAACCTCTTGGAGCCTTAGTTTCCAAGTCAGTAAAACAGAATCCATGATACCAGCCTTACACAGTTGGTATGAGGATTAAATGAGGATCCATGCATGCAAGTGCCTCTTTCTTACTTCCTTCTTCCCTCCCTTCCTCGCTTCCAGGACCCTCTGTCCCCATCTTGCTTACACCCTCCTCCTGGAGATGCATGGTTTTCTGCCTCTGTCCAACCCCTTTTGTAGTCCTGGCTAAGTGTGATCACTCCCTTCAGCCTAGCGTGTCTCCAGATTCACCCCAGAATCCAGTTTTTGGACTCAAGTTAACAGTTTCACTTGCCCCCATACCAGCCTCCACATCTAGATCTGGTAGTTAGTACTACGCTTCCAGCAATTTGCTGACTCTCTGACCACCACTAATGCCATGTGCCTAATGCTCTGGGATCTGGGATGCTGAGGACAGTCAAAGAAAGGTGCACTGGCGGGGGCACCTGGGTTGCTCAGCCAGTTAAGCGTCCAACTCTTGATTTCAGCTCAGATCATGATCTCAGGGTTGTGAGATTGAGCCCCGAGTAGGGCTCCACACTCAGCGGGCAGTCTGCTTGGGTTTCCTTTTCTTTCCTTCTCCCTCTGCCCCTCCCCCTCCTCAAATAAAAATAAATCTTAAAAAAAGAAGAAGAAGAAGAAGAAGAAGGCCCACTCCCCACCTTCTGGAGCTTCTAATAAAATACAGATTGATCTCACTGTTCTCTAAGCTGTCTTCTCCAAAAGGGCTCCATTTCTGACTCCTCCATGTTTGACCATGGTCTTACAGTGGTCCCCAGACACCTGGCCTCACAAGCTTTAAAGCACAATTGGCTCACCTATCTCCTTAGTCTTTATCCATTCATGTGTGGACAAGTCCCTTTACCTCATTAAAATATCTCTGGTGTCCACCTGTCCCTTTCCACATTTACACAATTCTGACCTCCTCACTTCATATCTAGTGACCATAACAGCCTCCATCAGGTCTCCTGCTTCCTATACCACCCCCTCCTAACACATCACCAGATTATCTTTCCTCAAGACAAATTGATCATGACATCGTTTTGCTTTAAAAGTTCTGAGATACCCCACAGCCCACCATACAAAAGGCACACTCCTTAACCTGACATTTATGACCCTCCACACCTGGTCTTCACCTACACTTGCATTCTCACTTCTCATCATTCCCAGTGTGGGCCCTCTCCTCTAGCTAATCTGTCCTCAAGCAAATGGTAGCCTTGCCTGTTCATGTATTTTGATCCTGCTATAACCCCAACTTAGAATGCCCTCTCATTCCATCTGTCCCAACCAAATATCTGACCAAATTCCACCTGTCCTCCAAGGTCTGTTGAAGACCCACCTCTTTCATGAAGCCTGCCCCAGTTGACCCACCCTTCTCCCCATCTCCCACTGACCTACAGTACTTAACTGCATCACTTACCAAGAAACTTAATTGCTTCATTTAGTTAATAACATGCTCGTTTGTTCATTTTTATCAACAAACTTTTACTGAGAGCCTACTAATTTCAGGATCAGCATGAGATGTTCAGATATTTTTGTAGTTACTTTTTTATTTGTCTGTCTTCTACCACGAGATGTAAGCCAATGAGGATAGAGGCCTAGCTGTTTTGTCTTAGCTGTATGTAGAGTATAAGAAATATAAACCAAATACAAATATATTTGACGATATCCAACACCCTCTCGTAATAAAGATACAAGTAAATTACCTCTAGGAAAATAAGTAAACTTGTTCAACCTGATAAAGAGTATCTATGAAAAATCCACAGCCAAAACCATACTTAATAGTGGAAGACTAGATACTTCCCCTAAGATTAAGAACAAAACAAGGATGTCTCCTCTCTCCCCATCTATTCAACATTGTACTGGATTTTCTAGCCAATATACATTGGAAAGTAGAAGTACAATTATCTTTATTAACATATAACATGATCTTGAATATAACAATTCCTGACAAATCCACACACAAATTTGGAACTAGTAGACACATTCATTCACATTCATCAAAAAATAATTATATTACTATACACTTGTAATGAATGAAGTTGCACCCCTACCTCACACCATATATAATATGAACTCAAAATCAATCAAAGACTTGAATGTAAGAGCTAAAACTATAAAATATTTAGAAGAAAACATAGGGGTAAATCTTCATGATCTTGAACTAGGAAATAGTTTTTTAGATATGACAATAGAAGCACAAGCAATAAAAGAAAAAACTATAAATTGGACTTCATCAAAATTAATAACTTCTTGTTTCAAGTACATCATCAATAAAGTGAAAAGACAACCCACAGAATGAGAGAAAATATTTGTAAATCATAAATCTGATAAGGGACTTGTATCAAGAATATATAAAAAGGGGCGCCTGGGTGGCTTAGTTGGCTAAGCGTCTGCCTTTGGCTCAGGTCATGATCCCGGGGCCCTGGGATGGAGGCCTACATCAGGCTCCCTGCTTCTCCCTCTCCCTCTGCCCCTCTCCCCTGCTCATGATCTCTCTTGCACATTCTCTCTTTCTCTCTTTCAAATAAATAAAATCTTAAAAAAGAATACATAAAGAATTTGTACAACCTAATGATAAAAAAACCCAAATAAAAAATGGGCAATTGATCTGAATATACATTTCTCCAAAAAAATATGCAGAAGACCAATAAGCAAATGAAAAAAATGCTAAACATCATTAATCCCTAGGGAAATGCAAATTAAATACCACTTCATACCCACTGGGATGGCTCTAATAAGAAAGACAGAAAATAACAAGTGTTGGTGAGGATGTGGAGAAATTGAAACCCTTATACATTGCTGGTGAGACTGTAAAATGGTGCAGTCACTTTGGAAAACAGTATGGCAGTTCCTCAAAATGTCAAAAGTAGAGTTACCATATGACCTAGCAATTCCACTCCTAGGTATGTATCCAAGAAATTGAAAACATACGTTCACACAAAATCTGTACATGAATGTTGATAGCAGCATTATTCATAGTAGCCAAAAGATGGAGACAACCCAATGACCATCAACTGATTACTGGATGAATGAATGTGGTATACCCATATAGATGAAACTTGAAAACATTGTGCTAAGTGAAAGGAGTCAGACATAAAAGGTCACATATTATATGATTCACTTTGTATGAAATATGTAGAATAGGTACCCCCATAGAGACAGATGGTAGATTAGGGTTTGACAGGGCCTGGGAAGAGGTGGGAATGAGATGTGACTGCTAATGGTTATGGGGTTTCTTATAAAAGAAATATAAGCATAATGATCAGCACATTGTAGGTACTAAAAGATTGTTAGGGCACCTGGGTGGCTCAGTCAGTTAAGTGTCTGACTCCTTTTTGGCTCATGTCATGATCTCAGAGTCATGAGATGGAGTCCTGCATTGGGCTCCACACTCAGCATGGAGTTTGCTTGAGATTCTTTCTCACTTTCCTTCCCCCTCTGCCCCTGCCCTTGCTCTCTCTCTCTCTAAAATAAATAAATAAATAAAATCTTTAAAAAAAAAGATATTTGTTAGTATGAATAGAGTTCTCTATCTTTCACATAATCATTCTGCACTTATTTCAAATTCAACCAGCACTTCACTGGAGGCCTGTCTACTATGTGCTGGGCACCATCCTAGACACTCTATCTCATTGAATCCTCACCACAATGTTGGAGGGATGAAATGCCATGTCATTCACGCTTGGAGATGAGGAAACAAGGCTCAGGCAGATTACATGTCTTCTAAGCTTGAACCTATGGTTACTGGCCCAAGTCCTGTGCTCTTTCCATTACCCAACACTTGCTGCCCATTGCTGGTCTTCACTCATGTTCAGAAAGGGCATCTAGCCCACTGTCAGCTGGGAAAGCACTTGGTTTTCCCCTATCAGTGGAAAAAGAAGTTCTCGCCTTTTGGAGACTAGATGACTAGACAGACATCACTAACTGGCTCCAATTCAGGTTGGGCATGTGACCCAGAACACTCAACAGGTATGGCAACATTTGCCTGACAGCAAGCACTGGGACCAAATCTCATCTTCCAGATACATCATGGAGCAAGTTAATCTCTGCCTGTAATCCTGGGATTATTCTTCACCCCAGATACCAGATGTTCAAATAGAAGGTACATTTACTCTTGGGCATATTTGTTCTCCTTGATGTGAGGGGAAATGGGAGTGAAATGATCAGGGAAATAGAAAGGAAATTATAGTAATTTAATTATAATAATTGATCTCAGTATCTATCCTAGAGAGATGCTCCCACATGAGTACAGAGGCATACATAAGGATGTGTCCTGCAACATTGCTTATTTAACTGGAAAATGGGAAACAACCTGAATGCCTATCAAAATAGGACTGTATAGGGGCACCTGGGTGGCTCAGTTGGTTGAGCATCCTGCTCTTCGTTTTGGCTCAGGTCTTGATCTCAGACTCTTGCAATTGAGCCCTGTAGCCGGCTCCACACTCAGCTCAGAGTCTGCTTCTCCTCTCCCTCTGCCCCTCCCCCCTGCTATCTCTCTCTCATAAATAAATAAATCTTTTAAAAATTTGGACTGGTAAATAAATTACTTACACTCATACTATGGAATACTTTGCAAAGTAGAAAATTTTGAGGTAGATTTATAGGTACTAATTGGCATGGGTAGAGCTCCAACACATACTGTTGAGTGGAAAAAAATCAAGTTGTAGAAAAATATGTACAATGTGATGATACCATGACATACCAAAAACAAGCTAGTCTTGTATTGATTATATATATATATATATACACAAAAGACTAGTAGCCGTGGTTTCTCTTAGATATGACCACAGTGGTTTTTCAAGATGAGGCTGGGGCTGGGTGACAGGGGACTGTAGCTTTATCTGTAATTGTTGTTTGATTTTACCTCAACTATGTATTCATGTATTTCTTGTGTAGGTAAAAATTATAAAAATTTAGGGGCGCCTGGGTGGCTCAGTCGGTTAAGTGTCTGCCTTTGACTCAGGTCATGATCCCAGGGTCCTGGGATCAAGTCCCGCATTGGGCTATCTGCTCAGTGGGGAGCCTGCTTCTCCCCCTCATTCTCCCTCTGTGCTCTCTCTCTTTCAAATAAATAAATCTTTAAAAAATGCATCAAAAATTATTTAAAAATTATAAAAATTTAAACACAAAAAATAGTAAATGAAGGTGAAGCTGTTAAATTTGTAGAGCTTCGAGTTCATTCTTATAAATGGTTTCCACTAACCATTTACTCTTCATAGAGGCTTTCTAGAGAGGGAGCTGATGTAGAGAGGAGAGTGGTGGTGGGAAGATTAGCTAAAATGAGGAACAGACCTTCTGAAGTGGGGGAAAAAGAGAAGATATGAAGATGCAGAGAATGTTGGAGCTGAAAGACAACTTCAAGATTGTTTTGTCGACCGCCCCCCACCCCATGTTTCAGGCTGGGATCTGGGAACTAGAGAAGTGACTTGCTAAATGTCAAAGAGTCAGCAAGTAGCCCAGGACAGGATCCCTGACCCACTCATCCCTGCCCCGCCCCACTGGGTTGTGGAAGCAGGCATGCTGGTACATAGTTGTTTGGCTATGTTTACCAGCCAGCCTCCACCTTGTCTCCTGGGTCTCAGGCTACCAACAAATTCTGAGGTTCCTGGGTTTCTACTCTTTCTGCCTCAGTTCTTGATTTACTCCTATCTTCCCCTGAATCCATTCTCCCCTTGACTTCCTACGGTCTCTCTGTCTTCCTTCTCCCTCAGCTCCAGCAGCCCCATAGGCCTCCCCTACCTTGCTCCATGGTGGCTTCCTCTGGTTCCTGGGCTGCTCCCCACAGAACAGCTGGGTGGTGTGGAGCTTCAGGAAACTGGTCCTGGAGTGTTTTTTTCCCCTTCCATCCTCAAGACTCCAGGAGACACCAAAGGCAGGTTGACTGCTCCATTGCCACCTGCTTACTGGGCAGATCACAACTGGTTTTCTCACTTGCCCTCAGGTTTTTCTTGTCAGTGTTGCTCGGCTGAAAGAAAGTGTGGAGGCCAATGAACTCTCAGGGCCTTGTGCCATGTGAGCTTTTGCTAGCTCTTGGGCAATGGGGCCTTCCATGGCAGGTGCTGTGCTGTAGTCGGGGAGCCAGGTGGGAGAGGTGAGCTGATGGGGCCTCTTGGGATGGAGGGGCCTATGCGCCCTTCAAGAAAGAATACCAGGGTCCCAAGACTACAGCTCACAACTGCAAGAGCCTGGGAGAGTTCTCAAGCCTAGAACTCTGCTTGGCTTTTTTTCCTGAAAAGTCACTTTCTAGACATCAAATGCAAATAGAACCCATTCTGAATCACCCTTGGTATGATTTTTTTTTTGGTACTCCTTTTTTGGCAGAGCTATTGTGTTGGGTGAAACCTGCCAGGGGAAGGCAAAACTCAAATAAAAGCAGTAGAGGAAGCAAACTTGGGAAGATTCACGGAGGAGTTTTGGAAGTAGGTAAGAGGGTGGGAGTGCCAGGGAGGGACATTGATTCCATTAAGAACAGCACATGTCGTGGGAGTGAGTGTGCAGGGAGAAAAGCACAGATGGGAGAGGACAGGTGGAAGGATGGGAAAGGGCTCTTCACAGGGAGTGGGTGGGACACTCTAAGGCCACCCTCCCCCACTCCACCCCCACACTGCCTTTCCCTCCTGTGGGACCCTTCTCCCTGCATTCTCTTGCTTTCTGGGTCCCTTAACCTCCCTCCGCAGGAACCTCAACTCACCACCATCCGCCCTGCCTCCCATATTTTCGACTCTCCCTGTCCCCAGTCTGCTCTTACAGTGTGTGTATCCATGTACAATTCACTACCTCACACACCCATGGGCCTTTAATCCAGAAAGGAACGCCTAACCTTCTCCCTTCCTCCTGCATTTCTGGTCTTGCTGAGTGAGGATGGTGCCTTCCCAGTCACTTCAGGAGAAGCCTGGGTGCCACCTTGTATTTCTCCATCTTCCTGACCTCCTTTAGCCCATCAGTTGCTGAGCCCTGCTAGTCCAGCTCCTGATTATCTCCTAACATTAGCCTGTCTTCCCTGTGCCCCTTGGCCCTGGCTTCATTAAAACACTCCCTTGCCTGGACAACACCTAACCAATCTCCCACCCATCCTTTTTCCAAACGAGCCATCCACATGATTTTCCTGAAGTGCCAATTCAGTCAGGTTGCTCTTGCCTTAAAATCCAGCAATGCGTTGGGGCGCATGGGTGGCTCAGTAGGTTGAGCATTAACTCTTGGTTTCCACTTGGGTCATGATTTTGGGGTCGTGGGATCGAGCTCCATGTGGGGCTCCACACTCCACCTGCTTAGGATTCTCTCCCCACTCTCCCTCTAGGGGCGCCTGGGTGGCTCGGTTGGTTAAGCGTCTGACTTGATTTCGGCTCAGGTCATGATTTCAGGGTCATGGCATCAAGCCCTGTATGGGGTTCTGCGCTCAGTGAGGAGTCTGCTTGGGATTCTCTCTTTCCCTCTGCCCCTCTGCTCCCCCATCCCATGTTCTCTCTCTCTCAAATAAATAAATCTTAAAAAAAAAAATCCAGCAGTGTGTCAAGTCCAAACTTCCCAACATCGACCCCAAAGCCCTTCAGGATCTTTCCTTCCTGCCTGGAGTCCACTCAGGCCAAACCCCCACTGTTCCCAGATGCAGACCTCCTCTCCTGCACCTGTCAGTCTCTCTCTTTCTGAAATGTCTTCTCTCAGTTGTCTACTTTCTCAGATCCAGGCTCAAGCACTGCCCCTCCAGGAAGTCTTCCTAACACCCTCTCTCTACCACATCAGGCACTTAAGGGCACCCCCTTTTCATTCCATATTAGCTGACTCATACACAACGTTATAAATACTTAACCTATTTTCCCCCCCAGCCTCCCTGGAAGCCATGGCCTATGTCTTATTAATGTATCTCCAGTGCTTACTAATGATGGGGCTAATAGTAAAACTACTAGTAGGACTAGTGACATCTTTTCAGTCCCAGACACTGTCTTACATTCTTTATGTGCCTTATCCCACTTAATCTTCATGCTGTTCCCCATGAGTTATGTACTATTATTGTTCCTCTATTACAGGTGGGGAAATTGAGGCTTGAAGACATTAAATAGTTTTCCCAAGATCACTAAGACCTAGTGGTCTTAGCTTTCGAAGGCAGGCAGTCAGACTCCAGAGTCCTGTGTACGTGCTTAATGCACTATCTGAAGGATGGGCAGTTTTCCAGTTCGTATTTGCTGGCCAGGGCAGTGAGTGAATTAAAAGATGACCCATGCATGAACAAATGGATAAATGCCTGAACCCATTGCCACATTAGTGGAAATGGGTTAGTCTGGGGGAGGTGGAGGAGGCATAGGCAGGAGAGCTTAACTGTGAGGAGAGACAGGAAGGTGAGTGCAGCAAGGGTGGGTGGGTCTGGAGAGATGGGGTAGCCAAAGAGGAAGGTGCCCAATGGCCATCAGACAATAACAGCCTATTTCTTGGCGCTGGGCTAATGAGCTGATTTATAGGTTCAGCTTTTCATTTGATTCCTACAAACCGTTAGTCAGAGGTGTGTGTGCTAGGGGAGGGAGGCAGCGCTGATCATAGCAGCTTGTCCCTTGGTCAAGGGTAAGGGAGGCCGAGGATAGCCAGGGAAGCTGAGCAGAGTTGATGAGCACCTTCCTGTCTGGGAGGAAGTAGGGCTGTGACCTGCAAGGGAGGGGCACAGAGCAGATCCTGGAACACTCAAGAAGGGAGGTGTGAGCTCACCTACCATCCCCCTAGGCTGGCTCTACCAAGATAGGGGTGGGGTACCTCCAGACCTTTCTAAGACTCAGAGAGACTAGGTTGCTAATTCTGGCCCTACCATGAATTCCCAGTATGCCCTTAGCCACGTTCCAGTTTCCTTATCTATAGAGTCAGGGCCCATGGCTCCACGGGTGCACAGGTCTGAGGGGAAGGAAGGGGTTCCCCCACAGACAATATCAAAGGGAAGCCCAAACTGACAGATCCAGGTGTGTTCCTCTGCCTCCTCCCTTTTGCTATGACCAGAAATGGAGACAGTTACCCAGGAGAGGTGATTAAACTGATCGGAGGACCTCTGTGCGTGAATGGACTTCCTGAATGACAAAGCTCTTTAGAACACACTCTCTCATTTGATCCTCACAGCAACCCTCTGAGGACTGGCTCTGCTACTGTTGTTGGTATTGTCTTGGGGACCAGGACTCAGCCCTGGAGCTCTTTGCTTTATATAACACAATGACGCCGAACAGCATGGACCCAAAAGTACCAGCTGAAAGGACATGAGCACCATGGTCTCCATGAACACCATGGGGGATTGCTGGGGAAGACTTGGGGGCTGAGGCCCGGGCTGCTTTGTGCCCCCTGCTCCACACCACAGACATTTCTTTCGGAGTTTATTTGTGGACACCACTGCCTGGGAGGCCAGCACACTAGGTTTTGTGAGAGAAGGGGAGGGTGAGGGCAGTGAAGCAGGGTCAGCCAGGACGTAATCTAAAGGTGCTCTGCAGCAGGGGGCATGAACCCCAGAGTCCTGGGCCCTGGAAGGGACATTGAGATTGTCTAGCTTGTCCAACTGAAGTAGGGAAATAAAGCCAGACAGGCTTGCCTACATGGAAACAAGAAAACACTAGAGTACAGTTTTTTAAGCCAATTTTTGGACGGGGAGACTGGAAATTATTTGAAAGGTTGACTGGGAAGGTAGAAGTGGCTAACCCCCCCCCCCATCGAAGGCCCCTGAAGGCCCAGCCGGAAGCCTGTCCACTGTTCCCCCTCCAGGGACACAAGTGACAGAGCCAGAGAGCTTTGTACCCCCAGACCAACCTGACAGAAGGGGCAATGACTAAACAAAAGAGGACGAGGCACTTGGCAGGTGGAGCAAGGTTGCAGATTTCCACAGGAGCCAGCCCAGGTTCTAGGTCTCCCTCAGTGGGCGGGAGCCAGCTGGAACACAGCAGGAAAAAGCAGTGACAAAGCAGTGACAGAGCCCCGCAGAAATGCCCACGGCACTCAGTGGATGGGGGCAGTGGGCACACAGGTTGGAGCTTGCGAAAGCAAAAAAAACAAAAACAAAAAACAAAAAACAGAGAGGAGGCGGGGAGAGGGTGGGGAGAGGTGCCAATTTGCAGAGCCCCTGAGCAGGTGAGGAGTGGCAAGGATGTAGGGCCCATGCCTGAAAACCTGCAGGAGGATGTTCTCATTTTCTGCGTTTCTAGAGTTTCCCAATTTTCCATGATGGAAATATGCCAATTTATAATAAACTGTATTTTTAATTTTTTTACTGAGAGATGATTGGTATATAATATTGCATAAGTTTAAGGTATACAATGTGTTGATCTGATACATTTATATATAGTAATATGATTATTACAGTTGTGTTACTAACAAGTCCATCACATCACATAGTTATCTCTTTTTTGTGGTAAGAACATTTAAGATCTAGTCTCTTGATAACTTTGAAGTATGTAATACACTATTGTTAACTATAATCACAATGCCATTAGGTCTCCAGGACTTATTCATCTACCAACTGGAAGTTCTTTGACTAACATCTCTCCAGTTCCCTCACCCCCAGCCCCTGGTAACCACCAATCTACTCTCTGTTTCTAGGAGTTCAGCTTTTTTAGACTCCACGTATAAGTGATATAGTATTTGTCATTCCCTGTCTGACTTATCTCTTAGCATAACACTCTCAAAGTCCATCCATGTTGCAGCAAATGGAAGGTTTTCCTTTCTTTTTCGTGACTGAATAATATTCGTGTGCGTGTGCGTGTGTGTGTGCGTGTGTGTGTGCGTGTGTGTGTATGTGTGTGTTACATGTTTGCCCATCCATCCATTGAGAGACACTTGGGTTGTTTCTATATCTTGGCTATTGTCAATAATGCTGAAATAAACATGGGGGTGAAGATATCTCCTCAAGATAGTGATTTTATTTCCTTCAGATAAATAACCAAACATGGGATTGCTGGATCGGAGGGTAGCTCTATATTCAACCTTTGAGGAACCTCCGTACTGTTTTCCACCGTGGCTGACCAGCTTGCATTGCCACCAAGGGTGCACAAGGGTTCCTTGTTCTCCACATCCTCACCAACACTTGTTATCTCTTATCTTTTGATGATAGCCATGTAATGATAACTTTAAAAAGCACAATGAATGGCGGGGAGGGGGTTGAAGAGAAAGATACATGGCAAACTGTTAGCAGATTTCTTCTGGGATGGGGAACTATTGGTGATGTTTTTCTTTTGCTCCTTTTCACTTTTCTGTTCTTTCCAACTTATCTAGACTGAGTACAAATGGTTTTGAGTGAGCCCTGCCCAGCCATTCCCATGCTCTCAGGCAGCAGCAAAGTCCTGCTAGGTAGCTCTGGCCGGTCCCCCTGGCTGCACAGTCACTGTCCATCCCAGGCCACTGACCTCCCTCCTGCCTCTGCCTGCAGGCTCGCTAAGACCATTTAAATGGAGACACCTGGGATCCTTGATTCCAGAGAAGCTGATTTAGAGGGGATCCTACTGGGCTTCTTTTGTGGTTGGGGACCTTAAAGCAGGAGAGAGAAGATAGGAAGATCAGGGAGGGCCCAGCCAACACAGCTGGCAGCCAGGCCAGAGGACCAGCCAGTAGCAATAAGGAGCTTGTTAGTGGAGAAGAGAGAACACAGGTGATAAATAAAGACGTCTTTATTGTCTCTTCCCAAGATGCACAGCGGTTCTAACAGACCTTCATTCACCCCCAGGCAGGTGGGAAGAGGGCAGAGAAGGAACAAAGATCACATTACACCTTCAGGAGTAGGAAAGACCAAGGTGGGGCCGCAAGGGGGCTGGAAGGGCATCAGGAGTAGGGGGAGGGGGGCTGGGGGATTGGGAGAGCAAGGGGGTGGGGGCGGGGGGATGGTGGAGCGGGGGCTCAAGAAGCCCTGGAGGCAGCAACAAAGGTGTCTTTGTAGCCCTTGATCTCCTTGATCTCATTGCTGCTGATGAGGACTTGCAGCTGGCGGGGGCCAGTTTTGATGGGGTAGAGGTCCACTTGAATTTGGATGGTACGTCCAGGTGCCAGAGTCCCAATGCTGAAAGTCAAAAAGAACCTGTTAGAGCCTTAAGCAACTGCCAGGGTGGGTGATCTGGTTTCCCCTCTTGGTGGATCAGCACCTCCCACCCCCCAATACCACCAAGCTCAACCTTCCCCAAGGAGGGTGCACTCGTGGGGGCAAGTAGGCACCATCCAGGAGACGAAGGACCATCCTATGACCCCACAAGGTGCCCCTTGCCAGAGACCAGCATGAGACAGATGGTACTTACTTCTTGGAAATCTGCCCATCGATGAGGCCACTTCCCTCCAGCACCATTGTGCAGTTACTCAGAGCCACCATTAGGGTATTGGTGAGGGTGATGTGGACCCTCAGGGCCTTGCCCACCTCAGCCCTTTTAGACACCTGTGTGGAGAGAAGGTGGGGATATTGTGGGCAACTGGCCTCATTTCTGTACTCCAGTTCAGTCACCATCCCTCTGTTGACCTCCAGGGACTGCTGCCTGAGTGCTCAACCCCTGCAGGGAGAGAAGAATATGAGCTGAGAGTACTCAAGGTTAACTAACATGTATCCTGACCTGCCTTAGAAGGTCACAATGCTTCAGGAAGCCGCTACCAGCTGGGAATTGGCACCACGTTGAAATTGATTTCCTTCCCCACCATCTAGTTCAGGATGGCAATTTGATTTCAACTTAAGTGCCAGCTCCAATCTGTTAATCATGGCTAATAGGATTGGTGTGTTGGAAAGATTCCCAAGGACAAATCCAGTGTCAGAGAGAGTTGTGATCAATTAGTGTCTGATACAGGCATGGGGTAAGGAAGTGGTGTCATATGTGCCATCTATATGCTATCAGTGATATCATTCCAAGGCCAAGGTCACACAATATGGCAGAGCCAGGACCTAACCCAGATGTTCCCAGGCCCTAGGCAGGATCTTTCCCCCACGTTGCTCTGACAGTAGAAACAGCGTGAGTTTTTCCAGGTGTGTTCTGTGCCTCCCATGTGAGGTCTGTGTCATAGGGCAGCATGGCCTTGGCTTGCGAGTGGGAGGCAGGGATTCTATCCTACTCACTTCTAGAGCTCATGCCTAGCTCAGGGCCTGCCAAGTGGTGGATATTTGATAAACGAATGTTGAACTAAAATGAGTTCTGACCACCCAGATCATACTTGGGACATGTTCTGGCTCAAAAAGAGAAAAAAAAAAAAAAAAAGAATCAAAGAAAAGCAAGAACACACCCTGACTCCTCTAAAATTCAAATGAAAGAAACAAACCCCTTATACTCTAATGAGGGCGTCAAAGTAGAACAGGTAAAAAGGTCTTTGGAATCCCTCATATTCACACAAATCATCCCCAGGTCCCTTACCAATGTGGACCAATTAATAGCCTCCTCAGCATCTGATGTGCTTGCACCAGATCCTGTTGGTCGCCAGGACTCTGGGTAACAGGCAGGGCCCTCACCTCAGCGCCAGGCTGTGTCTGCGCTGGTGATTCTGCCCACTGTCGGCCACACCAGGGCCTGACCACCTGACAGCAGGGCCCGGTGAAAACTGTCAGGGGACCAGGTGGTTGATGATGTGGAGCCACTCAATTCTTGTTCTGGGTGGGGGTGAGTATGCTGCTACCAGATCCAGCAGGTGCAAAGCCAGGTTGGGACTAAGCAGAGGACAAGTCCTTCAGAATGGGGGGTGGGGCTGGGGAAAGGAGGCTTCAAGGGAAGAAAAACCCAGTAACAGGAGACGGGGAACATTTCTGCCCTCCATTTACCCTTCTTCCGCCTGGGTTCCTTCCTCATGTAATGACCCTGCCAGCCACACCATCTTGGAGCTCAACGTCCGAGGTTTACCTCTCATTGTCTTTCCTCTTCCCTGTCACGCAGACATTATTATCTGCAGTCACCCTTGGAATTTGACTTGTGTTTTCTCTCAAATCCGACTCCTCTCCTCCATCTCCCAGCCACACCTCTCGTGTCTCTCTGCCTCTGCAAAGCGTTTTCCTTACTTAAAATGCCTTCATTTCCATCTCATGTCTCCAGACAGTGTCTTCCTATGCATCCCCCACAAAATGTCACCTCCTCTCAGAAGCCTTCTGCTCTGCCCTGCACTTTGCACAGAGCATGAGATAACATCATACTGGGCTTTAATCATCTATTGGGTGTCTGAGGCAGGGACTCTGTTCTGATCACTGCCGTAGCCCAAGCCCCTGGGTTGGGGGAGTCAGAGGGCTCCTGGGCCCCATCTCTGTCCAGACACCTTACCTCAATAGATAAGTGGGGAGGCTCCAGAGAGATATCTTTTAGGACCAGCATGGACCTCCCCGTATCCTCCACCTTGGCAATGCCAGACACCCGGATCAGCTTCTCATCTGTCAGCTTGTTTCTATAATTGTCGTAGGGTAGCAAGAGCGGCCACTGTATCTCTAAGCACAGACAAAAGACACCTTGAGTCTGGAAAGAAAGACAGAGAGGGAGAGAGAATATGTGTATGCGTGGGAGAGAATATGTGTGTGAGTCTATATGTGTGTGCAAGTATGTTTGTGTGTGTGTGTGTGTGTGTGTGTGTGTGAGAGAGAGAGAGAGAGAGATACAGCGTACTTACCCTATACACACCGCCCCCAGAGGTCACTGCTATGTTTCCCCTGGTGGGATGGTGTCAGAGTACAGCACATGACTTGCAACCTCTTGCCACCAGCAGCTTCACTGCCTGGCATGTATGTGTGTTGGGGTGCCGGGCTTGCCGTGTAATCTGGCTGAACCATCCCCAGCCTTGTTCATGACCCCAAAGTTCCCATCCTTCTTGGTGCCTTTCCAGGCCTACCTCATACTCACCCTTCCCAAAGTCCAGGTTCAAGTGCACTATTTGCCTCCAGAGGGGCTCCTGGGTGTCACCCTGGTGCAACAGGGCCTGCGCGCTGAAGTGCACCACCAGTCTGATGGGACCCTGGGGGTGGACTCTGTCTGGCATCCTCCGGGCATGCAGCTTCAGCATCAGGTCCTGGCCCCACTCGGGGGTCCTGGCCAGGTGAAGCTGCAGCTGCGCGGGCTGGGCCTCCGAGCCCCTGGAGCCCAGCAGATCTAGGAAGGGAGAAGAGGCCCTTCTTGGGCCCAGCATTTTCCGGGAAGCCTTCATGAACACAGATCGCTCCTCGGGGGATCCTGGCCGAAAGAAGAGTCAGGAAAGACCTCAGTGAGGAGAGACTGAGAGGACCAGGGACCTCCTTTGGGAAACCAACCACCCCAAAAACTCCCAGCTCCCCTCCCAAAGCCCCAACC
This sequence comes from Callorhinus ursinus, assembly GCF_003265705.2. NCBI lineage: Eukaryota > Metazoa > Chordata > Mammalia > Carnivora > Otariidae > Callorhinus > Callorhinus ursinus. The sequence continues at coordinate 10,059,727 of NW_027397087.1, forward strand.
ACATGAATGAATAGCTGCATCAGGAGGCGGGACAGCATCATGGCTGAGAACATGGGGATTGCTGTTGTTGGGTGCTGCGTTCAAATCCTTGCCCAGGCACATTCCCTTAATCTCTGGGTGCTCAGTTCTTTCATCTATAACCCAGGTATATCTCCCTGCCTCCTAGAGTTGCCAAAATCGTGAGTTACGTGAGCTGCTGAATACAAGCACCCAGCATTGTTCTTTGCCGTCAGTATTGTCACCATCAATGCTGTCGTCATCATCAAAGCCAGAGACTTCTTCCCCCACCAGCATCCTCACTTCTAAAATACATGTTCACGTCTTCTAAACAGATCCTCAGCTCTTGCTCCTGGGGGCTACTCAACATTCAGGCTGAATCCCAACTCACCCCAAACTGTGGACTTCTCTAGAGCAGCTACTGTGCACCAGAGGCACTGCTCCAAGTGCTTTCTGTGTATCCACTCACCTGCCCTCACAACAGCTCTCTGGGGTGCCGTTAACCCATTTTACAGATGAGGAAGTTGAGGCACAGGGATGGTAAGAACACAGCCAGGCTTACACGGCTAGAACCTAGCAGGGCCTTGGTTGGCACTCAGGCAGCCTGACTCCCCCTGGCCTTCTCTGCAGGGACATCTACTCTCTTCCACAGGCCAGGCATCCTTTCCCTCCGTAAGCATCCACCTCCCCCCTTACTCCCACCCCCACTGCCATGACATAACGAAATCGTGATATGACCCTAGGATGGAGTTGCCAGGAAAAATAAAGGACATTCAGTTTGAATTTCAGATACACAATGAATAATTTTTAGTTTAGATATACTGCATACTGTATTTGGGACACGCTTATACTAATAAAATATTTGCTTGCCTGAATTTATCTGGAATTCAGATTTAATGGGCACCCTCTTTTTTTATTTGCTCAATCCAGCAACTCTAAGGCCCCATGGCCAGGGTCCAGGAAAGCCCCCAGGAGTTTTCCATGAGGAGGAGGTGATCAGGCGATGATGGTTTTAACAAGAACGAACCATCCTCATTGGGAGGCACACAAAGGAGGTTATACCCGCCCCCCCCCACCCTGAATCCCCAGGGCCCCAAGCACCTTCTGGATACTTGTAGGAGCTGGTAATGTTCTGGCGCTGATCTGACCCTACCATCTTGGTGCTGATTTCCTTCCCAATGGAACTGGTATTATGGACGAGGATTTCCTGGGCCTGACCATCCCTGAAGAGCCAAATGACTTCATCAGCATTCACCTCGGCGTACGCAAATGGGGTGTCATAGGGCAGGTGGACCTCCCCTTCCCTGATGGCCTTCACGGAGGCAGGGCCACAGCAGAACAGCCCTGTGGAGGGAAGAAAAGTTGAGGATGGCGGCCAGCTGCCAGCCTGTGGACTGAGGTGGCTGGTGGCAGGGGGAGGGGACAGGGGCAGGTAGGGAGATGGGAGGGAGAAGACCCACATCCACCGAGTGCTCTCAGGTTCCCACAAATTCACCTGATCCTCACAGCCACCCTGTGAAGGGGTAGTTATCATCATCTTCCCCACTTCACAGGTGAGGAAGCAACTGAGAGGTCCGTGACTCATCTGGGTTACCCAGCTGAAGGCAACGAAGTGAGAAAAATACTGCTCCTTTCGGGCCTCCTGCTCATGTGGTCAGTCCCCCTGACCAGCCTCCCCACAGAGCCCAGACCCTTCCTTCCACAAGGGCCTCACTCACCACTGCTGGTTTGCTGGGGAGTGGGGTCCAGAACCTGCCAACCATTGTATCCCGGCGGGAGATCTTTCCGGATCATCCAGCACTCGTTCCAGACGTGGAAATTCCTACAGAAAAGAGTAAGAAGATGAAGATTTACGTTTTCAGAAGATTTGCCAGGTACTGGACACTATACTGAGTGCTGTAATTTATATCAGTTTTTTAAAATTAAAGTATAATTGACATTTGCTTTATCATTGGCTTTCTTTCAGTATGGATGTGAAGATTATAAATACATTTTTTCCTTTTGTTTTTTACTTCAGCGTGTATTTTCTAAGAAAAGAGATCTTCCCCTACATAATCGTGTACAGTTATCAACCTCAGATGTTTACTATTGATATAATACTTTTATCTAATTTACTGTCTATATTTCACTTTTGTCAATTGACCTAGTAACGTCCTTCACGGCATTCTTTTCTGCCCAGTCCAGGATCACACATTGCATCTAGTTGTGCAGCGTCCTTTGTCTGCTTGGATCTGGAGTGGTTCCTCAGCCTTTGTTGTTTTACATTGACATTTTGAATACAGTATTTATTTATTTGCCAGAGTGATCCTAATTTTGAGCTTGTCTGATGTTTCCTCATGAGTAGATTCAGATTATGCATTCATACACAGAATTTTACATAAGTGATAGCACCTTCCCAGATAGACCACTGCTGATTGAATGGAGGATGCTTTGCCCTCTAGGAGCTCAGAGAGGGAGGGGTTCCTAGGACAGCCGCTAGTTCTCACACAACTCAAAGATCTTACCTGGAAACTGGCTGGAAAGGAAAAACAGGAAATCAGATCTGAAGTAGAGCAGAGGAAAAAGGAGCCAGGGGAAGAGATTAGAGATACAGAAATGAAGGGACACACAGACACACAGACACACACACAGACACACACACACACACACACACAGACACACACACACAGACACACACACACACACGCACGCACGCACGCATGCAGCGAGGAAGTGAGGTAGGTGGAGGAAGAAGCAGGAGAGACTGAGGAAGTAGGCAGAGGCAGCAAGTCCAGGCCCAACAGGGCAAGCAGAGAATGGCACAAACAGAATGACTCAAAGAAGGAAGAGTAAGAGGCATACAGATTTTGAGATCAGGATTTACAGACCACACAATCTTTTCATTCGGTTGTGGGCTTCGGAATGTTATCCCATAGTCGTCTATCTCTGAAATGAGTGTGATATGATGATCTAATTATCCAGAACAGCCTCCTAGGTTGGGGAATTACTCTCTGGGCACCAGCCACAAAGGGCAGGGTGATATTGCCTCAAGACCAGAGAGAAGCGTGTCAGAGTTTCCCTGCCCGTCCTGAGATGGAGCAGAGGTCTGTTTAAGATGGCGTCCCCTTACCATATTTTGTCTCGCTTCCGAGTTGACAGAATCTCTGCATTTTGGTCATAGTAGGTGTCGATGGTTAAGTTCCCATCCATGTTGTGTGCAGAACGAAAACTGGAAACCACACGAGTTGGAACACCTAAACATCTCATCACTAAAGAGAAGGAAAGCGTGGCGAATCACTGAGTTCATTTCAAGCGGAATCATTGGTTTCCCATGCATCCTTTCTAAGTTTTAAGCTGGAGGAGAGAAAGAAGGCCAAGATTCTTGCAGATCCATACCTGTAACTCCCTTATTCTCAGAGCACTGCACCCAGGCCCAGAACCCTGTTGCCTACCTGCCCCATCGATGGTCTCCATCCCACTAGGAGAAAGAAATCATTTGAAGGTTACTTCAAACAACAATAAGGAACTCAATTTATCATTTAGGGCTTTTTTCATTCAGCAGCTTTCCACATTAAAAACAGAGAACCTAAAACATTTGCTAATTCGAAAGAAAATAAGAAAAGTTAGGCCTTATACTGTGGCCAGTTTCAGGAGAGAAGCTGTGTGACCTTCAGTAAGTGGCTTAACTTCTCTGCGTCTTAGTCTCCTTGTGTGTAACAAAATAAGGAATTGGATGATTTTCAGTACTGAAATTCTGCATCTGTAATTCTACTGAAATACAAGGATTTGGAGGAGGTAAGAAAGACATCAGAGAAAGGATAGAAAGGCAATACAGACTTACAGAGGTAAGTGGAAAACCTCAGGGACAAAGGGAACCTGCAGGTAGAGGCAACAAGCATCTTTGATAAGGCAACAGCATCCTCTTGTGGCATCTCAGGATAGTACTACAAAGGTTTTTTAAAGCTGAGGTAATATTTCACTTAATATTTCACTTAAGTAGTTAAGATCTGCTTATACAAAGCAGATATTACACCACCTACACCACCATCACACACACACACACACACACACACACACACACACACGCGCACACCTGCCCAGGGCCAGATGTGACTTTTGGAACAAAAGTCCCCACCTCACCCAGCGAGGTGAGGAGTTTAGATGAGGAGTTTATTTTTTTGTTAGTTTGTTTGTTTTATTATGTTATGTTAGTCACCATACAATACATCATTAGTTTTTGATGTGGTGATCCATGATCCATTGGTTTTCGTGTAATACCCAGTGCTCCATGCAGTACGTGCCGTCCTTAATACCCATCACCAGGCTAACCCATTGCCCCACCCCCCTCCCCTCTAAAACCCTGTTTGTTTCTCAGAGTCCATAGTCTCTCATGGTTCATCTCTCCCTCTGATTTACCCCCCTTCATTTTTCCCTTCCTTCTCCTAATGTCCTCCATGATATTCCTTATGTTCCACAAATAAGGGAAACCATATGATAACTGACTTTCTCTGCTTGACTTACTTCACTGAGCATAATCTCCTCCAGTCCCATCCATGTTGATGTAAAAGTTGGGTATTTATCCTTTCTGATGGCTGAGTAATGTTCCATTGTATACATGGACCACATCTTCTTTATCCATTCATCTGTTGAAGGGCATCTAGGCTCTTTCCACATTTTGGCTATTGTGGACATTGCTGCTATGAACATTGGGGTGCATATGGCCCTTCTTTTCACTACATCTGTGTCTTTGGGGTAAATACCCAGGAGTGCAATTGCTGGGTCATAGGGTAGCTCTATTTTTAAATTTTTGAGGAACCTCCACACTGTTTTCCAAAGTGGCTGTACGAACTTGCATTCCCACCAACAGTGTAAGAGGATTCCCCTTTCTCCACAACCTCTCCAACATTTGTTGTTTCTTGCCCTGTCCATTTTTGCCATTCTAACTGGTATAAGGTGGTATCTCAATGTGGTTTTGATTTGAATTTCCCTGATGGCTAATGATGAACATTTTTTCATGTGTCTGTTAGCCATTTGTATGTCTTCTTCAGAGAAGTGTCTTTTCATGTCTTCTGCCCATTTTTTGACTTATTTGTTTTTTGGGTGTTGAGTTTGAGAAGTTCTTTATAGATCTTGGATACCAGCCCTTTATCTGTAGTGTCATTTGCAAATATCTTCTCCCATTCTGTGGGTTACCTCTTAGTTTTGTTGACTGTTTCCTTTGCTGTGCAGAAGTTTTTTATCTTGATGAAGTCCCAAAAGTTCATTTTTGCTTTTGTTTCACTAGCTTTTGGAGATGTATCTTGAAAGAAGTTGCTGTGGCCTATGTCAAAGAGGTTACTGCCTATGTTCTCCTCTAGGATTTTGATGGATTCCTGTCTCACACTGAGGTCTTTCATCCATTTTGAGTTTATCTTTGTGTATGGTGTTAGAGAATGGTCCAGTTTCATTCTTCTGCATGTGGCTGTCCAATTTTCCCAGCACCATTGAAGAGACTGTCTTTTTTCCATTGCATATTTTTTCCTGCTTTGTCAAAGATTATTTGACCATAGAGCTGAGGGTCCATATCTGGGCTCTCTATTCTGTTTCATTGGTCTATATGTCTGTTTTTGTGCCAGTACCCTGCTGTCTTGGTGATCACAGCTTTGTAATATAGCTTGAAATCGGGCAACGTGATGTCCCCAGCCTTGTTTTTCTTTTTCAACATTTCCTTGGCGATTCGGGGTCTTTTCTGATTTCATACAAATTTTAGGATTGTTTGTTCCAGCACTTTGAAAAATGTCATTGGAATTTTGATCGGGATGGCATTGAAGGTATAGGTTGCTCTGGGTAGCATAGACATTTTAACAATGTTTATTCTTCCGATCCATGAGCATGGAATGTTTTTCCATCTTTTTGTGGCTTCTTCAATTTCTTTCATGAATGTTCTGTAGTTCCTAGAGTATAGATCCTTTACCTCTTTGGTTAGGTTTATTCCGAGGTATCTTACGGTTTTTGGTGCTATTGTAAATGGAATCAATTCTCTAATTTCTTTTTCTACAGTTGCATTGTTAGTGTATAAGAAAGCAACTGATTTCTGTGCAATGATTTTGTATCCTGCCACATTACTGAATTGCTGTATGAGTTCTAGTAATTTGGGGGTGGAGTCTTTTGGGTTTTCCACATAAAGTATCAGGACATCTGTGAAAAGAGAGAGTTTGAGTTCTTCTTTGCCAATGTGAATACCTTTTATTTCTTTTTGTTGTCTGATTGCTGTTCCTAGGACTTCTAGTACTATGTTGAACAATAGTGGTAAGAGTGGGCATCCTTGACGTGTTCCTGATCTTAAGGGAAAGGCTCTCAGCTTTTCCCCACTGAGGATGATATTCGCTGTGGGTTTTTCATAGATGGATTTTATGAACTTGAGGAATGTTCCCTCTGTCCCTATACTCTGAAGAGTTTTAATCAGGAAAGGATGCTGTATTTTGTCAAATGCTTTTTCTGCATCAGTTGAGAGGACCATATCGTTCTTCTCCCTCCTCTTATTAATGTGTTCTATCACATTGATTGCTTTGTGAATGTTGAACTACCCTTGCATTCTGGGGATAAATCCCACTTGGTCGTGGTGGCTGATCCTTTTAATGTATTGTTGGATCCTATTAGCTAGGATTTTGTTGAGGATTTTGGAATCCATATTCATCAGGGATATCGGTCTGAAATTCTCCTTTTTGATGGGGTCTTTGCCTGGCTTGGGGATTAAAGTAATGCTGGCCTAGATGAGGAGTTTAGATGCAGGTTTATCCTACTCTCACTTGCTCAGGAGGAGCAGAGGGTGCCTCCCGAGGCTGCTGGGAGGATAATAATGCTTTGAAAAGTAAGAGGACTATTGAGATTGACCAATCTTTTTGTTTTGATTGATTCAAGACCCCAAAGGGAGCCAGTCACCTGTTCACAGTCACCTCTCCACTCCCAGCACAGCTCCTGGGCTTTTCACAACCCCTCTGCAGGGGTGACAGCTAGACCAGGGCTACAAGTGGCCAGAGGCTGTGTGATGGAAGCAGCTGTCCCCTCACTCAGTGGCCCCAGGACTCTAGGGCCCGGGAGTAGGGAGAAGCTTCAAGGTGGAGTAAGGATGCAGACCTAGACCTCACCCTCTCACCCCAGCGTCTAAGGGCCGAGTCCTCCTCCACGACACCTGCCTAACCAGGGACTTCCCAGCATAGGAAAATGTGGCCATACTAAATTCTGGTGCTGTGCTGAGCATTTTCCGGGGAAAATGGAAGAGCAAAGTGAGGTCACTTGATTTGAACACTCAGATTTAAACATCTCCCCTGTCTGCAGCACCCGTACCTAACTGCCAAGCTATGCTGTCCCTCTCAGAAAAATCTAGAACTTTGTCTTTGGCCTCTGTCTCTGTCTTCCCCATTCTGTGTTCCCTCATCCTCCAACTGAGAGCCAATCCGTTCATCCAGCAAACATTGACCGAGCACCACAATGTAACAGGTAGCACTGTGAAAGGGGCTCCTGCTTTGCATGGGGGGAGACAGGCAGGCACCTCAGTATTCTGTCTTTCCCTCGTCTTCACAGATAATCCAATCAACACTTTTGCACTGAATTGTAATAAATGACAATGAATAAAACGATGCTCCATGCAGGCAGTTAGCAAAATAGCCAACCTCCAGTTGTTAACTCCTCAAGAATCTCTCCGAGAAGTATTTGGGAGCTGCCAGCTCTGCCCACAGGTGAGATCAGGATTTTCCAGACCATCTTCTTGCACCTCAAGCTTCCCCCAGCCTGTCCCTGACTCCAGGCTCCCCTGGACCTGAGAAGCCTGAGCCATGGTAGAAGGAAGCTGCCTTTGCCTCAACTTTGGGATCACAAGCTTCTCTATCCAGGTGACAATTCTAATAGGCCCCCTGCCATCCAGGAGACTGCCGAATGATTGCAACAGGTCAACCTCCCTCCTAGGCAAAGATGCAAGACTCCTCAAGACTATGGAGTGTGTTGGGTAAGAGTCCACGTGTACGCCATTCCTTAGCTGGGGGGCTATGGACAAGCCACAGTTAACTTATGTGAAAATGGAGATCATCAGGGCACCTGGGTGGCTCATTTGGTTGGGTGACTGCCTTTGACTTAGGTCATGGTCCTGGAATCCCTGGATCGAGTCCTGCATTGGGCTCCCTGCTTAGCGGGGAGTCTGCTTCTCCCTCTGACCCTCCCCCCTCTCATGTGCTCTCTCTCTCTCTCAAATAAATAAATAAAATCTTAAAAAAAAAGAAAATGGAGATCATCAGAACCCAACCTCAAAAGGTTATCGCGAAAATTAAATGAATGGCTCTGCATTCCCACCTCCCCCTCACTCACCTGTGCACATAACAGCTGCAAAGACCCAGCACTGCCCATACTTCACAGGCTGCCTGCCCCTGGCTGACCACTGCCGCAGGATGGCTACGCTGCCATTCCACTCCAGCGGGCTGACCCCCTGGGAGTAGTCCTCTTCCCAGTTCCCCTGCAGTACACCGCTGTCATCATTGCTGTTGATCTGCAAAGGCCAGACAGGTGCATTTCCGCAGTGCCCCTGGGGAAGCCCAGATCATCCTCAGACAGAGGCAGGAGGGCTGCTATCCTTACCATGGCGCTCACCACCCTGCAGACATACACCGGGTCATTCCGTTGGGAGTAGTCTCTGGACGGGTTCTCTAAGAAGTACAGGCTCTTGTTCAAGATCTCGAAGCAGATATCTATGATGTCCTCTTCAAACTTCCAAGTGATTTCAAGGGAGAGAAAAGAGAAGAGTAAAAATGTCTAGCATCCTGAAACTTCAAGTCCGTAACACAGACTTTTAGGGATGGGGCATATGTGCTGGGGATAGAGGTAAGGTTAAATATCAGACAAGGTCTTGCCTTCAAAGAGCTTACAAATCAAATTGGGAATGTATGAGATTCAGACTTCTGAAAAATTAACCTGCGGGGCTCTGATGGAAAAATGCAAACAGAGTTCGGAGGTAAGAGATCCCTGTTGACCAAGAGATCAGAGAAGGCCATTGGTGACAGGGGCCTTTGAAGGACTAGCTGGGCAGGAAGAGAGCAGAGTGGAGATGTTCACCTGAGGTCTTTGAGTTTGGTGGTGCCAAGGACAGGGCATAGAGATTCTTGTTTCTGGGGGACATGAGGCAGTAGAAAAGATCAGATGGATAAATACAGGGGCAGCCATGAGAGGAGAGGCAGCAGAGTGTGGGGAGCCTTGAAATCAGGTAGAGGAGTTCAGCTGAAGCTGGGAGCCCAGGAGAAGCCAGTGTAGGCTCATGACATACGTTTATAACATATAGAGCGACACATGCTGCAACCCTTTTGGCTGCCAAATGCACTGGTATTTGTTTCAATTTCAAAATATCACACAAGTTGTCACAGAGAACAGGACAAGGCCCCCTGCTCTCTCCCCACTATCCTTCTGGTGAGTGTGGATGGAGCAGAGATGTCAGTGGGAGGGAGGCAGAAAGTACACCAGTCGCGGTTGGTGGTTGGGAGTGGAAAAGTTGCCCAGAGCCAAAAGTCCCACCCTTTGGACACTGACTGGATATTTGATATTATTAAAGGAATTGCTGTTCATTCTTTCAGCTATGATAATGTATTGTTTTTCAGGAAGAGTCATCATCTTTTAGAGCTATAAACAGAAGTATTACTGGATTAAATGATATAGTATCTACAATTTCCTTCCAAAAATTCCAGTGATGAGTCGGGAGGGATGGGGACAGTATAGACCAAACTTTTTCTGTAAAGGACCAGAGAATAAGTACTTAAGGTTTGCAGGCTGTGGGATCTCTGTCTCATCTACTCAACTCTGCCACTGTAGCATCAACACAGCCATATATGATACGTAAGTGAATGAACATGGATGGCTGTGTTCCCATAAAATGTTATTTATGGACACCGAAATTTAAACTTCATATAATTTGCACATCAAAAAAAATTTTAGTTCTTTTTCAACAATTTAAAAATATGAAAACCATTCTTTTTTTTTAAAGATCTTATTTATTCATTTGAGACACAGTGATACAGAGAGAGAGAGAGCGTGAGCAGGGAGAGAGGCAGAGGGAGAGGGAGAAGCAGGCTCGCTGCTGAGCCAGGAGCCTGATGTGGGGCTCGATCCCAGGACCCTGGGATCATGACCTGATCCGAAGGCAGATGCTTAACCATCTAAGCCACCCAGGCACCCATGAAAACCACTCTTAACTCAGGGGCTATATAAAAACAATCAGGGGACTATAGTTTGCAAACCCCTGGTATAGATGGAATCAGATTCGCCATAAATTGCTCACTATTGGAGCTGAGAGATAGGTTCATTTTAGTAGCCTGTCTACTTGAATTATGTTTGAAGTTTTTTATATAAAATATTAAAAACTTAAGGGGCACCTGGCTGGAGCTCAGTCAGTAGAGCATGCCACTTTTGATCTCTGGGTTGTAAGTTCGAGCCCCATGTTGGGTGTAGAAATTACTTAAAAATCTTGAAACAAAAACAAAAACCTTCAAAGACATCTCCCCTTCCTTCCTTGCCCCTCTTAGTGGATGGGAAATTGCCCTAGCGCCACGCACCCTGACTTATGTTAGTGGCCCTTTGTGGGCTACTAGAGTTGATTAAGAACCAGCTTAAGGAGACCCGCTCCAGGCCCACTTTCAGTGACAGTGTTACCTGCCCGTAGTTCCAGGGCCAGGCAGTGATGAATCTTTCATGACCCTTGTAAACAAAGCCATAGTCCATCATGATATACTCCTGCAGCAGTATTTCACTTGGCAGGTAGACATCATCCTCTGAGTGGTTAAATAGTGGAGGGGGCAAAAAACAGAGTAATAAAGTTAAAAGACAGTGATGACAGTGTCCTGCAGGATAAGAGGGGAAGGTTGATGGCAATAGAAATCAAGACTACTGTGCTTTTCTAGAGGCCAGTGATAGATTCTGTACTTTGAACATAATGATTATCATTTGCTAATGGTAAAAGTAGAAAGATTGTTGTAGAGATTTGGAAAATATAGATGACAGAAAGAAGATGATGAAAATCACTCAGTCCCACTACTCAGAGACACCCACCATTACAATTTGGTGTATTCCAACCATTCTTTCTCTCCACATATATGTAATACAATTAGGGTCCCACTGTGTTCCATTTCCTAATCTATTTCACTTAACCTCACACCATGTTCATTTTCATCATGCCATTTATTTATTTATTTTATTATTATTATTATTATTTGGTAAAGGTGGTTTTTAGTGAGCACATGGTAATATATGGCATAGATAGGTGGCTTTTATCTTCTGGGCTTTCTCAGAAGAACCTCACCAAGCATTCCCAGTGGATCCGGTTAGCATTACAGCCTGTGAGCAAGTCATACCTGCATTCCAAGGGTTAAAAAGCAGGATGAAAGTCCCCAGGGGGTGAACCACACTGTGACCCTGGCCCTGAGAAATCTCTGTCTTCAGAGTGTAGGGACCAATGACTGCATTGGCTGGCGTGAAAAGGGAGACTAAGAGCGAGTTGGTGTCAACGGTGAAGTCAAAGGCGCTCCAGACATTGCCTTTTCGAGCCTGGGTGAGGGAGAAGGTGGCTCGGGTTCCCAGCAACTCCATGGACACTGGTCCTGTGTGGGAGAGAATGATCCCAGAGTGAGGTTTAAAATCTATGTTGACATGACTCCAGGGAGACTGGGAGGACCCTCACCTTCTTGCTAATCCTTTTGGCTTAAGGCTTTTATTGCCACTGGGTGTCTTTGGGCAAGCCACTTACGACCTGTGGGCCTCAGTTTTTTTATCTGTAAAATGGGATAATAACTGTACCCACCTGAAACTCTGGTCATGGGGATTAAATGAAATAATATGTATAAAGTTAGCACAGCATCTGTTGCGTACTGAAAAATAAGCTGTTTCTATCACAATTGCAGTTTTCTGAGTTGGCCAAATCTTTCTTAACATCACTTACAGGGTCCTGGGGATCCCAGGAAAAGATAGGGGAGGGGACACTCAGAAAGGAGAGGTGGGAGCCCTACCGGTGAATTTGCCTTGGGGCCGGGTGAACTCACCAGTCTCAGCCACAAAGGTGAGGTAGTCTGTCCCAAAGTGGAAGGGTCTGTTGAAATGTAGTTGGAGCCCAAAGGGCTGGCCCCGCCGCACGATGAGCCGCTTCAGGCCCATCTCCTGTGTGTGATGCTCCTTGTTGTTCCTCGGGCTCTGCAGGTCCACAGACCTGAGCTCCAAGCCTGCCACTGAAGGGGGATGAGGGAGGAGATAGGTCATTACCCGGCCGCGGCACCCTGGCTCTGACTTTGGTAGGATTCCATCCAGACCTTAGCCCTCGGCCACTCTGCCTCCTAGTTTCACAGTCTGGCCTCAGAGGGCAATGTGGCAGGCCCTGACCCTGGAGTGGGAAGGCTGTGATCCTCATGACCTCTGCCCCTGGACCCGGAGCTACAGGTCTTAAGAATCAGGGTCCCAGGAAGAGAAATGTCTCCACAGAGCTGAAACTTAACCCTTGAAGGGCCACCGCATACTATTTACCACCTTTATTGACAATCTTTCCAAAACTTACTCTACTGTCCTGCTGATAGAAGAAAGAACATATTAGAATTTTGTACGAGTTAAGTCAGTGAGCTGAGTGGAGGCTGGGACCTCAACTACAGGCTTTGAGATCCTGGGTGAGTGGCTTATTTCTCACCTGTCAGCTACATTCCAGGTGTATGAGGGCACTGACTCTTCCCAGGATGCTCCTGTAGGTGTACACCTAATATACAGATTAAAGACTCTCATAGCTCAATGGGCCAAAGCGCGGGCTCTCACCACCTCAGCTGTGAGATTTTGAGTGAGTCACTTATGTCCTAGACATCGTGTCCTCCACTGAAAAATGGAGACAGCGGTATTCCTACCCCATAGGGTTCATGTGAACGTTGAGTAAGGATTCACATGCAGAGACCTTACTATAGTGGCAGGTAGAGAGTAAGCCCTCAGTAATCTAATCGCTCGTGGTGCTAGAATAATGCAGCTTCAGATTTCATTTGCTTTGTTATTTTTGCTGGTGGTATTCACTGCACTTACTGTAAACAAAAATCCGTTAGGTCTTTTTCCCGAGTAGCATATCAGTTTATCTCAGTGTTTCTCTCCACTGGAGAAATTCTGTCCCCTGGAGGAAATTTAGCAATGTCTGGAGACATTTTTGGTTGTCACAACTGGGCGTAGAGGCTGAGGATGCTGCCAAACAGCATCCTAGAGGAAAAACAAATGTTAGCACCCACCTGGTTTTTGTGCCATTCACATTTTGAACTTCCACGTATTTTTTTTAAGATTTTATTTATTTATTTATTTATTTATTTATTTATTTATTTAAGAGAGAGTGAGCACGAGCCGGGTGAGGGGTAGAGGGAGGGATCATGACCTGAGTCAAACGCAGACACTTAACCAACTGAGCCACCCAGGCACCCCTGAACTTCCACATACATTCTTTATGTTTTTGCTAAATGAGTTCAGTTTGCTAGTTTCAGCCCATCTTTCCTACCTGGCTGGACTTCTTAAATCCTAATTCTTTCACTCAAATGCTTTACCTTGCCATCTGGGGATTGCCTGAACTGTTTTCCAGCTCTTCATCCAAGTCACTGGTAATAAGATGGTTCTGAGCATTAGGGCTTAAGTCAGAAGCCAATGGAGTGTCATGTTAGAGCTTCCTTCCAGGTTAATGCTGAGCTATTAGGAAATACTCTTTAAGTATAGTTGTTCAACTACCTGTGACTACATCTAATACTTTACATGAGGAAAGTGGATTAGGTGTTTAAAAATGTCTTTCACAAGGGCGCCTGGGTGGCTCAGTCAGTTAAGCGTCTGCCTTCGGCTCAGGTCATGATCCCTGATTCTGGGATCAAGCCCACCCTTCATTGGGCTCCCTGCTCAGTGGGGAGCCTCTTTCTCCCTCTCCCTGCCAAGTTATTCTCCTCGTACTTTACCCATGTTGCACATGTTACTTCAGCAAATATCTCAGAGCACCACCAGGGAAGGCAGGAGACTGTGAAGGTTAAGAGGGAAGGCTCTGGAGCCAGCCTACATGGGTTTGCCCCTTTCCCTGCTTGTGCTTTCTTGCTCACTCTCTCTGCCAAATAAATAAAAAATCTTTAAAAAAATATCTTTCACTGTCTAAAATCAAATCCAACTTTCATATTTGCATCTTCCCCCCAAAGTTGTTAAACGTTTGGCTAAAAACAGAATGTTCTTGGTGATCCCTTGATCCCCCTTCTTGTAACCTTCTTTCCTTGAGGTAGATTCAAAGATGAATTACTGGATCAAATAGTACAAAGTTTTTAAACCTCTCAATGTAACTTAGGCACTTAAATAATTATATTATTGGAACAAGAAAAGTCAGGGCAAGACCCAAGACAGATGCCTTTGAGTTACTTAACAACATTTAAAAAAAAAAATCAGGTCCAATCCATTAGTAGTTTGAAAATCAATTTAGAGAAATGTGACCCATATTTTTCAATGTATCACCATAAGGAGAGCAAGTGTAATTTTACGTGTAACTGGGTCATGATGTAAACTGTGGGTCATAATCAAAAAGTGTGAAAGCAACTGGCCTAGATACTGGTGGAAACTGATTGCATCTTCTCTGTCCCTGAGAGGTCTGACATTTTCATACCAGGAACCGTGGGACCTCTGAAGGAGGCCTCCACTCCATGTATAGCGCCGAGTGGCCATTCCACCCTGAAAGCTCAGATTCCCAAAGGAGGCAGTGAAGAGCACCCAGGAGTGCTTATATCACTTCCATGGGAGGGAACAGGATGGGGGGGGGGCAGCCCTTTGCTGGTTGTTATTCACAGCTAGAAGCATAGCCCCTGAGGGCGGCCAACTCAATTCTCCCTTTACCCAGGCAGGTTCTTGGTTTGGGAAGGAAAGGGGAGGAGGAAGAAGGAAGATGCCTTCCTCTCTGTGCCTGAGGTTGCAGCATATGGAGAAAACTCGTTTTCCTTTGGAGACTCAGGTTTTCTTTTTTATTCCACTTAACGCCATCATGCATTTGGCTCGCTAAAGTGCATTTCCTGTCAGGGAGACAGTGACTTCAGAGAACAAAAGGGAGGTCCTTCAAGGGAGCAGGAACAGAAAACCAAGAGGATCAAGAAGAGGTTCAACAAAGCAGGAAATCAAGCAGAAGCAATTAGTAAAAACACGTCAGCACCCATGAGGCCTTCTTGACTTGGCCACGGGCCCACCAGGGTTAATGACTTGAGTGAGAAGAGAGTAAGCCCGAGCCACATGACTCCTGGTGCTAAAGGATCAAAATATACCCCCATGTATTATTAGCCTTAAAAGAGTGTTGGGGGGAGACAGGGAGGACATTTAAACAGCTATCTGCTTGTGATGAGTTCTGAGATGAGTCCTGAAGCTCCTGTCCCCTGAGACCAAAGCCTAAGGTGGCCCTCCTCTCAAGGATGGCTCCATCTCGGCCCTTGGGTCTTAGCTCAGAGGTAACCACCGCACAGGGGCTTTCTTTAGCCACTGAATATGATGCCCCACCTCTCACCCTATTGCTTGCTATCACAACACCCTCTTTATTCTCTGCTGGGCACTTAATAGTATCTAGAATTAGTTCTGCAGAAGCAGAGACCTTGGCCGTTTTCTCACACCTGGATCCCCCATGCCTAAGATGGAGCATGGTTCCTAATTGCTATTAATGATAGCTAATGCTCACTGAAAACCTACTATGTGCCAGGCACCATCAGAAGCATTTTATGTGTCTGAAATCATTCTTGTTCTTTCAACCACCCTGTGGTGGAGGTGTTAATATTGTTCCCCACATGCAAGAAGTTATAGGGCAGAGCTGGGATTCAAACCCATGTAGGCTGGCTCCAGAGCCTTCCCTCTTAACCTTAATAGTCTCCTGCCTTCCCTGGTGGTGCTCTGAGATATTTGCTGAGGTAACATGTGCAGCATGGGTAAAGTAAGAGGAGAATAACTTGGCAAGAGGGCTGTAGCGGAAGAGAGAAGCCCATGAGGGCAGTAGGGCCAACCTGAGGGGATGCTTGACTCCAGCCCAAGATGCTGCTCTTTGATTCAGTAGTAATGGGTACACCTATCTACAGTGGAAGGATAAAATGGTACACCATTCTGAGGGCAATTTATCAGTATTTATTACAAAAGAAAAGAAAACCTTAAAACATAAATACATTTGAGCCATAAATTCCTCTTCTGGGAATTTTTCCTAAGAAAAACCATAATTTGTGTACAAAAACGTAAGCAATAGGATCTTCAGTCCAACCCAAATATCCTACAGTAAGAGTTGGATACGTAAACTTTATTCCTCTCATTTCAATGTAACCAACCAGAAGAACAAAGAATAGGGGGAAATAATTCATGAGGTATTAAAAAGCAGCATAAAAAGCTTGGTATGGTACGGATTATCTTTAGGTGGTGACACTATGGAAAATTTTTCTTTCCTTTGAGTTTTTTGGTATTGTCCAAGCTTTTGCTTTGAACATGTATTCCTTTTGTATTTAGGGAAAAATGTTACTTTGACTACAGGCAGTTTTTGAACAGGAGTGGCACCATCAAAGCTGTAGGTCAGAATTAATCTGGCTGTGGTATGCAGCCCAGACAGAGGGCAAAAGTCTAGGGTGGGAAGGGCAGCGAGACTCTGTTGTAATAACCTAGCTAAACGGCTAATAGGACCCAAACAAAGGTGTTCGCAAGAAGAAAAGAGGCATCTCTCTGTGCATCCATGGGCATGTGACAGGCTAGTAGACACTGGACTTCCAGGGCTTCCTAAAGCTAGTTTGGATGAAGACTGGGGCAGGTTAAAAGCATCTACAGCCAGCAATGTCCTAGGCGATTAGGCTACCGGTGAAAGACTGGAAAGCTCCAGACAGAGATAACAAAGGGTAAATTATTGAGGCACAGCCAGCCGTGAGACTTGGTACCTGCCACCAAACATCAGGTGCACTCGACTCCTTCCCTTCTCCAGCCTTTGTCTCTGCATTTAGTCTAGCTCCTCTGTCAGTGTCTTGTCTCTTCCCACTTCTCATTATTATTGTCAGTTTAGTGCTTTCATAAATACGTCATTCTTTTTCATTTCTTCCCTTTTAAAAAATGTGAAAGGGTATGTCTTTGTGAGAGCACATGAAGATTTCTAAGTGATGAGACTATTGCAGCGTTTCTGTGCCTCTCAAAGTGTGCAAGAAGAAAAATGTCGTATTATCTAAAAGTTCAAGTCCAAATTTCTTTGTCAAGTATTCAAAGCCCTCCATAATGTGGTACCAACATATCTATCCATTCTTATCTCCCAGTAGCCCATAAATAAACTCTGCCTCATTCATGTTGTGTCTTCCTAATAGATCATGCCCAGCTGGCTCTACCTCTGGATGGTCCCTTCCCCAATCTCTACATCCCCACCGTCTCCATTCTTCCAGCAAAACTCAGCATCCACCTTTTCCACGAAATCCTCCCCAAGCATTTCGGAACATGGAGATATCTTAACACCTGTAACAATAGTTTTATATCTGGGTAATATTTATTGAGTGTTTTTAAGCCCAGGCTTTATATGCATTATCTCCTTCTATCCCTACAACTACGCACAAGATATTATTAACTCCATATTACAGGTGAGCAGACAGACCATCAGTGATATTAAGTAACTTGCCAAGTGTCAACTACTTAGTAAGTGGCAAAACTGTCACTCAAGCCTAGACAGTTTGACTTCAGAGCCTAGCTTTTCACCTCTGGCTTGTGGTGCTAGTCTGGAGGTTTTCACTTTTTTTTTCCCCCAAGTAAGGGAATATTGTGCTTTATTAAAATGAAAGTGTAATCAACAGACCTAAGAGGAGCTGCTCTGATGGAAGAAGTGGGGAAGGGTCCCCCTGGCTTCTCTGTTGAACCCTAGGGGTCTAAAGAACACAATGAAAATCACAGATTCTTCCCAACCTCCTCATCCAAAAATGCCAGCGGGTCAGTTCAGAACAAGTTCCTGGGCCCACCTGGTGTCCCTCTCTTCTTCTCTGGAATTTCTCAGACTCTGAACCATTTACTTGTCAGTTAATCATGTACTAGTAAGCTATTTCTTTGAAACACTATTTCCCTTTAATGATATCTACATGATTAACTATAGTATGTGATTGTTTACACCTAGTACTCAGCAATTCAAATAGCTACTGGCAGGAGAAAAGTGTTCCCAGGATGGTTACACAGTTTAAATCTTTAGGTCCTTTTGCAGCAAATGTAACAAAGGATATATATCCATAATATATAAAAGTTGCCATAAATATTAAGAAGTCTTGCTGTAATCAGAGAAATGCAAACTAAAACAATAATGAGATCCTATCTTTGATCCATTTAAATTATTTAAAAGAATAACAATAGTGTATTCTGTGAATATGCTATATATGGAAGTGGACTGTTTCATACATTGATGGTGGCAGTGTAAATTTGTACAGACTTTTTAGATTAAATCGTTTGATATTGAAGAGGAGCAGAATATGCCATCCCAAAATATGCCACTATGGCATAAAGATTATTTTGAGCTGAAGGCGCTTGAGAAGCAGATATAAGAAAAGCTCTTGGCATTCCCCCTATTTACCTAAAAGCGGGACATACACTTACAAAGGTGTCCCTCCTCCCTTCTCTACCAGGAAGGGCAGAAGCCCATCCCAGAGACAGCTCTAGACCCTCATCAACCCAGAGATGGCACCAGAGGAATCTACATAGCAAACTCTTAACAGGCCCTTCTCTTCCACTAGTATCCCCCTATATTTACCTTCCTACAATTTTCTGCCCTAGAGACTCCAAGTCCTTTTCCTTTGTCTTGTCACTTCTCTAAAAATGTCTTGTTCTCTTGTTGAGATGCTATACAAGCCCAAGTTCTAACCATCACTTTGAGTTATTCATCACTGAGTGCTCCCATTTGTGTGCAATGTACATGTTAATACACTTCTGTGTGTTTCCTGTTTCTTTTATCAGTCTAATTATCAGTCCCCAGCCAATGAACTTGATTGGTAGCAGGAAAAAAAGTGAAGTTTTCCCTCTCCTACAATATCCGTCAAAAACTTAGTGGATATTGTCTTTGATCTAACAGTTCTTCAGTGGATATTGTCTTTGATCTAACAGTTCTTCTTTTAGAAAGCTTTCATATAAAAAATACCTGCACACATATGCAAAGTTATATCAGTAGGGATGTTCACTGCAGCATTGTTCATAAAAGCAAAATACTGGAAACAATCTAAATGCCCATGAATAAGGCATAGTAACAAATTAAATAAATTAATGAATTTATTAAATAAATTGTTTATATACCCAGAATGGAAAATTATATATAATTCATTTAAAATTTTTGATAGACCTGTATACACTGGCATGCAAAGATTTCCAAGATATATGATTAAGTTTTTTTAAAAAAAAGCAAGTCAGCAGATAATATGTATTATATAACTCCATTGTATAAAACAAAAAATTCTATATAATCTATTATTATCTGGAAACAGTTAACCACACTGTTAACAGTTCTCTCCCATGAGGCAGGATAGGGAGTACATAAGTATGTGAAGGGGGACTTGGCCTTTTTTATCCCAAAATGTGAACTTTTTACTTTTTATAACAAGCATATGTTTTTTGTGTATTACTTACTTAACTAAAGTATAGTTTAAAAAAATAATATAACATTTAGGCTTTGTTTGGGGATAACCAAGGGGAAAAATTACCCTAGACTTTGGCACAAAAACACCCTAGAATCTAGCGTAAAACAGGTGTCTTGAGACTTCTCTATTAAACTGACTTGTGTTAAAATACCATGTACATCCCTAATCTCTAGTAGTTTCTGGGATACATAATTTTGGACACAATTTTGAGAAATACAGAATCCATGTTCAGTGTCCTCTCCCAGCAGGCCCTGTGTACCTGCCAGGCTGGAGTGTTCTTTACATTCCCAGCAGCAAAGTTTCTGAGGGGACCCCAAAAAGAGCCTGAGTTCAGAGGGCAGGAGCAGCACCCTATAAGGGGAGCTGAGAGTCAGAGGAGAGGTTGGGCCAGGAGAAAGGTCTAGGATCTAAGAGGTGGTCTTTCCACAGCTGCAGGGTTAGCCACAGAAATGGCTTCCCAAGTACCTAGGGCGCTTGGTGGTAAAGGTCAAGATCCTCATGGACTTCCTCGGACTTCCCAAGGGCATTTCAGTCACAAGATGTTAAAGAAAAGATTGTTCACAGCTTTAGGGTTAAGCTGAATCCACTCACATGAAAATGAATGGCTGTATGATTTGTGCCCCAGTGATTTGTGTCTTCTGAATGAAGGTGGGGAAATTGGAGGAAGGAGCCAGATTACAAAGTGAACGATCACCATCCATTTAGGTTCTCCTGTTTCTTCTGTTCACCCCCCACCCTCCCCAAACACCTCCCATCTCTTAATTCAGCACCTCAGAAAAATCAGATTCCCGGTACTCGCTCTGGTCCATCACCTTCCTTCTGTCAGCCTGGGCTCTTCAACTAATCAGTATTAAGATTCCGGAACCTAACTGTGTCTCTGAGCATGTACAGTCATCCTCCGAACACCTCTGCTCCCACCCTGAGCCGGTCGGGTGGGGCTGCCATTTCCTCCTCCTCCTCCTAGGACTCCTCCTGCTCTTAATTTCCCCGTTGTTCTGGGTGCAACTTTGCATAAGGAAAAAAGCTTCTATCCTAAGCCTTTTAAAAAATTGCTGAGGGATTTGCTTCTGTGGCCTCCTTTTTAAGCTGAGAAGACTCAAGTGATGTGGAAGGCAAAGCATGGTTGATCTGTCCCTTTGCACCTCTGTCTCTTTAAGGCTTGGGACCCAATTCCCTCTAAGCCAGCTCAGTCTGGTGTCAGGCACTTCCAGAGAGTTAGTGTCCAGATGCGGATGAGTAAGGAGCAGAGCTGCCCTCAGGAAGGTCACTCACCAGTGGTCATGAAAATGGGTTTGAACAGCCCATTAGGACCCGGAGACCTTTGCATCTTGAAAAACAGAGTATATTGACATGGTGAATTATTATGCCACTGATTAAATGTGAAGTTGATAGGGGTGCCTGGGTGGTTCAGTCAGTTGAACATCTGACTCTTGGTTTTGGCTCAGGTCATGATCTCAGGGTCTGTGCTCAGCAGGGTGTCTGCTTGAGATTCCCTCCCTTTCCCTCTGCCTCTTCCCTTGCCCTCCCCCCCCACCCCCGCTTGCATGTGCTCTTTCTCTCTCTCTAAAATAAATAAATACATCTTTTTAAAAAATGAAGTTTCCAATGACAAGGGGAAATGCCTATAAATAGTGTTAACTAGGAGAGGGGGGAAAGCAGGGTACAAAAACAGTGCAGCTTATCTCAATGGTGTAAAGAATATTATTTATATACATAGACTCATTTTTAAAAGATGGAAGAAAATATAAACTGTGATTGTTTAAAAGCAGTGAGATTGTGAATGATTGTGATTTCCTTATTTATACTTTTCTGAATTAAAAAAAAATGTCATGGTGGGAGGTTAAGATGTTTTTAATCAGGGAGGAAAAAAAACGTTTTTCAGAGAAAGTGAGCAAAGGGGTAGGAAGATCATGACTGGAAATCTGGACATGTGTATTTTAGCTGATTCACAGTGTAAAGAGAGAAGCAGAAGTATTTAGTCAACACCCCTGAAGGAAGAATTTGGTTTGGTGAAAAATAGTGCTGCAGAGAAAACATAAAGCTATTTATATGTTCACTGGTCATTGTCAAAGGTATGTAAGAGATGCCTAATTCTCTGGGTTAATCTGTGTGATTCATGGAAAATTCCCACACCTTTTGTAACCAAAGCTTTCTGTCACATCCTCTGCCTTTTTTTAATGTGCTGAGTGTATTTAGGAAATGGTCCTCAATAGATGCATTAAACTTACTCATTACCGAGTGTTTACTGAACACCCCAGGGACTTTATTTTATTTAAAAAAAATACTTGGGCTCAGAAAAATATACTTTGGTTACTGGTGCAAAAATCTCTTGTATTAGAACTATATGCTCTTTTGAGGAAAACGGAATTAAAAAAAAAACACCTCTTTGTAACAGAAGTTCTAATTCATATTGAAGATATTTTGAAAATAGATTTTTTTAAAAGATTGTATTTATTTATTTGAGAGAGAGAGAGCATGAGCAGGGGAGAAGGTCAGAGAGAGAGGGTATGCTGAGCAGGGAGCCCAATACAGAGCTTGACCCCAGGACTCTGAGATCATGATCTGAGCCGTGAAGGCATACGATAACTGCCTGAACCACCTAGGCGCCACGAAAATAGATTTTTTTAAATGGTAGAGGGTAGTATACATTTTGGCAAATTTCCTTGCTGTTATTTTGTCTATGTGGAGGTGGGATTTTTTCCTTAGTAGTAATCACACTGTATATTGAGGACAGGACCTGCTTAAAGTACGAATTTCCAGATAAAACAATTTGCCATCTTATTTGAAAATACAGCTTTAACAATATAATGACTTTTGCCTTGTAAAAATAAGCTTTCACATCTCAAATTTTATTTATTTATTTACTTACTTACTTACTCACTCACTTACTTATTTGGGTGGGGACTTAGATGAGAAAAGAGGTTACTCCAAAAATGACCCCATATCACTATCCAAGTTAACCAAAGAAATTTCATTTGGTCAACCTAAGAGCCTCATTAAGACTGAGTGTCCCGGGGCTCCTGGATGGTTCAGTGGGTTCAGCATCTGTCTTGAGCTCAGATCATGACCCCGGGGTCCTGGCTCCTTGCTCAGAGAGGAGTCTGCTTCTCCCTCTGCCTCTTCGCCCCCCACCCTCTGCTGTGCTCTCTCTCTCACTCTCAAATAAATAAATAAAATCTTAAAAAAAAAAAAAAGACTGAATGTCCCAATTTTCACTACTACTTTGATGCCTTCCTTCCTTTGTTGTACAAGTATTGAATGCCTGGATGGCACCATATTAGAAGTTTTGAGGCACACAAAGGTGGTCTTTAACCCAAAGGAGCTTAGAATCTATCGGTGGAGAGAAAACACAGAGTATCCTCTACAAAGGAGACTGCTCTTTGTAGGCTCAAAACAGTGGCGGGTTTCTTTGGAAAGTGTACTTTTATAGCAGCAAGTGATTAGTTTTAAAACCTAAACATCACTGATCAAATTGAGCTTTTGATTACCCCTAACATTTTTTCATACCACCACCTACACCAGCTCATTATACATGATTGTCATGCCCACCTGGAATCTAGCTACGCAGTTATATTTGGCAACTAGTTTTTTTAATTAAGTTAGAATCACATGATTAAGTTATCAATATCCATCATGGTATTGTAAATCATGTTTGTTGACTGATTATATTATATTCTCTTTATAGATTTCTCCCTAAAAGACAAATGCTTAATATAGTCAAGTTTTAAATTTGGTTTCCAGAACAGAAAAGCTTTTCTACTATAGAATCATCTCTCTGTTGATAGTAGACTAACCACTGGTAGGGTTAATCCACTAGATTTGTCCCATAACAAGGTAGCAAGCTCTGAAGACCCTTAACTCTAAAATAAATACAGAACAGACCCACTATAATCCTCCCCTTGCTCCACATCCTTATATGTGTCTACTGGCTTCTCCACTTGAAGATCTTGTAGTCACTTCAAATTCAACATGTTCAAAATTGAATCTGTTGGTCCCACCCACCCCCCAAATTCATATTCTTACTCATCCTTGTAAATATTCTAAATCTTCATTAGTGTTTTGGAGCCTTCTGTTTGACAGTTATATGACCAAATGAATAGGGCACAGGTTTCTGAGTTAGAGAATTGGTTCAGGACCCTACTCTGGCCTTTCTGAGATCTAGTACTTATCTGACTATAAGCAAGTAAGCCTTGCTGAGCACCCCACTCCTATATAAAATGGGGCTGATAGCAGGGCCTACTTCACAGAGTTACTTTGAGAATCAAATAGATAGTGTCTGTAAAAGCCTTAAAGTGCTACACAAACGTTAGCCAGTTTTATTTGGTAATAACGGTAATATTTATGATCCTTGAGAATGTGAGATTCACACAAGAACATGTCAAGATGTGCTAAGCTGCCCAAAGAGACATTCATAACCATGGAGAATTTGCCATAGCCTAGTCTAGCCCAATCTCACTCAGCCTTGGCTTTACTCCTGGCTTGATTATTCTCAAGGGAATGGAAAACATATATGACCTGAACTGATTAGGTCATACCCCTGCTTCAGACTCACCAATGGCTTGCATTGCTTCACAGTCCAAAATCTTCACATGGTTCACATGTTCTGCCGCCATGTTCCACCCTGACCACATCTCCAGCAGTATTGCCCACCATTCTTCCTCTCACTTGCTTGCTGATCTTTTCTTGCCTGCCCAATTCCTCAATTCCCAAATTAAAGCCTCTCCCCAAGCCATTCCCTTCCCTGGTCACACTCTCTACCTCCTCTCCAGTCCTCTGCTGAAATGTCACTTCATCACAGAAGCTTTTTCTAACTAGCTGAGACCCCATATTTAATCTCTTGGAACGCTTAGCTTCTCTTTCACAGCACTGATCACACTTGAAATAATCATATGTATACTTTGTCTTCTCCTCTAGACTCCCTGCTTGCTATGTGTCATTGGCATGATTCCACCTGAACAGGCTGAGCCATTTGCAAAATAAAGCCCATTTTCTATGATATCTGAACTACAAAAACACCAATCCTTCCCCTCTGAAATTAGCTGGAAGTCAAGTAACTCCTGGGATCCCCTCCCCTCCCCAGAAGTCCTAGATTCCCTCCCCTAGAAGTGCCCAGGGTTGCTTACTTTTGTGAACAAATCAGCTCTACTCTCTTGACAGCTGGTGTGCCTGCTTGGAGAATGGGAACTCAGCCGCAGTCTTTCAAGGATGGGTTGACTGGCTCTGCCAGGCTAGAGGTTCTTGACCAACCCCACAAGCTGGGGAGGATTGCAGAGGCATTTAGCTATATAGCTGGGAGGGTGTGGCAGGAGGGGTTAATAAGATCAGCCACACCCACTGCCTGGGTAACTCCTGAACCCCTGCTGTGGACTCTTGAGTTTTCTTCCAAACAGCCCCTTCCTGGTTGTGAGTCCCTGCCTGTCTGTCTGACCTCAGACTGGACCACCCAGGCCATCAGACTTGTCTTAATGTGTAAACATCCAAAGGAAGTTAGTCATGTTGGTCTCCTAATACCCATTTTCCAGGATGTTCCTTTCCCCATGAAAATGATGGAGGAAAAGTAATGGAGGAGTTTTGCCTAAACATCCAAAACCTAGGGTGGAGGTAATGCCTAATTTTGCCAACAACAACCCCAAAGTGGCCAAAAATATTTTTATTCTTTTTTTATATGTGTTAATCCCATCAATTATACTACAACCAGACTTTGTTACTTCTTCAGGCTGAACATAATCTAGTTTTCTCCACTTGTTTTTATTCCAACCCGACCTACCACCAGCCCAGGTCACTATCAGCTCTCCGGGACCATTCTACCTTCTAACTGGCCTCCCATGGCCACATTTTGAACACACACAATCCCTATACCACACAACACCCAGAGTAATCTTTCAGATTCATTCTCTCTCTGCTGCAGCCATTCATTCATTTGACAAATATTTGCCCAGCATTTGTCGGAGGAAAAGGGGTGAGGTTGGTGGGGGGAATGACTGGAGGGAGGGGTCAGAGAAGAAGAGGCTGAACCCCACTGGTCATGTGAATTATGGTTAGGAGTTTGGGATTTCCTCTGAGCTTTCCTGGTTCCTTGGGAACATCTGTTTTCTCCCTGTCCAACACCTTACATGCATTTTCCTGGAATATTCTCCCCTCTTCTATTCTCATAGTTAACTATTCCTCTTTCTTTAGAACTCTAGCTTAAACATTCCTTTCTTCTGGATGACTTCCTTGATAAATGTGCTCATAGTTTTCACGCATTTCATTCGTTCATCCACAAAAATGTATTGAGTGCCTGTCATGTGCCAGGCACTGTTCGAGGCTCTGTGGATACAATTAAACAGACTTTCATCAAGTTAGAAAGGTATGTTTAGAATGATATGACAGGAAATGAGGTTTACATGGTATACGTCAAAGAGACAGCCATCCTTTGGAGCAAAAAATGTACAGTGAGCATCTCTAGGCTTTGGGCTGAAAGAGATACATCTTATGAAGATGTAGTAGGCCTGAGGAAGTAGCAATTCCAAATTAATTACAGGCACTGACTTGGGACCTAGCTGCTTCTCAAATGGATAGCACTATGAATTCCAAAGTTTATTCACTTAGAAACAATAGTGATTTCCCTAACCAACCCGAGGGAGGACATATGGCTATTAGTGGAGTAGACATGGTTATTAGTGAAGAGATGTATGGTTGTTAGTCCCCAGAGGAGACATATGGTTATTAGTGAAGAGTGTCTGTATCCAAGCTCCATTGGAGATTCAAGCAGCAAGTCGCTAGGGGCTGCCACTATTTCCCAGATGGAATTCTATAACCCCAAGTGGTGTCTGGAGTGACTCCTTTCAGAATGAGCCTCTACAAGTTTAGACATTTTTTTTTAAGATTTTATTTATTTATCTGAGACAGAGAAAGAGAGAGAGAGCACAAGCCGGGAGGAGGGGGGCAGAGGGAGAGGGAGAAGCGGACTCCCCACTGAGCAGGGAGCCCAATGTGGGGCTCAATTTTAGGACCCTGGGATCATGACCTGAGCTGAAGGCAGACACCTAACTGACTGAGCCACCCAGGTGCCTCAACAAAGAAAGTCTTTTATGGATTCATTCAACAAACATTTTAATTGAGAGCTTCCATGAGTGTGGCCCTCAACTAGATTCTGAAGGTGCAGCAGTAAATAACAGACATGGTTCCTATACTCATAGAGTTTATACTCTACCAAGGGAGATAGACATCTCAAAACTACTTAGCTCCAAGTGAGCAAGTAAAGACAGTTCTGAAACCATATTTCAAGAGGGCCTGGTCAGTCTGGGGAAGAGTGGAAGGTGGGACAGGAAGGCCCCCATGGGGAAAGATCTTTCACTTTGTTTTATAAGATAACTGGAAATTCTAAGTATGAGAAGAAAATGCTGAATGGCAAAGAGCTATACAAACACCCTGAGGTACAAAGAAGCAGATGTGAGTTCCCTAACGTTTCTGAGAGAAGGTCAGTGTGACTCAAGTACCTAGAGCAAAGGGGAGCATTGGATGAGATAAAGGCCAGAGATTTCGTTTTGGGGTTATGGCAATGGGAAGCCATTAAGTGTTTTAAGCAGGGTAGTGAAATGTCATGTTTGTGTTTAAAGAGATCATTCTGTCTTTAGGTTGGAGGAGCAATGTTGGGGGGAGGGCAAACGTGGATGGAAGAAAGCCTATTGGGAGACCCCTGAAGTGAAACAGGAGAGAAATGATGGAGACCTGGATCAGGGTAGTGACATTAGAGATGCTCTCAGTGGAGAACACTAGAGACATTAGAAGGTAAAACTAACAGGCTATGGTGATTGACTGGGTATGTGGAGTGAAGGAGAAGGAGATGTCATGAGTCCTAAGGTTTCTGGCTTCATGTTTCTGGGTGGGTAGTGATGTTGTTCTTCAAATAGGAAGCACTGGATGAGGACCAATTTTGTGCGGTCAGAATAGCGGTCAGCTTCAGGATTTGTAGTTGAGTTTGAGATGCCCCCCCCTTTTTAAAGATTTTATTTATGTATTTGACAGAGAGACACAGTGAGAGAGGGAACACAAGCAGGGGGTGTGGGAGAGGGAGAAGCAGGCTTCCTGCTGAGCATGAACCCAGATGCAGGGCTCGATCCCAGGACCCTGGGATCATGACCTGAGCCGAAGGCAGACGCTGAACGACTGAGCCACCCAGGCGCCCCAAGTTTGAGATGCCCTTTAGACATACAACAAAAATTCTGATTAGGCTGTTGAACAGATGAATTGGGAGCTTAGGGGATGAGTGTGGATTCAAGACATAAGAAGACAGGCATTGGAGCCAAGGGTATGGATATGTGCACCTGAGAAAAGTTGTAGAGTGAGAAGAGCACCTAGGATGGATCTTTGAGAAACACCAGCATTTAAAGGGTGGGTAGAGTAGGAGGATGGCCACGGAGGCTGAACAGCAGCCAGAGAGGTAGTAGGAAAATCAGGAGGTGGCTATCCCAAGAAGTCAAAGAAAGGGTATCTCAAGAAAAAGAAAGTGCTTATGGGTAGGAAGTGCTGCCAAGTCACCAAGTAACATGAAGTCTGAAAAGTGTCCATCAACTTGTGGCATGAAAACAATTGGACCTGGGGGAGAAAAATTTTGATTGTGAGATGGGGGAGAGGAAAAGATATTGGAGAGAATAGAGGACTGCATGGTAGGGGAGGGAATGGATCCAGTGATGTGGACAGAGATGGGATGGACTTCCTTTCCTTTTGCCAGGCTTCATTTTCATTCTTTTAAAAATAACCAGCAAAGGGAAAAATTTAGGACACCAAGAGGAAGAGGCAAATTGAAGAGAATTCTTTCACTGTCCCTTTATTTTCTACTCAAAACAATATTCAATATATTCTATATATAAATATAACATTTAAATATTACCGACTTTGGGGCAACTGGGTGGCTCAGTTGGTTGAACATCTGACTCTTGATTTTGGCTCAGATCATGATCTCAGGATTGTGAGATTGAGCCCTGCATTGAGCTCTATGCTCAGTGTGAGTCTGCTTGGGATTCTCTTCCCTCCCTCTGCCCTTCCCCCACCTCCGGCATATTCTCTCTAGATAGATAGATATAGATATTACCTACTCTGTGAATGAGATGGCAAGGTTGAGTATTTTTTTTTCTTTTTCTTTTCTTTTCTGAATATCTAAGTCAATCTGGATCCCTTACTTTATGGGAGAAAAGACACACAGGGTTTCTCATAATGGGTGCTTTCTTCAAAGACACAGTGGAAGCAGATTTATTTGTAGATATAACATTGGATCTAAACATATTCCCTCACTTGAGCCCACAGCAATGGGTAGGTCTTGCACTATTTGTAATTTTAACATAAGAGAGCCAGTCAGAATGATTTGGGTAAAAGTTTCTTACCAAAATTCTGAAGCAGTGTTACATGTTCCATTTGGAGCAACATCAGAAATTTGCCATTTGAGAAAGATACAGCAAAACTTGCTTCTATTTTTTTTCCAAAGAAATAGAAAAAACTTCATATTCAAACGGTGAGTACCAGGAGAACTTTGGGCCTATAAGGGGGAATTTGACCACAGGGTCCCCAAATAACAACTCTTTTAAGACATTTGGTGGTGAGGGAAGGGTAGCATCTGGAGAGGTCAAAGGAGAGCTTTTCCTTAATGGAGAAGAACTGAGCATGATTAGATGTTGATAGGAAAGAATGAGTAGGAAGGGATTAGGAAAGAGAAGCAATAATTCAGGGATTTCAAACTCAAATGTCCAAGGGTCTAGCTAGATAACCTAAATGCATGAGACAGTGGGATGTAGGAAATAGAGCGCAGGAACTGCAGAGACTGAAGAGTACAGGCTCGTTCTGAGTATTTGCCTGAGGCACAGGGGATTCTGGGAGGTGAGGGCACTGTTTTTGATTGTGATACTAGTATGCATACAAATATATGTGTTGGTCAAAACTCATGGAATTATACACTAAAAAGGATGGATTTTACCTTTCATATTTCTTTATTGTAAGTAAAATAAAAATAAAAGGGGAAAAAACCTACATAAGCCCAACACAGGATACGTCTGTGGGCCACAAACATCATTTTATGGTCTCTAGAATAACTGAGAGAATAAAGCTTTTGAAAAGATGTGAGGAACGGGACCCAGACCCCAGATGGAGAGACTTGCCTCACCTGCAGGAGTGATACCATCTCTATGGTAGCAGGAGGAAATGTAGTGAAGGAGTGAAAGCAGGAAAACAAGTTTGTGGCAGGAATTTGAGGTATTTCTGATCGGAAAATAGAAGTCTGTTTTGCCAGTGAAGCAGGAGGCCCAGTCATCTGCTGACTATGAGGTAGGAGGTGGAAAGTCAGATACTTGAGGAGAGTGGTGATGGTTTGATAGAGCCACAGAGGAGAATTCGAGCATGAAAAAGATGACAGCGTTGTTAGGTAGTATTTCAGGCCCTTCTGAGGTTGGTGATTGTATTAATTAGGATTAAGTTCAGCTGCATATAACAGGAAACAAAACCAACCAAAACAATAGTGGCTTCAAAAATCAGTTTATTTCTCTCTTTTTTTTAAATTTTTAAATTTCTCTTTCATATAAAGGAATTATGGAGGTAAGTCTAGGGTTGGTATATGATTTCATCAGCGATCAAAACTACGACTTTTTTAAAAAGTTTTTATTTAAATTCCAGTTACTATACAGTGTAATATTAGTTTCAGGTGTGCAGTATGGTAATTTAACACTTCCATCCATCACCTGGTACTCATCACAAATGCACTCCTTAATCCCCATCACCTATTACCCCCACACACACCCCCACATACCTCTCCTCTGCTAACCCTTAGTTTGTACTCTATAGTTAAAAAACTACTTTTTGCTTCAGCATCTTGGCTTGTGGTTTCCATCCCAAAGGTCCCCTCATGGTTCAAGAGGGCCACAGGAGTTGCACCAGAAGGCAGAAGGGGGAGGGGGTGGCTCTTCCTGCTGAATCAACTCTCTTAAGCTTTCTTGCAGCAACCACCCTATACCCTTCCTCACTTGCTGAAATACAGTCAGAAGACCATATATAAGAGCAGCTGGGACATGCAGTCTTTTATCCCTGGCAGCAATGTGTCCAAGTAAACATCAGGATCCTATTATTAAAGAATATACCTTAGAGTATGGAGCTGCTAATTTCTGCCACAGTGATCTGCCCTGTCATTCTCCATTGGGGCTTATCCCGGGATATAACCATGGAGAAACCTGGGATTTGATTTCACTGGAGGGTTGGGACTTAATCAGACAAATGGTATGAAAGTGCTAAGGAGCAAGAGTCTAGAACTGCTTGAGAAAGTGACTGAAAGTATGAACCATGGATTCTAAACTAGTTTGGGGAGAATGGTGAGGGCAGGAGGAGACTGAACCCTGGAGAGAAAGTAGAGATCTTCCTGATGCCATGGAAGAAAGATTCCTGCGGAAGAAATTGAGCAGGCAAGCTTGAACGACAGGTAATTGTGGTAGAGAGGGAGAAGTGAGGCTGTAGAGAGGTGGGACAACACTCTGAAGCTCAGGTGAAGATCAGGAGTGACAAGAATCCACCAGACCTCTTTTCTGTTTCTCCCTCCTCCACGTCTGTTTTCTACTTCAGTTGAGCATGCATTCAAACTGAGGGTGTCCTGGACACATCCCGTGCCCCACCTCACATCCGTTTGGCCCGTCTCTAACTCCAGCTATTTCTGCCACAGTCTGGTGTGACCCAATAGCACTGTGTCTCAACTCCAGCAGGAATCTCTCACCCTCTGCCCCAGCACTTCTCTGACCTGCTGTGTGCTCACATGTATGCAAAACTAAAAGGGAAAGAAAGTTAATACCCTGAGGGCTAATCCTTGACCACGGAGAAAAGATCTGGTAGATAAATGCTCCCTCTGCTCTCCTTCAGAGTGGACAATTCTGAAGTACATTCTTTTTGGCTTTCCAAAGGGTCCTAGCAGGACTGAGCCCTGGATGTTCATAACAGTGACCAGCTTGATAATGTGTATTTTTTTTTATTGTGTTAACATATAAAGTTTACCATTTTAACAATTTTATAGTGTAAAATTCAGGAGCATCTAGTACATTCCATTATGCAACAATCACCACTATCTAGCTCCAGAACACTCTCATCACCCCAAAAAGAAACTCCATACCTAGGAAGCCATCACTCTCCACTCCTCCCTACCCCAACTCCTGCCAACCACTGATCTGTTTTCTGTCTCTATGAAGCTGCCTATTTTGGATATTTCATGTAAATGGAATCACATAGTATGTACCCTTTCCTAGTTGGATTATTTTACTTAGCACGTGTTTTTGAGATTCATCCATGTTGAAGCATGAATCAATACTTCTTTTTTATGGCTGAATAATATTGGATATGGATATACCACATTTTGTTTATCTGTTCATCAGTTGATGTACATTTAGGTTGTTTCTGCCTTTTGGCTATTATGAATAGTGCTGCTATGGATGGTAACCCATTTTTATATTGGCTTTTCCTCCTTCCCAGTCAGTGTGGGAGACTGAATGATGTGGGAAGAATCTGGAAGCTGTGAGGCCATTGCAATAGTCCAGGGGAAAGGGGCACCTTGGAGATCTGGACTAAGACAACAGGGCCAGAAAGAAGGGGCTACCTGTTAGAGACATGCAGAGTTAGAACCGACTGGATTTGGTGACTGTGAGAGAGACAGGACCTTGGTAGAAAGGGGAGGGAAATGAGAATGATATTAGAATTTTAACTTAAAAGCAATGTTTAAATTGTTGCCCTTTTTAGAGCCCAAACATTCGATAATTTTGAAAGCTAGCATATAAATAATTACTATGTTACTAAATCTCACATAAGTCTAACCACCTGTGGGGACAAGTATTTCTGGGTTCCTAAAAGCAGGGCCACCCTTATAGTTTGCAGAGCCCCTGAGCAAATATTTTTTGCAGGGTCCTTATCTAAATAAAAATTGGAACCACCCAAAGTCAGCATGTCAACACCATTCTGGCAGCTCAGTCTTGCAGGATCCCTCAAGGAAATTATCACATTGGCCAATTGGAGTAATCTGTTCACCAGGCCGTCTTCCAGAAACCTGATCCTGGCCACAGTGCCCAGGGACAACCCCATAGATGTGAGTCCTAGAGCTCCTTAGGGCATTTGGTTAACTCCATGTTGGAGAGGGAAAGGTATGGAGAGTTAGAGTGCCTGAAAGAGTCAAAAACAGAGTTTGGGGCCCATATGGGACCAGGTCCAAGCTGGACAGCACTGCCATCAATCACCAGAGAGGGATTTAGAAAACTTTGATGAAAGCTCTCCAAAGTGCTGGGCCCTCTCACTTGCCCAGGTCTGAGGGTGGTAGAACCCAGAATGATCTGGGATTAATGTGAACTTTAGGAAGGAGAATAGGAGATGGAAACCAACATTTGTTTTGAGTGTGTCCTACTTGCCAAGTACCATGCAAAACACCTGCTTCATTTGATCTTTGAGGTAGGTAGTATCAGACCCATTTAACAGATGAGAAAACTGTGTCCCAAAGAGATTATGTGATTTCCCTCAACATCATCCAGTGGTGAATCCAGGTTCTAAACTGTGTTCCCTTCCTATACACCCTGTGCCTGCCCAGAGGGTCTTGCCTTTTCCACTTCTACTAAAAGGGCATATACTATTTCTCTACAAAGAGTATGTCATTCTTGCTGAACATTTTCTAGTTGACTGAGTACATTCCACACTGAGTTTCTGTGACTGGGTTTTAGCCATGGCCTGAAGCCCCCTCTGATCTTTTGAACAAAGGGATAAGGAGAGCCCTTCCTTGGTTTGCATTCAATAATTCCATGGCACCTAAACACCTATCACAGGACCTAGGACTCCACCTGTACCTGACAATCCCCTGCCTGTTCTGGGAAGGTTCAACGCACATGTGGAATGAACTCAAGCAACTCCCTGAAAAACAATTTAAACCAGAGGAAGAGTCATCTCTAGGTGACAGGTGATAGAAGGTTTATTCAGAACCTGATAGGAAATCAGGTTAAGATCATTCTGCATCAGTCTGTGGTGATGTAAATGATTATTCTAGTTTGGATTGTCATTGGCTGGGACAGACTTTGGGCAAAAATCATTAAGGCAAGGTGTGGCTGTTCTCTAACTTTAGCTGATGAAATCCTGTACCTAGGCAATGGGCCAGGCCAGAATTTAAGGACGACTATGTGGCTTAGCTATTCTACTTTCACCAGAAGCCCTGAATGAGAGATGGCTTCGTCTCTTGAGAAGTGTTGACTTGGGTCAGGTAAGAGTTTCACTGCTTCACAGACATCTTGGTCTCCTTCTCTTGGACCTCCATCTTTTCTCGCAGCCCATTATTCATGACCCCATAAATAACTACAAATGAATCAATAAAATGGAGTTTCTGTGAAGGCAGAAACTCAAGATTTACATTAGAGGGAGGAAAATGGGAGGCCCCATTTCCTTGTAAATATAGCATCCTGAAAGAGAACATTTGGAAAGTTTTTAAGAATGAGACAATGTGTCCCGTGATTTGAACAAAACCTCAGGACTGGGGCAGATGAAGTGCTGAGTGTAACCATTAATCTAAGTTCCAAAATTCAAAAACAGTGGCTGTTTCCATCAGCCCTAGCCCAGAGAGTTACTCACAGTCCCTTGAAAATGACACTTATTCTCTCAAGAAGGGGTAAGGAAGATGCCTCCCAGAGGGGTCTAATAGGTCTAATATCAGGATAGACATTGTTTCTTCCTTGGGGGTAGTTATCCCAGGATCTGGAAGTCAATGCCTACTCTCAACTTTTGACCTATAGCAAATAAGTTTATAGATATGAAACCAGGAGCTAAAAGCAGTCTGGTTTCTAAGGAACTTGATAGAACAGTAGCAACATTTCTGGATGAGAGAATGACTTTCAGGTTAACTCACCCTCTAGCACTAGTCCCAAAACTTGGCCTTCCAAGTTACAATACAGGGACCGGGCACCTGGGGCAGCTAACTTTATTACATCAACCCTGGGGAAATGCCATACATTTCCATCATAGTTTCGTGCTTGGTTGGTTGATCTGGACAAAGGGACAATGGTTTCTCTTGATGGCGTGTGTTCAGCTGCTGCAACAGAAACCAATGCCTGGGTTATTTGACTTCATCGTGGCATGAAATCATGGGCCTGTAAAAGGAGTAGAGACAGTGAAGGGTTATGTAAGGTCTCAAAGTCAACAGAAATGGGTTTCAGGTTGCTGGGCTGACAATGCATAGAGGGAGTTTTGGCATTCCAGGGGCAGGGCTGATGCTGCCTGTATGGCCAGTCCTACCAGCAGTGCATTCTCAGAGGTACTTCCCTTGATGTTAACTCGACTATTCCAGTTTGGGTCTGTAAAATGTCAAAGGCATTTTGTCATGGTGGTTGTTCTTATAAGGCAGATTAGTGCAGTGGTGTGGGATTCAGCCCAAGCCTTGGAGCTATCTTGAGACTGGATTACTATAGGATTCTCAAACCTGAGTTTGAATCCTATCCCTATGATTAGCCTGTGTCCGTGAATACATTACATCTCTTCCCTAAGCCTCAGTTTCCTCATCTTCAAAGGGGACATGATAATAGTACCTCTTTACAGGGTTGTGAGGATTATAGGAGATAATTCTTGAAAGCTCTTGGCTCACTTCTGGACAGAGTCAGCACTCAATAAACAGAAGCAATTATGACTGTTTAAAAAGCCTATGTCTGCTCAACTAGGGCCCTTCTCTTTTCTTGCCTTCCTTATTTTTGCTGAAGGAGCCCCTGTCTACAGAGATTGACCAGTCGGTAATGTACTTCACTGCCCAATAGCCCATTTCATTCCATTTCTGGGTAGTTTGGCCACCGTCCTAGTGTAGTTACCTATGGTGATTACCTCAGCAGTTGACTCAGACTTTTTGGTAATGAAGAAGGCAGGACTATGGGTTGTTGACACCTTATTTGATATAATAAATAAGGGCGAAGGTGTTTGTTGAGTAACCACAAGGCGGGGTCCAGCATCTGGATATAGCTGAGCCTTGCAAGAGACTCAAGTTACCACCAAAGTTTTCTGCAGAATGCAGAACAACGATGATAACTTATGTTCTCTAGATTTTTCAAATTCACCTGTCACTTGACTGAGTGAATGTCCCTGACGTCAGGGAGTGGAAATATGTTACTTGTTAAAAAAAATTATTTATTGTCATGTATGGGGCATCTGAGTAGCTCAGTCAGTTAAGCGTCTGCCTTCAGCTCAGGTCATGATCTCAGGGTCCTGGGATCGAGCCCCGCATCGGGCTCCCTGCTCCGCGGGAAGCCTGCTTCTCCCTCTCCCACTCTCCCTGCTTGTGTTCCCTCTCTCGCTGTCTCTCTCTCTGTCAAAGAAATAAATAAAATCTTTTTAAAAATTACTTATCACCGTGTAAATGCAACACAGAGGATCAAGTTAACAAAAATAATGTGTGTCTTTAAATTTGAAAGTTGGCTTTACTATCTCCTCCCCATTAAAACTAACAACTTTAATTTATAGATTGGGTCTAAAAACTCACTTGTGTCCCATTAAATCACATCTTAGCCCTGGGGAAATTGACATACTCAACACATCTGAAACAAAATTCATTCCCCCCCTTTAAACCTCCTCTCTCTCCCAACTACACATTTTTTTCAATAGAGTTATCATTTTAATCTCCAAACCTAGAGTTCTCAGTGGATCTCTGATTCTTCCACCACCTTTTCCTGTCGTCAGGAGCCACTTGGTAATATTGCCACATCATGGTCAAGTAGACTGAGTAAGATTCTGGGCTCCATCATTAGACCCATCCTGGTGTGATGCCTGGCTTTACCACATTCAGCTGTGTGGCATGAGGCCTGTTAATCTCACTGTACTTCCATTTTCTCATCTTTAAAATAGTAAAAGTAATAGTTAATTCTTCATAGAGTTGCTGTGATAATTAAATGAGATAATGTTCAGCACAGTGCCAGCACATAGTAAGTACTTGTTCTGCTACTAGTTTTATTTATTTTTTTTAAGATTTTACTTATTTGACAGAAAGAGAGACAGCGAGAGAGGGAACACAAGCTGGTGGAGTGGGAGAGGGAGAAGCAGGCTTCCCGTGGAGCAGGGAGCCTCATGCAGGGAGCCTCATCCCAGGACCCAGGGATCATGACCTGAGCAGAAGGCAGACGCTTAACAACTGAGCCACCCAGGCGCCCCTAGTTTTATTATTATTGCAAATAGTCCAGGATGTGTTCCTTCCTCTCTATTTTTATTGTAACTGCTCTATTTTAAGCTCTTATCACTTTGGCCTGGGTTACAGATATTGATGTCTTATTTTATTCTGCTTCCACATTTCCCTCTCCTCACCCTGTCCTGTAGGGCTCTGCCAGAGTTGTTTTCCTTAAATACCATATAGCTCTCCAGCTCAGAATCCACTTCCTAATACCAATACCTATGGTTTCCAATCCAACTTCTCTGGGAAGCTTCCAAGGCCCTCAAGAATTCACCCTGCTCAGCGTCTGTCCAGGTGTAGAGTAGTAACTGAAGGCATAAACTCTGGGGCTCCACCATTGCCTGTGTCATTTTAGTCATTTCAAAGTGTAAACTCCCTGTTCAGGCTATTTCTTCACTCTCAAGACCTCCCGCTCTCTGATTTCTTTCCAAGATGGCTTTTGAGTGTAGGGGGAGCTTTCATATCCTCATAGGAGCAGGGCGCAGAACTTTGGCTCCCCTCTGATTTTGGATATCCTGTGTCTGGTCCTGCTGTGTCCTATGTTGGTTTTCTGAGGTTCAGATGGTCCCGCCTTGCTCTCCAAATCTCATGCTGGACCCCTCCTTTCCTCCACTGAAATCCATGGTCCTTCCCCTGCAGCTTCACCTAGCCTGACCCCAGGCCTCTGCTGGTCTGCTGGATATTTCAGTACGTTTGTGTTGTGCTGGTTTAAAGGAGCTTCTGCCTTCATTAAATACCACATACCAGCTATGGGAAATGGTGGTGCTATTTCAGACCTTCATACTCCTTAGCAATTTCTAAACCACCTATGACCCCATATTGCTCTGGTGCGATGTTGAATATGGAGTTTCCCTGAGGGGTTTATGATTTTTCCCAGGCCTTGCCTTGAGAACTGAGAAGAAACTTCCTGCATTGGGAGTTGCCTGAGTCCATCTAGATGATTCTACCATCCTTGATTCCTCCTCTCCTCTGTTTTGACCCCAAGGTATAGTTGGGAGAGTGGGAAGATAACTCATACCTCAAGTCTTGCCATACTCTCCTTCTTTTCTCTCCCTTCCAGAACCAAAAGTTTTTCAGCTCCCTTTCCATCTAGAAGGTCCTTCTCTTATGTCTTATTTTCTTATTTTGTACTCCAGCTTCATGGCCTAGTTTAAGGGCTAAATGACCTAAGGGAACCAAATAGGAATCAACAAGCTGGGATAATATGTTGGAAGGCATTCCAAAGTCATGCTGTCTCAACTGTATATCTCAACTGTACCTGAAAAGACTTGCTTCTTGCCTCTGTTCAACATGCTCTATCCATCCTTTCCATGCAAGGCATTTATCTCACATTATCCTTGAGGCATTCTTTCTCTACTCCTTCCCACTCCAGTCAAAACCCATTTTTTTCAAGAATATCTATGTAGCTCTCTCAAACTCTTCATCTGATTTCTCTAAGATATTCTGTTTCTGAGCATTACATTGTCCATACCAATTGTTCTCCAATTGTTTCATGGGAATTATTTTTTTTTTAAATTGTAAGCTTCTTGGGGGAGAAGAGACCATGTGTCACCCCATAAGACCTAGCACAGTATTAAATAAATAGTCATTAAATATTGGACTGACTGGTTAAACACTAGCGACAAACTACTCAGGGGAGGTCATTAAGACTACCCCTCTCCACTTTTGTCATGTCCTGGGCTAACATTTATTGAGTCCTTAGTGTACACCTCACACTGTGCTAATATGCTCTATTTACATTGTCTTATAAAATTCTTTCATCAACTTATAATGTGAGTACCATTATTATACCCATTATACCCATTTTATAGATATGGGAACTGAGGTGTAAAAAAGTTAAGCAATTACCTAAGGTCACATGATAGTAAGGAGCAAAATCAGAATTCAAACCCAAGTCTGTCTGATTCCAATCCCACGAACTTAAACTATACAACTGCCATTGGTGAGTTGTCCAGCATGAACTTTTGTCACAGTTCTGTCTAGTTACTTCTTCAGGATGAGTGAACATTAATTCATGTTGCCCATGACTACACATTTGCTGTCCTCCTCAGGTTTATATTTTACTTCCCTTCTATCTTAAGTAGCAGAATTTGGTTCTTCACTTGCATGCTCTTCTTTCCTCAGGTCTTCCCAGATCTGATTTTGCAGACCATATTTCTCATCTTGTAAAAAAAAAATGGTATGAATAATATAATATGGAACACCTGGCTGGCTCAGTTGGTAGAACATGCAACTCTTGATCTCAGAGTCCTGAGATCAAGTCCCACATTGGGCATAGAGCTTACTTTAAAAAAAAAAGGAAAATATTATTATATCTCTTAATTTCATCATCTTAGTAACTTTAGGGACTTGACGTTATTCTTACCAGATGTAGGCAAGAGAAGACAATTACTTAT
This sequence comes from Callorhinus ursinus, assembly GCF_003265705.2. Taxonomy (NCBI): domain Eukaryota; kingdom Metazoa; phylum Chordata; class Mammalia; order Carnivora; family Otariidae; genus Callorhinus; species Callorhinus ursinus. The sequence continues at coordinate 10,098,888 of NW_027397087.1, forward strand.
CAAAGGGGAGTTCATCAGCTGAGAAACTGTCATGTAGACACCAGCTGAACAAGACATGCACAAGAACTATGAACAACTTGATTTTATCCCCCTGAGATTAACTTTCTTTGTGGTGGTGAAAGGAATTTTTATACAGAACTTGTAAAAAGGCAAACAGTGCAACCATAGCATGGTTGGCAAGTCTTAGAAAATGTTTAAATAGAACAGATTTTGCTTTTTAAAATATTTCTATAATGAGCATATATGTCTTATACAATAAATGACAATAAGTGTTTTTAAATGAACTGTTGGCTAACACATAGCAGGATAGAGAAGCCACAGGCTGTACTGTGTTCTAGCTGAATCGACACTAGTATGAGTCTAGGTGATTAGCTCAAACCAAAAGTGGCCATAGGTGAGTCTTAACCCAAACTGAAAAATTCAAAGTATACTGGGCTAGAGGGTAAGTTGCAGGTACAAGTCACTACCAAGTGGATCTTCTTAATAGTTCAAGTGTGGTTAATATACTGATCTTCTACAAAATAATATAAAAAATTCACTATCTCTGTGATTACTTGTCTTTGTTACTACAGCAGATGTCTGAGTGGGAGATGGAGGAAGTAGTAGGACTAAGAATGGGGTTCCTGAAGGCAGATGTGTATAATCACAGCTGTGTTCTAAAGGCTCTGGATGATTCTTTCTGAGTTTATGACCAAGGGCACAGACTTACATGACAGGAGTTTGTGGGGTTTTTTGGTGTCATTGTATTATTCTTCACTGATGCTTCTCTATTCTTCCCCAGGAAGCCAGTGGCATAACATTTATTATATTGAAAAAGTATGAGAAATTACTGGATCTAAGAAGTTAAACACCCACAATGAGAGATCCTTGTTCAGTTTCAGTGTTTATAGTTTCAGGTGCCGAGAATACAGTGATGAATAAGATACCATCCCTGTCCTCAAGGAGTTAAATCTGCAGTAAGAAGACAGACTAGAAACCAGATTACAAGACAATATGGTAAGTGCATTATGGAGGATATTGACAAGGTGTATTGCAATACAGAAGGGTAACCCAACCCAGCCTGAAAGCGTAGGGTTATTAGAATCATGGAATGCTTTTCAAAGATAAGCTTTGAGCAGTGCCTGGGTGGTGCAGTCAGTTAAACATTCCACTCTGGGTTTCAGCTCAGGTCATGATTTCGGGGTCACGGGATCAAGCCCCACATCCGGCCCCGTGCTAAGTGTGGAGTCTGTTTGAGACTATTTTTCCCTCTCCCTCTGCCACTGCCTTCCACTTGTGCTCTCTCAAATAAATAAATAAATCTTTAAAAAAAAAAGATAAGCCTTGATAGTCAAGTAGGCGTTGTATACACAATGTTAAGAGTAAGGTAAGAAGAGCAGCATCAAGAGTCCCACAGGGAGAAAACTGTAAGTAAAGGAATGGAGGTACTTGGGGACCTAGGCATATTTCCATATAACTGGGATCTCAAGTAAGAGGAGAAGGTATAGCAGGGGATGAGGCTTGTGAAATAGGGAATGTCAGAGTCTGGCTTTATGAAAAATCTACTAAGGAGAATTACACAGTATGCATAGTAAATATTGATAGAGAAAGAAGTTAATAGAGAAAGAAGTTAAAATCAGAAAAAAAAAAAAAAAACCCAAGACAGTGGATCTGAATGAAAGTGGCTCTGAGAAGGGCTCTGGGAGCCTGGAGCAGCCAGGCATGGGCCATCTCACAGAGGATTTGCCCCTCTTTAAGCTTCTTGTGTTTCCAATTCAGCCATTTTTATTTGCCAGTCCCATTCCTATGTTTGGTATGGTTATTTACAGAAGGCAAAGGGAAAAGTGAGTGAATGTAGAGGATGAGGAGAGAGGTTATAAAATAAATATTTGAGTAAGTGACTCTCCATTTGGATGTCTAACTGACATCGCAAAGTTAACATATCCAACCTGAACTCTTGATCTACCCCCACCGACCGCCCCCACAAATTTGCACCGCCTGTTGGTGATGGCAACTCCAACTTTCCAGTTCCTTAGGACTCATCCTTCATTCCTCCCTTTTCATCATATTCCATACCCAGTCCATTAGGTAATTTTGTTAGCTCTTCCTTCAGAATATACCCCCAGTCCCACCATTTTTCACCATTCCAGTTGAATTCACATCATCTTTTATCTTTATTACTCCAACAGCTTTCCAAGTCTCCCCGCTTTTACTCTTGACCTCCTACAAGCTGTTCCTTTTACAATGTCCAAATGGACCCTTTAAAAATATGAGTCAAATAGGGGCCCCTGGGTGGCTCAGTCGGTTGGGTGTCTGACTCTTGATTTTGGCCCAGGTCATGATCTCAGGGTCCTGAAATCGAGCCCCATGTTGGGCTCTATGCTTGGCAGGGAGTCTGCCTGAGATTCTCTCCCTCTGCACCTCCCCTATTCATATGATCTATCTTTAAAAAAAAATGTGAGTCAAATAGTATCACCCAAAACCCTACACAACTCTCTTTTTCACCCAGATCAAAGCTAAAGTTCTTACAGTGAATTTCTTTAGGAGTTTTGCTCTGGCTAGTCCCTCTGCCTAAAATACTTTTTCCTTAATAATCTTCTTAGCTAACTCTATTACCTTCTCAAATAATGGCTCCGTGAGAGTGACCCTGTTCCACCCTTTTTGGTTATTTTAACCTGTTACGCCTAACCCCATGCTCTCCTGATCCCCCTTATCCTACTTGTTCTTTTTTCCACAGTCCTTATCACTTCTAATATAATATGTAATGTATTTATTATCTTTGTTTTTTAGTTTCTTGTCTCCCCCTGCTAGCTGCAAATTCCATAAGGGATTATTTGGTTCACTGATCTATCCTGCTTAGAACACTAAATATTGAATGGATGGATGAATGAATGAGTTGGTATGGTCAATTGAAAGCTCCACTTTACATTATCCAAATTTCTCATTGTTAACCTATCTCAGAAGCTATTACTGAGAAACAGAGGAGTGAGTCACATGCATCTTAATTCCAGGGACTGAATGAAAAAAGGAAAACAAAAGTATTCCTATGACTTGACCCTGAGGAGAGGGACGAATTTATTTTCTTATTGCCCTGAAGTTTTAAATGAATAAAGTTATCAGATTTTTTTTAAAAAATTTTGTTTACATGTATGTGTCCTTTCAGGCCTTTCCTACACCTAAGATTATAAACATTATAAACATATTCTTTTATACTTGTTATCAGGCTCATATAATTTAGTTTGGCTTTGTTTTTTAAGTTTAAGTTTGGTCTTTTGTTTATTTATTTTTATACATTTTTTAAAAGATTTTATTTATTTATTTGACAGAGAGATAGAACAAGTAGGCAGAGAGGCAGGCAGAGGGAGAGGGAGAAGCAGGCTCCCCGCTGAGCAGGGAGGCGGATGCGGGGCTCGATCCCAGGACCCTGGGATCATGACCTGAGCCGAAGGCAGCCACTTAACCAACTGAGCCACCCAGGCGCCCCATAAGTTTCGTCTTTTATCCATCTGGAATTTATGATTGTGATTTGTGAGAAGTAGGGAGCTGACATCACTTTTCACAAATGATTAACCAAGTGGTCCCAAATCATACATATACTTAAGAGTCCAGCCATTCATCATGGGTCTGAATGTCACCTTACTATACAGTCTATTCTTTTTTTTTTTTTAAGATTTTATTTATTAACTTGACAGAGAGAGAGAGCACAAGCAGGCAGAGTGGCAGGCAGAGGGAAAGGAGAAGCAGGCTCCCCACTTAGCAGAGAGCCCAATATGGGGCTTAATCCCAGGACCCTGGCATCGTGACCTGAGTTGAAGGCAGACACTTAACCAGCTGAGCCACCCAGGCATCCCTATACAGTCTATTCTTGAATTCTTTGTTCTTTCTATCTATTTGTCTATTCTGGCACCAATATCAAACTAATTACTATGATTTCACAATATATTTTGATTTTCTGGGGCTAATCTCTGATCTTAACATTACAACTCACTATTTATTACTAATTTTAGCCTGAATCAAACATATATCCATCCTTCATGTTATGTAATTGAACATTTACCATGTGTTGTGGCCTGGAAATAAAAATTGTTTTCTGGAGGCCCCTGGTGGCTCAGTTAAGCATCCAATTTTGGCTCAGGTCATGGTCTCAGGGTTGTGAGATCAAGTCCCACGTTGGGCTCTGTTCTGGGTGTGGAGCTTGCTTAAAATTCTTCCTCTCCCTCTCCCTCTGCCTCTCCGGCCCCCTCCCCCAAAAATTGTTGGCTGAACTAAATTGTCCAAATTTAAATTCAGTGGATTGAGGTCTAAACTGCCTTTTCAGTTGAGTTTTTTGGGAGAAGGAAAGGTGATGGCAAAGTTGGTTTTTTCCTCTTAAGTATTGTTTACGTTGCTGATATATCCATACATAAGGAAGATCTGCTTTACTAACTTTTTCTGAAATAGTAAAAGTCTACATAGGAATCAGATGTTGAGAGGCTCTAATGAAAAGCCTAAAAATGTGGACAAAGGCTAGGGAATGAGAAAAGCATAATGTAGTATAATATCCTAAATTTACAACTTATTTTCTAGCTTTAGACTGCCATTTAGGTGGCAAATGACTTTTTGCATAAATATTAGGGCAAGGTTTTTCCTCTCCCTGTATTAAAATTTGTTACACACCAAGTCATGCCCAGTGAAGCATCACCACATCCTAGTAAGATCCTGTGTGTATCTGCTCATGAGCACATTTAATTGCATTTTCCTACATCCTCAGATTAGCCTTTTGGCAAAGTTAGCTCACTTCATTTGCAAAGGATATGGGGTAACCATGGTCCATTGTTGAATGAAAGGGCATGAAGATCAGCTAGAAATTGCAATCAGGGAGAAGGTTTGTAATCTATAAAGCTAGGAGTAACACCAGGGAGCCTACCACCTTTACCCAGGTTAAAACAGTTGAATTTTAAAAGACTCCTAAATAGGGTGCCTGGCTGGCTCAGTTGGTTAAGCGACTGCCTTCGGCTCAGGTCATGATCCTGGAGTCCTGGGATCGAGTCCCGCATCGGGCTCCCTTCTCAGCAGTGAGTGTGCTTCTCCCTCAGGCCCTTCCCCCTCTCATGCTCTATCTCATTCTCTCTCTCAAATAAATAAAATCTTTAAAAAATAAAATAAAAAAAGTAAAAACTCCTAAATAGGAGGTCTTTAAAACTTTAATACTCCCCACATACACTAATTAAATGAATTTTGACATCTGTTTGTGCATGGTATGTACAATAGTAATAGTAATATTTAAATATAATTTATTTGAGTGTCAAATTGGACCTCCAACCAACAAGTATTTATTAAGCATCTACTATGTTGGGGATAGCGAAGTGAACTAGATAGACCCAGTTCCTTCCCTTAGTCAAGGAACTGCCCCTTCCCAACCAAGTGCTTTATGTCATTGACCAAGAAAGGTAAGTGAACAGTCTTTAAACTGTGCAATGACAGAAATCTTTTATTTACATAATTATCGACATCCAAGGAAATCTCAATCTACTCTGAGGCTGATTATAAATTTCATAATTTCTGCTCTACATATTTTTCTTGTCTCTTTAAACATCAAGTCCAAACATGATCAGCGAGGACTCATGCATGACCTTCCTTGCCAACATAATGCTATTTTATATCCCCTTCATTACTCCAGTCAAAAAGCTGAGTTTAGTTTTAATGTCACACTAGACATTATTGGATGGTCCCTATGATTAAGAACTCACCTTAGGGACTAGTTCTCTTATTCACCAGATTCTCCAAAGAGCACAGGCTTCTCTCCCACAGATACAGAGTAGTTGGCTACATTTGGGGCTGTCATATGAGAGTGTTTTCCAAAAGATGTCATGTGGGATGGGTCCCAGAGTAGGCATGAGTTGTTCAAGACTGGGTTTGGGATTACAAATGCACAGAGAATAAACCAGGACTTCAAGGTCTGAGATCGCAGAAAGAGAAAAACAAACAATGCCTGGGGACTGGAACATTATTGTTCCATGTCAACTTCCTAACATCACTAAGGAGGATTAAATCTGCAGAAAGATAAAAAATGGACAGTTGGTGGTAAAATGCAGAAAGCACACAAAGAAGTGACAGCACTGGCCTCTGAAGAACATATCCTAGAAGAGTTGTTCTTAACTTTGTTTTTATATCCTCAGTGGTATGATACACTGTTTTTGAGACCCTGACAGAGTAGAGATTCAAAATAAGAAATTCTCTTCCTTCCTTAACTAGTTTTTCTGGTCTAAAAAGTACAATCACTAAATGAGGTAAAAGTCTTTCATTAACTCTCATAACTGCACCAGGCTCCATACCAGAATTTTAGAACAAAAATATTCAGGTGAGTTGGAGAAGCGAAAATCATTGTCCAACTTCAGTTCTCAATTTGGCCCACATCTCTAATTATGAAACTGGAATCCAGCACTAGTCCATTCTGAGTGCTGCTCCAGAGGCACAGAGTAAATGCTGCTGACAAAACTTCTAAGTGTTCTAATGAGTAGAGCTTGAGAAGCGCATAATTCCTTAACTGAGTATGATGCATGTATAGGGTTAAAGGTGGAGGGCATGCTTAATCTGGTAATCACTTACAGAAAATGTGGGTAATTTCTCTGGAGAGAACAAGCCCAATTACTCATAATGCACCACACTAGGCAGTATTCAAGAGACGAGGCACCATTGCACTACCAATTTAGGTCTGGCACACATCCACATTCTCTTGACAATCCCCGCCCCCACCCCCGCCTTTTCTCTCCCCCCACCAAAACTAATGCGGTAATAATGGTTGATGGCACCATCTGAGAGGTAGCATAATGGAAGGTATAACCTGGGCTTTTAAGTCATTTCTAGGTTAGAATTCTAGAACTACTACATAGCTGAGAACACTCATTTCATCAACATCCAGCTTTGATTCTTCCTGCAAGTTGGAGGTAGTCTGTGGTGAATTTAGAAACAAGAAATACAGAGCAGCCTTTCCACCTTCTGATCATATTCCTCCCAGTTATTTAGTATCTGGCCCACCCATAGCCTTGCCAGATGCCTAGGTGTTAAGCCCTTTGTTTCCCAGGGTTTATTCATGTCCATATCTGATAATGTAACTGGGTTCATTTGAGATTTCATACATGAAGCATGAGGTCAAACCATGTTTCTTCAGCTATTTTCAACCCTGTATTCTTCTTTTTTAAAAGCAGCCTCACAGGGGCACCTGGGTGACTCAGTCGCTAAGCGTCTGCCTTCGGCTCAGGTCATGATCCCAGGGTCCTGGGATTGAGCCCCACATCGGGCTCCTTACTCGGCGAGGAGCCTGCTTCTCCCTCTCCCACTCCCCCTGCTTGTGTTCCCTCTCTTGTGTTCTCTCTGTCAAATAAATAAAATGAAATCTTAAAAAAAAAAAAAGCAGCCTCATAGAAATAAGGCCTCAAAAATTGGCTAAAAACTCGTTACTGTATCTTTCCATTGAAATCTTTGGTAAAAAGCAAAAGATTTATGTACTTTGAAGAGAAATCAGTTATCAACCTTGTATTCTTACCAAGGATCTGTGTTGAATTTTTTCAAAGCCTGAGAATGGGAAATTTTTCAATTGACTTAGGTTAAAGATCTGGTAACTCAATAAATGGATAAACATAGATGAGGAAAACCAATAAACTAGACACACAGGGATCCAAAGGCTCCCCAATTCCTACCCTATGACTGTATAACCATTCTCTTCAGATACTCATATTTTATTTTTGTATCATCTCTCTGAATGTTGGTATGTTTTAACAACCTCTTTCACTTTCTGCACTGGATAGTAGTGGTAATAAGAAAAAGCGGGAGAATGAAGGAGTAGTAATGTCTATAGCCACAGTCAAATCCTATTGTGGAAACCTTTATTGTCCATGTTAGTGGGTCCTCAATATGTCAAAAGTTCAGTCCTACTGTCTAGCACTTAAGGAAGAAAGGTCTAATGTCACTGTATGGGGATTGAAGTAGGTGCCAAAGGAAAAGCAGTTCCCACCACCTCCAAGGAGCAGGAGCTGCTGCTCTTCAGGAAGGAGGATACTGGTATGATTGTGTAACATTAATGGCCATGGCACACATGTTGTGTCAATCTGATACTCAGAGCTCAATCCTGTAGTCAAATCAATTACAGTCACTCCAGGAACTGAGGAAGAATGAATCCAGACCCCTCCAACAAGCAGAAGCTTCCCATTGAGCACATGAGCTGTGTGTGAGTACCTTGGAGTAATGGGAGGCTGGATGACTATTGATTCCCAGAGGAATCCACAAGAGATTGGCTTTAGAAAGAGTACAGAGCTCAATGGCTCCTCAGAAGCACCCAGCCCTCCAGCAATAAGGGCTCCCCCTTGCCAGCTGCAGGCACTGTGTGAATGCCGACCTTCAGGTACTTCCCCCTCCACTGGGATACTGTCCCAAGCCATTGTCCCCACATGTAGGAAATGCCAGTCACTTAGTACAGATTCTACTACACTTCGACCCCCATACACAAACAAGTATTTCTGATTCTCATAGGACACTTCTGTTGTTGAATGCCGCCAACATGACAACATGGAATCTTCTGGGCCGGCCTTTGTTATTGTAATATTTAGGTCCTCAGTGCTATTATCCTTACTCTTAGAGACACGAAGTTGGAGAATCCCCAAGGCTGGAGTTACTGGGGACAGTCTCCCTCCCAGAACCAAAACCTCAGTATCTGAAAGTCTTGTCATGGTGTGATAAAGGCGTCCATCCCACTGGGTTCCAGTCCCACAACTGCATATTTGGTTGCCTTTCCATTCAAAGTCACAATATCTTGAGAGCAAGTGAAACTTGCTCACTCGGCAATGCCGTCCCTCTTGCTCTCCAAATCCTCCTGCACTAAGAATAACGCTTGGGCTCAAAAGGACAGAGGCATGCCCATATCTCTTAAGGTTTGGGCCCTTGCTGTCACTAGTGACTACACTGGCAGGGAAGACGCCTGATGGAGAAGCAGGATCTATTCGAGGAAACGCTTCTGAGGGTGGAAACACCAGAGTCTGGGAGAGAGTGTCTCCTCTAGAAGCGGCCAGAATGAAATAGTGGGCGCACTTCAAATGCCACTCTTCAAACTCATCAAAAGGTTCAAGATTCTCCATGCGCTGGCATTCTTCTGAGGGGAGAAAGCAGCGATAGAATTCATTCATGTCCACAGCACAACAGGCAGTCCAGCCAGCCTGAAGGAAGCGGTGCTGCTGGGCCTCCACGTCGGGAAAGCAGTCTAGGCCATGCAGGGGAGAATTGAGCTGCCGAAAATGCTGCTGCATGACCTGGCCAAAGGCGTCATGCGGCCTCATCTGCTCGTAGATCACGAAAAGGGCATCAGGAAAACGCTGGGCTGCCCAGGCGATGAGGGCCGCGGCATCACTCGGCTCAAGGTAGGTCAGCACGGCTTCAGCTAGGAGCAGAGTGGGTGCGGCCGCATTAAGGCCGGCGGCGGCCAGGGCCTGGTCCAATCGCTGGAGCTGCCGCAGGTCCAGGCCTAGGAGGCGGTAGTCCACACTCTCAAAGCACAGCGCTGACGCGGGGTCCCTACTCTGGAAAAGCCCGGTTAATGCGCACAGTTCCGGCGTATCTTGAATCCTCTCCGCTTTGCGTCGGGCGACGTCCAGAAAATCTACTTCCCAGACTGCAGCACCGGCCAGGGAGCCCGCAGTTTTCAGGCGAAAATACAGCGAATCTGAGCCCGCTCCCAGCGACACGATCTGGGCGCGAGGAGCGCCGGGGGCCGCGCACGTCCGTTCCAGGAAGGCGCGCACGCAATGCCCCACGGCGCGTGCGCGGACGTAGTAGCCGCGGTGGATGAGCGGCGCGCGGCGCGCGGTCCCCGGAACGAGCAACGGGGCAAAGGGGTCGTGCACGTACCCGTGTGCGGCCAGGGAACTCTTGCTGAGGGCGCTGCTGTCGTTGGTGCTCTGTACTGCCCCCGCCCGACGCTTGCGGCTCCGCGGGCCCATGGCCGAGATGAGGGAGAGGAGCGGCGGTCGGTCACGGGGGTGAGCTCTCTTTCGTAATGCAGTACCCACCTCGGGGATTTCTGTACGGAAGAAGCACCCCTCTTCCGTGACTCCTCTTCCGCGTGTGTGAGCATCACTTCCGCAAAGAGGGCACTTCACCAATCAGAATTGAGGAGGGTGTAGCTTGTGCTAAAGTTCGACTGTGACTGACTTTGGATTTTCTGGAACTGCGTTTTCGCGGAAGACCCCCTACGGCTTATTGTGGGCAGGTGGACTGTGTCAGGCAAGCTCCGGTTGTCGCTCTTCTACAAGCCATTCCGTCTGAAGGGAAAATTTAGCTAAGTCCTCATAGTTGACTCAGCTGTTAACAGAAATCTTTAAGGGGTGAGTGTGTGGGGACTGACAACCAGACCTCCTTGGACTGCAGGGTCAGCATTGAGTAATCCGGTGGGGCAAAGTAGGGTTAGAACCACTGACGTTGGTTTGTGGGCAAGGAGAAGAAGGGGTCGTTCCTCAGATGCTAACTACTAGTACTTACTCATTTATTTAATGCTTTCATAGTTTAAAAAGAGATTCCATTTAAATCTGAAAACAAGTCATTGAGGCCAGGTGCAAAATGAAACTTACAGAGGTTGTGATTCACCCAGTAAATGTTTCCCCACAGATACATACTATCAGTTCCCTTGTATTCCTGGCTCTGTGCAAAGCTGACAGTAAGTAAAACACTCAGCCTCTGTTTCTCGGTTATAAAATGACATTCCCCTCCACTTCGAAAAGTCTGTGATTCTAGGGTAGTGTGGAATATATCCACGGAAGAGGGAAATCACAGAAGAGAGGTGATTATTCCCTCTGATATGGTCTGAGTCTTGTCGGGGGTTTAAAATAACCATTAAGTTCCTGAGTTGGGTGTTTGGAAGTCTTCACCCGTAGGAAACTGCTTCCAGAGATATTTAGGAGATTTATAATTTATTGATTGGAATTTGGTGACTAATTGCAAGGGCTGAGGTGGAGAAGGAAATCAGGATGACTAAGTATGGTTACTTTGAAGCAGTCTAGCAGAATGATTAAGAGCAGGAGTTGGAGTCCAGCCCCTTTGGATTTGGACACTGGAATTCAGAGGTTTGAGTCAGAATAAAGGTTTGATAACTGAAAAGTGTCTTTAGATTTGGTGTTGAGGAGCTCTTAATGACTTCAGGGAGAGCAATTTCTGTGGAGCAGTAAGGGCAGAATTCATGTTTCAGTGAATGGGAGAAAGTAAATGGAGGCAGCCAGTCTAAATTATGCCTTCAAGGAGCTTAGTTTAGAATGAAAGGAGAGACAGGGCAGTAAAGAAGAATATGGGATACAAGAAAGGTTTTTGTTTGTTTGCTTTTAGGTGGAAGCAAATAATGTACATGCATATTGGTTCCCTGAGGGAAATTAGCCAACAGAGAGGTTGAAAGAACAGAAAATTGAGATGATTAACTGGTGGAGTAAAGACTTGAAATAGCTAGGAGGGAATGGGATCTAGGGCACAAATTAGTGTTGAGGACAGAAGAATGAATCCTTTTTCTCTGACTTATGAGAGAACAAAGTATACAGATAAAGGAAAGTTTAGATGTGAGGGCAGAGAGAAATAAAATTCTTGCCTGATGGCTTCTGTTATCTCTGTAACACTGGCTGGCAGCTGGATTGTCAGTTCCGTGTGAGGTGATTGGGTCTAGTGGAGTGCTTGAGGTGTTTGGAATTGCCTCTGATGGGAATGGGAGGACTCCCCTGAGGTTTCTGGGCCTGGGATCTTCATGTCTAAAATGAGAGGAGTAAGTGCTGCTTTCTGAAATGTCTCAGAGTTGATTGAGGGCCAAGGAAGAAGAAAAACAAAAAGAATTGTAGGACTTTTAAAAATATATATATAGTGCTGTAGAAGTGAATTTTAATGACAAGTAAAATTTAGGTGATATGTTAGAAATACTACTTTTTTTTGGTAAAGAACAGATTAAGAAAACTGATTCAGGAAGGAAGAGAATGGAGCAAAATTTGTGATTTGGGTACCATAGGATTGTTTTCTGACTATTATTTTTTAATCTGTTTATTCTTATGTAAAATGAGGATAATATCTCATGGGTTGTTGTGAGGATTAAATAGAATAACCATCTAAGAAACTTAGCACACAGTGCCTGGATCATGATAAGTGCTTAATAAAAAAGAGTAGCACGTGTCTTTATTATTCTGAGTTCCCTTTTCTTTTTGGGGCATGAAAAAAATTCTCTGTGAGACAGGAGACTTGGTTCTGGCCCTGCTCTAACTTGACGAAATATAGTACAAATGTAGAAAGATCTTATCTCAATGTGTTGCCTTTCCGCTCCTCACTCCCACCATAGCTTCTTCCCACCCACACCAAACTTAGCCCAGGAAGGTAGAATTTGGCAGGGCATGGTATTGTTGATGGTAGTATCTTAGGCATGGATCAGTGAAACAACAGTTTTTTAAATGTGTAAAAATAGTGCTTTTTGGTAGATCTCAAATTTCCAGAGGTTAATATTGTAGCCAGTGGGTCAGTAAATTTACTCACAACTAGTTAAAGGTCAGTCTGGAGGGTGGTTTGAATGTAGCACAAAATAAGATCAGGACCCTAGAGTGGGATTGAAAATATATTTAAAAAGCTAGCCACTTGTCAGATTTATTATCAGCCTGCTATGAAAAATGTCCTTTTAGGCTGTCATTCTATTGTCTAAACATAAAAGTTCTTCCTCTCACAATTCATAATAATAAAATTGTTTTGCAGTTTTTTTTTTAAGATTTTATTTAATTATTTGAGAGAGAGGGAGCACAAGCAGGGGTGGCAGGGAGAGGGGGAGGGAGAAGCAGACTCCCCACTGAGCAGGGAGGCCAACGCAGGGCTCTTATCCCAGGACCCTGGGATCATGACCTGAGCTTAAGGCCATCACTTAACTGACTGAGCCACTCGGGCACCCCTGTTTTGCAAGTTTTTAAAATTATTTAATTATTTTAAAAATAATTAAACAATTTATTATTTATATTAAAATTATTAAGTAAATTATATAAATTTATTGATTATTTAACATTTTAATTTATTAAACTTATTTCAGAAAGTGATCAAGTATTACATGCTTGTTGTAAAACCTTCAGATTGCAGAAAACTATGTAAGGTAAGTAAAAGTAAAATTCTCTCCCCTGACCTTTGCCACTTCCAACCCATAATTATAAATAAATAAAATATGCTTTGTTCATAAATGCTGTCTTTCTAAGCAATATATTTTGTTACTTTTTGGAAGTAACACTATATCATAGAAGTCTTTCCTGGGCTCCTGGCTGGCTCAGTTGGTTAAGCGACTGCCTTCGGCTCAGGTCATGATCCTGGAGTCCTGGGACCGAGTCCCGCATCGGGCTCCCTGCTCAGCAGGGAGTCTGCTTCTCCCTCTGACCCTCTTCCCTCTCATGCTCTCTATCTCTCTCATTCTCTCTCTCTCGAATAAATAAATAAAATCTTTAAAAAAAAAAGTCTTTCCCTATAGTCATAGATATTCAGTTGGATTGAGATATAATTAATTTAGCCAGTAGCCTACTGGTGGACATTTAGGTTGTTTCCAATTTTTTGCTATTATATGTTATAAGAAATGTATTTGTGCATATCCTATAAGATATAGGATAAATTCTTAGAATTATTTGGTCAGAAAATAAATGGTGTTTTGTGTTGTGTGTGTGTGTGTGTGTGTGTGTGTGTGTGTGTGTGTGTTAGATATTGCCAAATTGCTTTCCAAAAAGACCATCCCAAGTTCTGTTTCCACCAGAACTTTTACTCATACCTTCACTATTGGATATCATTCGAGATCCACAATTTTTTCTCGATAATTTTATGTCTTCCACATGAACTTTAAAACTCAATTTCTAAGAAATAACTTTGGGAATATTTTGATTAACATTTACTTTAAAAGTCAATTTATGGCAAATTGATTTTACCTATGGGAGATAAAGTATGTTTTTCCATCTTAATGCTGTCTTCTCTATATTTTGGTAGGAGTGTAAGCATATTAGTTAAACAGCCTATCTTTTTCATTTGTTACTATTTATGAAGCACTTACTATAGCATTCTATTGAAATGCCACTTTTATTTCATACTGTGTTTGCCTTTCTGTGGATTTCTGTGGCTCTGTGGTCCTGTACAAACTTGTTTTCTTAAAGATTTTATTTATTTATTGAGAGAGATGAAAGTTCACACAAATGCACAAGCAGGGGAGAGGGGCAGAGGGGGAAGGGGAGAGAGAATCTCCAGCAGACTCCATACTGAGCCCACAGCCCTATGCAGGGCTTGATGCCACAACCCTGAGATCATGACCAGAGCTGAAACCAAGAGTTGCACTCTTAACCGACTGAGCCACTCAGGCACCCCCAAACTGTTTTCTTTTTTGCCCATTTTAATATCATGAAAACTTATTTACCCCCTCTCTATCAATTTATTGATTTGTAATTGGCAAAAGTATTTATTTTGCAAAGTTATTGCTAGAATTAAAGATAATAGTAAAAGCACTTGCTACTTATCGGGTCTGCTCTGAATGAAAACTGCTCTTCTTGGGCGCCTGGGTGGCTCAGTTGGTTAAACGACTGCCTTCGGCTCGGGTCATGATCCTGGAGTCGTGGGATCGAGTCCTGCATTGGGCTCCCTGCTCAGCAGGGCGTCTGCTTCTCCCTCTGACCTCCCCCCCTCTTATGCTCTCTCTCTCTCTCTCTCATTCTCTCTCTCAAATAAATAAATAAAATCTTAAAAAAAAAATTGCTCTTCTTATCAACATCATCATCATTAATATGTGAGAACCCAGAGGCTCAGGGTGGCTATTCTGAAAAATCACTAAATTTCATTTGGAATTTTATCTTATTTATAAGCCACCTTCAGAGGTGAAGGGAAATTAGGATTTATTTATCACCTACAACATGCTAGGCACTGTCCTAGGTGTTAGGGAGGTAGAATTAGCCATAGTCCTTGTTCTTCTGAAGTGTATGGTCTGGTGAGGAAGAAAGACAAGTAAATCACTGATTGAGATGGGGCGCCTGGGTGGCACAGTTGGTTAAGCATCAGACTCTTGAACTCAGCTCAGGTCTTGATCTTAGAGTCTTGATTTAAGCCCTGTGTTGAGCTCTATGCTGAGCATGGAACTTACATAAAAAACAACAAGGAAAAAAAACCAATCTGTGATTGAGAAACAGTGTGACAAAGTGCTAATTTAAAGGTAGTCACTAAATTATATGGGAGCATAGCAGAGGGGAATTTAAATTACTTTATTCATCCTCAGGGCTACTCTGCATTTGTATTCCATTTTTACAAATAAGGAAACCGAAACCATTAGATTAGTAACTAGGCCATACAACTACTAAATGACAGAACTGGTATAACGATTAATGTGGGTCCATCTGACTCACTGCCTCCACCCTTCCTTTACATTTTTTAAACAGCTCAAAAATGTCAACTTCTACCCAAAATTGGCTTTATAAACTTCTACTTTTAGAAGTAGTTTTATAGGGGCGCCTAGGTGGCTCAGTTGGTTAAGCATCTGCCTTCAGCTTGGGTCATGATTCCAGGGTCCTGGGATCGAACCCCGCGTTAAGCCCCGCATGGGGTTTGTGCTCAGCGGGAAGCCTGCTTCTCCCTCTCCCTCTGCCCTTCCCCTGGCCCCTGTTTGTGTGCACGCTCTCTCTCAAATAAATAAAATCTAAAAAAAAAATAAAAGTTTTATAGAAAGGTCTAATAGGTAAGGAATACACTTTACTAAATTTCAGATTTCCATTCACTTCTTACCAGTTTGAGGCCTTTTCTTATTTCTAGTTTAGATTGTTAATTTGCTTAAATAGCGTTGAAGGGGCTTTTGTTTATTGAGGAATAAAGTGGCAGAATTCTGTTTCTTTGTTTTTATGTCAACCGCTGAAAATGTTCACATTTGTTTAAATAGGGGAAGCTGAGCCCAGAGCTACATATACAGGTTATCTTATCAAAATGTATGGACATAAAGCAATCTGAAGGAAATTCAAGACCACAGAATTTACTGACTGAAGCACATTGTACTGTTCATAACAAGAATAAGAGTATTTGGAGAAAGACCTTTTTATTCTGCGAAATCATGATGGAAGCAGAAGAACACCAGCAGCCACGGAAGGCAGCCTTTTACTCAGAATTACCTAAAGTGGTGAGAATTCAATCACAGAATTCTGGAGTGGTGGCTAATTATAAGGATGCCTGTGTTTGTTTGTTTGTTGGTTTGTTTGTTTTTTCCACAAAGAAAAGTAAATTTTATAGGTAGAATTTGTAAATTTTATAAACTTTAAAAGTTATATAGCTACATCTAGTAGGCAGTTTGCCTAGTGCAGATTACAAATGTCAGGTACCTGGCAGGATGCTGTGAATCTAGCGGATACTTGAGAAGTTTCTACTGATTGTATTCTCTTGTTTTAGGAACTTCATGCCCACCTGAATGGATCCATTAGTTCTAATACCATGAAGAAATTGATAGCCAAGAAACCAGGTCTTAAAATCCACGATCAGATGACTATGATTAACAAGGGAAAGAAAACTTTAGAAGAGTGAGTTTGGGGAGGTTGTGGACATACTTCTTTTTATCTCTATTACTGTTTCGAGATTGTAAATAGTCTGTAAGAATCCAGATTTTAGTAGTTAAAGGAATTGGGTAGCCATCTGGTATAGAGAGTATAACTTGACATATAGCATTTTTTTCCAGCTGTTTAGACCACTGACAGTATTTTTAGTGACTTATGTTGTTTGTAAAGTTACACTGTATTAGAATATTCTTTAGATGTGAAAATGTAGGCTTATTGATTTTTCTCCCTGTTTGCTGCTGTCAACAGGGGGTAGGGGATGTGGTAAAGGGAAACTAGTATTTCCCACTTAAGAGTAACATTCTATTTTCAGTCATTTGATTATCCTTCCAGATCAGTGTAATTTTTGAAAAACCTATTCTGTAGTTCTTTGTAATACATAATTAGTATTAGCCTAAAATATATTCATTCAATTTAGTGAGTTTGTCTCGAGTGACAAGTTTTTGATGACTAGAGTATGTTAAAACTTTTCCTGTTGCAGATGTTTCCAGATGTTTCAAATTATTCATCAACTTACTACTAGCCCTGAAGATATTCTAATGGTGAGAAATGAAAAATTTTTAGAGTGGTTTAAAAATTATTAAGTAATTTATGCCCTTTTGGTATTGAACATGAATTTTTGCTTTCATCAAGAGTCAAATGAAAAATACTTTCTGCTTTTTTATGGCAACTCTTTTCAAAACCAATGTAAGACATTTGCCAAGAGCTAATATCAAAGACTACATTCATTGTAAAAGATCTGAGAAGAGAAGCAAGATCAACATATTCTGTTACATAGAGGATAAAATCTTGTCCTCTTTTCCATATATAACATATTATATGAAATATTTCACCATGGATGAGCATTTCTTTGATAAGGCTTTATCTGTATTGCTTGAGAGACTTTTAACTGCCTGGGTGGACAGTACAGAGAATGAAGTTCAAGAAGTACTTAGAGATTGAATGACTAATCCCTAGTCCTTCCCTCTGGGAATGAAGAACTAGAGGACACCACTGTGTTCTCCTATCTATAGCTCTGTGATGCTAGACTCCAATATGGAAGACTGGCTTCTGTATCATTGTCTGACTAGGTGGCATTTTATTTTTTTTATTTTTATTTTTTTAAAGAATTTATTTATTTGAGAAGGAGAGAATGGGAGATAGCACGAGAGGGGAGAGGGTCAGAGGGAGAAGCCGACTCCCCGCTCAGCAGGGAGCCCGATGCGGGACTCGATCCCAGGACTCCAGGATCATGACCTGAGCCGAAGGCAGTCGCTCAACCAACTGAGCCACCCAGGTGCCCCTAGGTGGCATTTTAAAATGTACTCTTTGTAAATGGAGAAAAACAGAATCCTTATCAGTGTTCTTAACGATTAGAAAAAAAATACAGAGTAAGAGGTATAACCTGTGTTTCTGGAAAAATAACTTCTGACTGGTCAAGAAAGAATTTTCCTTCTTGGCTGAAACTGATCCTCATGAAAATTAATCACCTTTTGGTGGAGAGTTAACTTTAAAAGTCTAGTTCAACAAAAGTTGCCCAAGTGCCCACAGTGTTCTAGCACACTGCTAAAGACAGGGAAATAAGATAGATGGACATGGTCTCTGCCCCCTGAGGAATTTTTATTAGGTTAGAGAGATAGACCCATAAGCAGATAAATCCAACATATGGAGGTTCCTCAAAAAGTTGGAAATAGAGCTACTGTACGACCCAGCAATTGCAGTACTGGGTATTTATCCCAAAGATACAAATGTAGGGATCCGAAGAGGTACATGCGCCCCGATGTTTATAGCAGCAATGTCCACAATAGCCAAATTATGGAAAGAGCCAAGATGTCCATCAACAGATGAATGGATAAAGAAGATGTGGTGTGTACACACACACACACACACACACACACACACACACACACACACACACAGCCCAGACCTTGGATTACAGTGAATCCACTAAAGTAGTGCCGCCTTGTTAGGCACTGTCTACACAATCAGCCACCCCTTGTTCCTTTGCCAGGACACTGCACTTGCCTGCTCATGTGCATATAGTCAAAACAGGTTAAGATTAGGAAACCAACTACGAAGACTAGCTAGGGCTGGTTGTCACAGCATTTCCAACCTGGTCCTTTTTTCTTCTAGATTTAGTATTTTTTTAGGATTGATTGCAGAGAAGGAAAATAATGCCTTCATCCTTTTGATATCATTTACCCTGGTCATTTAGTCATTTTTGGGTTGTTGAAATTTGTGCTAAATTGGATACCATATTACTCATATTTATCACCCATTTTCTTTGTCAAAGAGAGATTTTTCTTAGTACTCCTGGAGAAAATTTCACCCTGCCTGAAGAAACTTTTGCAAAATACAACTTATTCATAAATAACTTGAATAAGAACCATAAGCCATGACTTTGAATGGTACATCAGTAATACCTAATTGTTTTAGCCACTTATTTCCATATGTACCTTCCTAGTACTACACACTCATAAGTAGTTTTAGTTTTGCCTCATTTCTCTGTTTTACCAGCTACTGTTATGAACACTAGGAAATGGAGAAATGGCTAAAAGGAGAGAAGAGAAACAAAAAGTGTATGTGATGTGCAGATTTGGATTTAATGTGAGAATGAGGGTTGTGATGGGAACTCTTGGAAGTGTTACAGTCTTATCACAGTCTCCAGCAGGGGTATGACAAAGCAGGTCATCTTAACCACATGAGAGACTTGGAACATTTTTTGCAAATCAAATTTAATTTGTGAAATAAAGCTGTAGCATTTGGCATTTTCATTGGGACCCTTACACTAACATTATCAATATTGTGTCCATTGCCTTAACTATCAGGTCACAAAAGATGTCATTAAAGAATTTGCAGATGATGGTGTCAAGTACCTGGAACTAAGGAGCACACCTAGAAGAGAAAATGCTACAGGTAGAGTTTAATTACTTCTCAGCAAATATACTTTTTTCCTCTGTGCTTTGATGATTCATGTGTTTATAAGTTGAGAATATGAAGCACTTACTTAACACTTGTAGAGTCAACAGTCCAAATCTTCTGATGTACATTAATGATGTACATTATTTTTTTTTAAGATTTTATTTATTCATTTGACAGAGACATAGCGAGAGAGGGAACACAAGCAGGGGGAGTGGGAGAGGGAGAAGCAGGCCTCCCACAGAGCAGGGAGCCCGTTGCAGGGCTCGATCCCAGGACCGTGGGATCATGACCTGAGTTGAAGGCAGACACTTAATGACTGAGCCACGCAGGCACCCCAATGATGTACATTATTAATGAGTGAGTTGTTAAGTTAAAAAATCAGGTCAGGGGTTATCTGTTTAAGGGAAATTAAAAGGCCTACAAAAATTTTGCTTGTTCTTGTTTTTTTCTCTGTGGAAAGAATGCATGCTCCTTATAGTTACATTGTCTTAAACAGAGGCTACTTCTTGCTCCTTGCATTGAGGGCACTTGTGAGACAGTGCCACTGAGTAGATGCTGAATCATGTCTTATGACAATCACAGAAATGAAGGTTTTTCAGTCCCTTCTCAGAGACTGATAGTGTCTTAAGCCAGGAGCAAGGGGTGAGGTGGTAAAACCTCTCTGGATGGAGATGAGTAGATCTGGATGTGGTCTGGAGAAATTTCCTGGAACCCTCTTTTCATAGGGGCAGCGTGGAGAGATGTTATGCAGTGTCCTTGGGTCCCTCTTTGTCCCTTGTCTATGACCTGAAAAAGGTCTGCCAGTTCATCTTGCACCCTGACATGTGCAGTCCAGTCATTCAGGGGATAAACTTTTTAAAACTACATAAAGTAAGTGTTGAAATGGGACAAGCAGAAGATTCTTATCTCACATTTTTAAATTGTAGGATCAGTTCTAGTTTATGCTGGTGAGGATAGAGAAGAAACCTGCCACTTACTAGAACTAGTTTGCTCTTTGAATGGAGATTCCAAGAGGGATGCTAACCTGATATGCAACAACAGGGGAATGGTTAAATAAGGGTTAATGGAATATGAGGCAACCATTTAAAATATTTGCGAAGATACTATAAAGACTCAGGGATAATACTCAGAATACAGGACTGTATCAAGCAACTGAACAGGATACATATATACGTAGTAGCATCTCATCTGTTCAAAAAAATATGTATACTTAGAAAAACAAAGTGGTTATCTCTGAGTGGTGGGTTTATAGGTTACTCATTTTTTTCTTTATAATTTTCTGTGTTATTTGAGATTTTCTGCCAAAAGAAAGCATTTTATGATTGGGCATGATAGCATTTTAGAGGGGGTTATTCTGGAGAGTGCTCTCAGAGCCCCCAGAAGATGACTTGTACACCCAAAATTGGAAGAACTGCTCTAGTGCCCTGGACAGGAAACAATGGGCCTGGCCAGGATTGAAGAGGCAGGAACCCAAGAGGGGATTTTTTTTTCTGGACCAGCAGGAAAACATTCTGCTAATAGAGAAAAATGGTTTGTTTTTGTTTCTGTTTTTTTTTTTAAGGATAGGCCTTAGAAAAGGGCTGTTCTTGTTTTGTTAGAACAGGCATTTTAGATTTTTATAGCAATTTGTGAGAATAATTTTTTTTTTTTTAACTAGGCTCCCCACTGAACACAGGGCTTGAAATCATGACCCTAAGATCAAGAGTTGCATGCTCTACCAGCTGAGCCAGCCAGGCGCCCTGTGAGAGTAGTTTTATGTCTGTTGGATCTAAGAATACTTTTTATTTTTTTTTAAAGATTTTATTTATTTATTTGAGAGAGAGAGAATGAGAGATAGAGAGCACGAGAGGGAAGAGGGTCAGAGGGAGAAGCAGACTCCCTGCTGAGCAGGGAGCCCGATGTGGGACTCGATCCTGGGACTCCAGGATCATGACCTGAGCCGAAGGCAGTCGCTTAACCAACTGAGCCACCCAGGCGCCCCTAAGAATACTTTTTAAATGGGCTTATTTTTTTATGTCTTTTTTTCTATTTCTGCTTTCTCGTACTTCATTTTTAAAAAATTTATTAAAGTACAGTTAGCATTTATGAAAATGTACCCATAGGGCTATGTTTTAACTCATCTTTAATCATGCCCTTGTCACAGCATAAAGTAAAAATGTAATTGTTCATAGAGGGATGCTAATGTTAAAGGATGAAATAGTTGATGATCTCTTGACAAATATTTTCTTTATGTCCTTTCCAGGAATGACTAAAAAGGCTTATGTGGAATCTGTACTTGAGGGTATAAAACAGTCCAAACAAGAAAACATAGACATTGATGTTAGGTAAGAAGCATGGTACCTTAGTGGTCACCATTTAAAAAAAACTATAATGTGAAAATGTTATTATTTTGATCATGAGTGTAACAGATTTTTATAAATCAAACAATAACTGATTTTTATCTTAGAAAAATGGAGTCAAGAAACCTATTGCTTAAAAGTTGAGAATGCAGTTCAGAATTTGTTCATGTGGCAATAAAATTCTGAGTACTGTTGCTCTAGAGAAGTATGGCTTCCCATTGCTCTTCAGCCAAAATCCAGACTTCTTATTGTGGCCTACAGGGTCCCCTGTGATCTGGTTGCCTCTCTTCAACAGCCTTATGTGGACCACTTGTCATTGTTACACGCTGGTTTGCTCTCTGTTCCTCAGATAGGTCAAGACTGTCCCACCTCAGTACCTATGTACTTCCTGTTGCTTTTGCCTAGAACATGCTTCCCACCATATCCTTGCATGGCTGGCTTTTCATTATTGAGTTCTCATTTTGGCTGTCACTTCCTCAGAGGGCCTTCCTTGACCACCTTATCTAAAGTGCCCCCCCCAAATCCTCTAGTAATCCTTTTTATTTCCTTTATTGCAGTCTTCTTAACAAGATCAGAAATTATCTTGTTTGGGTGCCTGGGTGGCTCATTCGTTAAGCATCTACCTTTGGCTCAGGTCATGGTCCCGGAGTCCTGGGATCGAGTCTCACATTGGGCTCCCTGCTCGGCGGGAAGCCTGCTCCCTCTCCCACTCCCCCTGCTTGTGTTCCCTCTCTCGCTATGTCTCTCTCTGTCAAATAAATAAAATCTTAAAAAAAATTATCTTGTTTTATTTGTACATACATACCCACTAGAGTGTAAATTCATGAGGTCAGGAAACTTGTCTTTTGCCACTACCCTTCTAGAGGTGACACATAATCAGGGCTCAGTAAGTCCTTGAAGGAAGAAAGCTACCTGTATAGTTTCTGGAAAATCTCTCCAAATTAAGCTTAACTAGACTGATACCCACACCCCTCCCCCCAAAAAAGCAGGCAAAAGATGAGAAGAGAATTAAGAAATGAAGACCTACAAATGACCAGTAAGTATATTGGGAACTATTTAATCTCACTAATCAGATAATTTTTTTTAAAGATTTATTTGAGAGAGAGAAAGTGTGCAGAGGGTGGGGGAGGATCAGAGGGAGAGAGAGAATCTCAAGCAGACTCCCCGCTGAGCATGGAACCTGACTGGGGCTCAGTCTCACAACCCTGAGATCATGACCTGAGCCGAAATCAAGAGTTGGACGCTCAACCGACTCAGCCACCCAGGCACCTCAATCAGATAAATTTAAAATATTACAATGCCATTTCAATAGCTCCCCCTCAAAACAAGGTAATAACCAGTTTGTGAACTTACACACTGCTAGTAAGCATATGTAATAAATAAAACCTCTTTAAAAAGCAGTATGTGTTAAGATATACAAAAATGTTTCCTTCTGACGCAGTACTCCACTTCTAGAAACGTATCCTAAGGAAATTGATTTTTGTGTAAGATTCTTTATTGTAGTGTTATTTATTTTTATTTATTTTAAGGATTTTATTTGAGAAAGAGTGAGAATTGAGAGAGAGAGCATGAGCAAAGAGGAAGGATAGAGGAAGAAGCAGACTCCCTGCTGAGCAGGGAGCCCAACTCTGGGCCAATCCCAGGACCCTAGATCATGACCCAAGCCCAAGGCATATTGCTTAACTGACTGAGCCATCCAGGTGTACCTATAGTGTTATTTATAACAAAAAGTGGAAAACATCCGAAAATATTTGCAGAGGACAGTTACATTATGTTCATATGATTTATATTGTTTTCTAACATTATTTAATGACAGGAGAAATTAAGTTAAAAAAAAAGACTGCATTTAAATATAGTTGATCCAAATTTGGTAAATAAGTAAATGCTGGAGGAATGTAAAAAAATTGATAAATTAAAAAATGCTGGAGGAAAATTATGCAATATTAACAGGGGTTCTCTGGGTATTAGATGCCTTGTAGAATTCCAGCTAACATGAAGAATGAATTTGTATCAGCTATTGGATATGTGTTAGAATATTACCAATTTTTTAACACTTAATGAAATAATGGATCTAAGCCTCCTGATGAAAGAACACACCATCGCTTATGAAATACTTTTGCTAAAAAATTGAATTTGATCAAGCCTCCAGACTAGTTCCAGTTTTCAATTTATTGGAGATATAAGAGACAGGAGAAACAGGTTAACAACACAGGAATTCACTCAGCAAAATGCATATTGTAGGAAATTTTATAGAACAAAGGACATGGTTTCTTTAAGTTCAAGAAATAAATTCAAGAAAAGTGGTGGGGGTTTTCAGAGAAGGGGGAAGGTGGGGCATGGAGGGATCCATTAATCTCTGGATTAAAAGAGACTTGGGATGCATTGACCAACACAGTGCATGGACTTCAGTTGAATTCAGAATCGAATAAACTAAAAAACAAATGTAAGAATAAAAAAAAATTGAAACGTTTAAGAATTTGAACACTAGATGTTTGGTGCTATTTAGGAATTTATGGTCTCATGCCCTCTGGCAAAGTAAGCTGTCCTGTCAGTCAGGCTGTACTTCTACTAAGTAAATTTTACATGTAGCCTGCTGTACCTCTCTGACCATACTCAGAGTTGTCTTTTTCATCTGCACTGTATTTGTTTTCAACTGTGTTTTTCTTATGTTAAAGGTATTTGATAGCAATCGACAGAAGAGGTGGCCCTTCAGTAGCCAAGGAGACCGTTAAACTAGCTGAAGAGTTCTTCCTCTCTACTGACGATACAGTTCTTGGCCTTGACCTCAGTGGAGACCCTACTGTAAGCTGTTTTTCCCAAATACATTTTATTTCTGAAAAGTAGAATCAGTTTTTGGGGTAAGGATTAGCTTGGGGCATCCTGCATTCTCCAGAGGTCTACCAGACACTCTGTGTGGATGAAAACCTATTCTTAAATAAAATCTTTGGAAAAAAAAAAAAAAGGCAGGGGGTGGCACCTGGGTGGCTCAGTTAAGCATCTGCCTTCAGCTGAGGTCATGATCTCAGGGTCCTGGGATCGAGCCCCATGTTGGGACTCCCTGCTCAGCAGGGAGTCTGCTCCTCCCCCCTGCTTGTTCTCTCAAATAAAATCTTTAAAAAAAAAAAAGACCTATTCTGCCCTGGATGACCAGAATGTCTATAGCAGCTATTCTCAACCAGCGTTCTGTGAAAGAATTAAGCCCTCTAAAAAAGAAAAAAGAGTAAGATTTGAATGAGGAGAGAAATTAATTCATTACATACAATGCATGTCTAATAATTAATTAATATTTAAGTATGGGTAGGCCTTAATTATCTCATAGAACCCCCAATGAGAAAGACTGGCCTAGAGCTTCTTGAATGTCAGATTCAAGCACAGTGTCTCACTTGTGTCACTATTGACATTTTGGGCCAAATAATTCTTTGTCCTGGGAGGATACGCTGTGTATTGCAGGATGTTTAGTAGCATCCCTGTCTTCTCTACCCACTAGATACCAGTAGCACCCTCCTAGTTGTGACAACCAAAAATGTTTCCAGATACTGGCAAGTGTCCCCAGTGGCAGGGGGATGGGGGCGTGGTAGTGCAGAATTGGCCCTGGTTGAAAACCACTGGATTTGGAGAGTCCCAGGAAACTGGTTCTTATGACTTTGTTTAAACTTGGACTATTGTGCTCTTATTTCACCCATCCATTTGGTAGAAGTTTTCTTTACTGTAATCATACAGGTTCCTGAATCAGGTGACTTCTCCTTAGCACTAGATACCTAGATTTCCTTACAGAAATAAAATTTGACGACCTCTATATCTAGCATGGCTGATTGACATCAGGTTCACTCATATGTGACTTAACATTCTTGAGGGCAGGGATTGGGTCTTTGCCAGCTTTATATTCCCTCAAGTGTCTAGCACGTTGTAGGTGCTTTATAAATGAAATTTTCAAATGAGTCAGTCTGCCATTTTTTCCTTGCCATTATTTTATTCCTTTGTTTATTGACACAAAGTACCTAATTCTTCAGTTTGCCTAGAATTCTCATGCATCTTCATTTTAACTTTTATCAAGGTAGGACAGGCAAAAGACTTCCTGGAACCTCTTTTAGAAGCTAAAAAAGCAGGCCTGAAGTTGGCATTGCATCTTTCAGAGGTAAATAATATTGTAAAATTAGGCTAGAGAAGATAAATTACAGTGAAAATAATAATCATTTGTAAATGGCTAAAAGTAAACCTGGAGATAAAAAAAAGTAGAAGAGGAGGAATGTAGAAATGTTTTTAAATGTAAATTATAATGATAAAGGTATGACTTGCTTTAGTCCCTTGTTACTGGTTTTATGTTTTTGTCATTCCTGAGGGTGGCTGTTGACTCACACTACTGCTGTGTTGTTAAAACAGCTGTTGACATCTTACTAGAGAAAATGCCTAAGTTTTCATCATCAGTTTTGTCATTGGCAAGCTGACACTGAGAAAAGCACCAGTTCATCTCACTTGTCCTCGTAGGGTGAGGGACCTGAATGTATCACATGCACTGGCGAGAAAGGAAGTAGCTCATCATTATTTTATAAGGCTCATCAGAAGATCGGTTGCCCCTCATTGGGCCCCAGCAACTTGGCAACATGAGCACAATGACAGATAATATACAGATAATGGCTGGGGAATAGTCACTTTCTTAAGCACATCCCTGTGAGGCAAACAAGGGAGTCAACTACACTTTCCCCCATTTTACAGATGGATTTACTTTGTATGTCAGTACTTCTATTTGTTTTCTTTTTTTTGACATACAAAAAGCTGCACATGATTAATGTACACAGCTCGGTAAGTCTGGAGTTTATTGTCTCAAGTGCAGGAAATAATACTTAGGCTACTTACCTCACAGGGTTATTTATGAATATTAGATGCAGTAAAGTATAAAGTTTGAATAGCATCATTATTTAAAGATTAAGGAAAAAATTGGAGCTTCTTGTCAATGCTGATGTTTTTCATGTCTATAAGCAAAGAGTCAGTAATCTGGTGGCAGAACTTAAAATCTAGGATCTGTGTTTCCACACTCTGATCAAAAAGATCTTTCACTCGTAGGACATCCTCTTGCTAACCTAACTGATGTCTGATTGAAGCTATTGGTCAATAAAATGGAACAGCCAGCATGTGTTACTCTGACCAGTTATCTGTGGTCTTTGTGCATAGCATTAGAACCTTCTCTTTACCTTAGTCTCTGTTGCTTTTCTTTTTCTTTTTTTCTTTTCTTTTGTCTATTTGTTTCTTTAAAAGTTTTTTTTAATTTTCTGTATTCTGTTGCTTTTCTTGTTTGATGCATTGGACATAAAACATTTCATTTCAGCATGTTAAGGTCATTTGTCCTGTAGGCTATCTAGTAGATAAAAAGTACAGCTAGACCTTTTCATGGTAGTTGTGATATGTATGTAGCTAGCCATGACAAAATAAAACATGAATGGGGCACCTGGGTAGCTCAGTCAGTTAAACTAATATCCAACTCTTGATTTCCACTCAGGTCATGATCTCAGGGTTGTGAGATCGAGCCCTGCATGGGTTTTGCATGGAGTCTGCTTGACTTTCTCTCCTTCTTCCTCTGTCTCTCCCTCCCACTTGCACTCATTCTCTCTCCCTCTCTCTCAAATAAATAAATAAAATCCTTAAAAAAAAATAATAAAACATGAGTACACTGCACAGAGAATCTGGGCCCTGGAGTCCGATAGAGCTCCATGACCTTAGACAACTTTAAAAAAAAATACTTTATATTTTAACTACAAAAGTTAGGTATATCTGAAGAAATTCCAAGTGTAGAGAAGTGTAATGTAGAAGGAAAAAAATGAAAAATGAAAAAGGTCCCTTTCTCGTTTCAGTTCTGCTCCCAAGTTGATCCTGTTACTTTTTCTGAACTTTAATTTCTTCATCTTAGTCCTTTGTAAGATTCTTGTGAGGTTTAAAGGAGAATTTATGTGAAAAGGCACAAAGCAGGTCTAAAAGTGTTTATTGTTATTATTCTTGTTAACTATAATTAGTATTATCATTGAAACAAATCTAGAAGAATATTGGAAAATGAATGGGAAAATAAAGGCAAGGAAGAGAGCTGGGAAGGTATAGGTGGTTCAGCTTTCCAGAATGTCTGCATTATCTTCTCTGAGGGACAAAGTAGCTGGCTACAGAAAAAGTTCCTTTAAGAACCGCTGAAAGAGGTTATTGATGCCCTCCCCCCCCCTTTTTTTTTTGAGATTCCAAACCAAAAAAAAGAAACACAAGTACTTCTGGATCTGCTTCCTGACAGAATTGGGCATGGGACATTTCTCAACTCTTCTGAGGGAGGATCCCTGGATCTGGTAGACTTTGTGAGGCAACACCAGATACCACTGGGTAAGGTTTAGGGCTTCACGTCCTCCAGACAAGACTCTGTACATTTGTCCCCAGCCACCAGGTTGCAACCCGTATGTGGAGAAGTACTGTTCTAAATATGTAAGTGTCATTTAGAAATTAAAAGTTGCTTGGTGCATGTGCCTCCTGAGCCTTATTTAAGTAACAACGTTTTAGCTTCCATTAGAATATAAGCTCCATGAAAGCAGAGCCCTTGTCTGTCTTGTTCACTGCTACATTCCCCAGTTCTTGGAACTCAGTAATTATTATATTGAAGGAATAAGAGTCATGTAGTATTTTAAAATGACTTTAACCAAATTAATGTGTTATGAAAATGTGTGACATTTATTTAAAAATTAAGAATTATGGAAGATTCCAAGACATATTTTTATGTGTGTTGACTGTTACACACTTGTTTGTCTACATGTGTATCCCTGGAGCTGCTTTTTAACAACAAATATTTATGAAGTGCCTATTCTCTTTCAGTCGCTGTTCAAATCGCTGGGAAGAGAGCAGTAAACAAAACAGGCAAGGTTTCTTTCTCAAGGAACTTATATTCTAGCATAGATAAGAGACAGTAAACAGTTACACAAGAAAATGTCAGTGTTAAGTTCTTTGAAGAAAATTAAACAGTTTGATATATTAGTGATGAGATAACCACTTTCAGTTGGATGGTCGGGCAAGGCGTTCTCTGGAGGGAAAAAAGCAGTTGGCTGAAAACCATTTTACTGAATGATCAAGTTGCTAAATTTACAATTTTATCAATTTTTAACACTTGTGTGTGGGTGTGTGTTTTTTAATTACTTACAGAGTTTTCAGCAATTCTTGAGATTTTTTTTTTCGTTTTCTAAGGACATTTTTAAACATGCACAGAAGTTGAGAAAATGGAAACCACCTGCATAGTTATCTTAGTGTGACAGCTCAGCTCTGCGCCCAGCAGTGTGAGGGGGCAGGCTGCCATCCCTTGGACTGAGTGGCCCTATGTTGAGGCTGCCTTATCATACTGAGCTGACACCATCAACCAAGTCAGTGAAGTATTTCTGCTCTGGCTGTGGAGCCCAGTATAGTGTGTCAAGGCAAGAATTTGTTAATAATAGCTTAAGATGGACTTACTTGCAGCAGACAGGGAATAGATGGTTGTCTGAGTAAAGGAGTTTAGGGGTTTTCTTCAAGTCCATTTCTGCTCTTCACTTTTTATAATACTGTAGCCCTCAAGCAGTGCTACTATTTTGTTTTAGCCTCCACTATAAGACCAGGAAGAAGTGCAGGAACCCTTCAAAAATTCCTTCATGATTCTTCCCTGCTTTCACCAGGGTGACTGGCTTATAAAATTCCCCTTTCCTCTCCATTTAGGATAAAAGAAAGGGGGAAGCACATAGCTGTGAAAGGGGTATTAATTCTCTGCCTGGTATAGTTGCTTCCAAAAGTTGCAGCACAAAAATTCTTCATGTATCTATTTGGTGAACACTGATGAATGAGTCTACTAATCTGCTTTTAATAAGAGACTTTTTCCCCCTTTCATCTAGAACTCTGTTTGACCTCAAACATCAAAAGTCAGACAGTTCCATCTTATGACCAGCATCATTTCGGATTCTGGTACAGCATCGCCCATCCATCTGTGATCTGTGTAAGGTGTTTTATATGAAGTATTTTGCTCCTTTTTCATTCCATTGTTGCATTAGGTCAGATGTTCACTACTAGCTGACTGCCTTTCGTGCCTCAAGGTGCTGCCCACGTAGAAGAGTGAGAGAGGATCAGGGTATGAGAGTCTACAGAGGGCCAGGGTGACTCAGGTTTGGCTCTATGGGTAAAGGTCCTAGGCAGTGCCCAGAGGAACATAAAAAAGTACTGATGCCCAAGTACCCATCCCTTGAGATTCTGTTTTATTTGATCTGGGGTGAGTCCTGTACACAGATACGTTTTAAAAGCTTCCTAGTGATTTTTATATGCAGCCATGGTTGAGAGCCACTGCCCTGGTGTTTTTGTTTTAAAAAGGATAAACAGACCTATTTAGTTATAGATATGTATGGATGCATTTATAAACCTGTTTAGACTCTTAAAAGAAGCATGGTAAACAGGAAAATAGAGTAAACATAAGTTACTGTTTTTTTAAAAAATCATTTCCTTGTTCATTTTAAAACTTTGGTTTTTTTGGTTTGTTTTTTGGGTTTTTTTTGGCAGACTGATGATAAGGGTGTTTTTGCAACACACCTTTCTGAAGAGTACCAACTGGCAGCTGAAACATTTAATTTGACCCAGTCTCAGGTGTGGGATCTGTCTTATGAATCCATCGACTACATCTTTGCTTCTGACAGAACCAGGTCTGAACTGAGGAGGAAGTGGAATCATCTGAAACCCAAAGTGTTACATTTTTAAGCTGCAATGAGGTGAACTACTTTTGAGTATGTGTTGCAACCAAGATCTTCCTGCCATATCACACTTAGTAAACTGTCCACCCCTCCCTCTGAAGCACAGCAGCCAGGTACCAGGGGCTCCATCACCAGCACCTTATTCAGGGCCAGTGCCCAGTAAATGTTTTAAACTGACTGGCAGGCTCTGAAGTCTTACAGAGCTTACCTCCATGCTGCTTACTGGAAGGGACTTGAAAGTGGCTGCTAACTAAACTCCCCATTCCACCAGAGATTTGACTTAACAGTCCCTCTCCATTAGTGATCATAAAACTTCAGGAAAATCAAAGAAGCTTCTAATTGGGAAAAGTTTTGGAATAACTAGTCTAAAGATGAAAAGAGGGAAAACAAATTGCCACCAAACCTTTAAGCCTTGTAACTTGTGACAGCAGCGCTCTGTATTTTGTTTTGCTTGTTTTACTCAAACTCCCTTAAGTATTCCCCAAAACTTGACTCAAAACATACCATGGATTTTTGTGAATACCCAGTAGTCAGGGTTAATCTACTTTGGAAGACCCTAGTGACAGACAAAACTAGCTTCTGAGATCTGGCTTTGCCCCTCTCATGATTAATCCCCCTGGAATCAAGGTAGTGGGTTTTTTTTTAAATGTTCCTACCTTACCCTTCTGTTATTTTGACCATAATGGACCTATACCAACCAGACACTTCTTGAGGTCTAAGGTACTTTAGGCTTCTATTTCCTGCCTTTAATCTGACCTCCAGTTGTTCCAAAGTTTTGTTTCTGAAAGAGCACCATGGTGGTTGTAGGAGTAATTTAAGCTCCTAACTAAAATATATCCATATTACATGTTACTTTAAGCACCATGATATCAGAGAATATATACCTTTTTATATGTCTAAACTTTGATATGCATCTCACTGGATAGTTGAGTGTATAGGAGTAAAGTTTTCATTTTAGATTTTGAATTGAATGATGGAAGTATTGATTGCTCCTATCTCAGCTTCCCTTTCCTACCTGGTCACCGTAAAAATAGTTCTCTACAGAGTTGATAAGACTCAGCCTCCATATTCTGATTATAGTAAAAGAGAAATGGCAGCAACACAGAGAAAACATATAAATGTTATTAAGTTCTGTAGCACTGGCCATAGCCAAGCAATAAAAGGAAGAATGTGGGGCACCTGGCTGGCTCAGTCAGTGGAACGTGCAACTCTTGATCTCAGGGTCGTGAGTTTGAGCCCACATTGGGGGTAGAGTTTACTTAAAAAAAAAAAAAAAAAAAGGTGGGGCACCTGAATGGTTCAGTTAGTTAAGTGTTTAACTCTTGGTTTTGGCTCAGGTCATGAGCTCAGGGTCCTGGGATCGAGCCTCCACTTGGAGGGCTGCATCTGGCTCTGCACTTAGCAGGGAGTCTGCTTGAAATCCTCTCCTTCTCCCTCTGCCCCTTTTCCCTACTCCCACATGCACACTTTCTCTCTCTAAAACAAATAAATCTTAAAAAGAAATGATAGTGTGGGGAAAATGAAGAATAAGTAACAGCATTAGGAAAAAAGTGATGAGGAGATGATTGTCCAGCTCCTCCTAATACATCCCTGCTTCCTTTGCTATACATGTCACTCAGTCTGTCCCCACAGAGGTCTTATGAGTATTAAAATGGTAGGGTGCACAGATCCTCTTGCTCCACCTACAGTGGCCTTGGTTTCTCTTAGAATGTTTGAAGACTATTTCTTGCTTCTTCCATCCTCCACAATGGCAGACTGGGTAGCAGAAAATGGCTTGTTAAGCTAGTCTAAGAAATCTAAGAAATGGGCTTTCCCCAGTAAGAGAGTTTGCCTTTGCCCTATTCCTTATGTACATTCTCTTCATCTGGAGGTTGGTGGGGGGAGAGGAGACTGGTCCTGGGTCTTTTAAAGTAAGACTTACTCTCCATGCCCAGTTATGACAGGTCCTAATGCCACTGTCCTAATGGATACAGATACAGACACCACGGAAGGATTTTCATTCTAATTTCTCTTTTACCACATCCTAATTTGTTTCTCAGTCTAGAAAATAAAGATTCAAACAGGCATACTTCAAGTAAGGCCACACAGGGAGCCAAAAAAGCGGATAAAAATTTATCTTTTCCTAGCAGCAACAACTTAATAATTTGCACATGTATATCTGGGGAGGGGAAAAACCACCTGAAGAAACACTGGGTACTTTATAGACGTAATTTTTATTAACATGGTATCCCTGAGAGGCAGATTAAGGTGTAAACATTATTCTGCTTTACAGAAAGGGAGATGGAAACAGGTTGACTTACACACAAGACATCTGGAACCAGAATTCATATCTGCTGATACCCAAACCAGTGCTTTTTACACACAACTTTCCATAAATATACTAAAGACAGTAATCTCTCATATCAAAAAACACACATTTAAAAACATACTTACTAAACCATCTCAGATCCTGAGGCACTGCTTTAGACTAATGTTTCTTCTATCTTCCTGTCTGCTTAGGCCACATAATTGAGACACTATCTCCTCCTAATAAACATTAGGAGATTTTTTGTAGTAGGATCCCTCAACACAAGAACCCTAATCAACCTCTCATCTAACACAGCAAGCTATGAATTACAGAATATTCTGTCTCCCCACTCCTCTTTGATATCTCATTCCAGCCACAGGACTGATTAAATGTGAATATGAAACAGCTACTTATCCCAGGCCTTGGCCATCTGTTCACATTCCTCCTTCCTCAGACCTGCCCACTGAAGTATCTTCTCAAGATACTAATTTCTGACCTTTGTCTCCCATAGGAGCTAGTCTCCTAAACTGCTCATTCTTCCCCAGTATGAGCTGGCTCTTTCATCAAAAAGTACAGCACAGTATCTGATTTATTATAGGTGGATGGGACCACCACCTCCTGATCTGCCTCTGGCACTCCATGTTCCAGTTAAGGCAGTTCTCTGCCTTGTGCATAGCCTAGATCATACTATTCCTCAGATTTTGTGCTGCTCCAAGCTTTGTCTAACTTTCCTTACAGTCTGTCTTTTGCCCTGGGCTCCATCTGCATAAAACACCTTGCTCTCGAATTTTCCCATTTCTCACCCACTCAGCACTTAGTTTTGTGATTAGTTTTGGAGAGTTCATCCCACCCTAATTTACCTGGTAACTTTCCTTCCTTTGAACACTTGCTGTTTCATGAAGCCTTCCTGAATAAAAAGAAAATACCTCCCACATTTTTCTTATAGAAAACTATAATGCATTAGACCTTAACATTTATGCAAAATGTTACTAGATTTCTAGATTTCTCTAAAACTGCTGCAGCTCTACATGTGCATTTATTATTTGTCCATGTCAGTGTCATCTGTTTTAGACTGTAAGAACAAGGACAGGGTCTGTTTACCTTGTGCTGTATAGGGCTCATCATACTACTATGAATAGATGGGCAATTAATTCAGTACTATTTGATTATACAGATCAGAATTACACTTGTGTTTGAAGAACTTTTAAAAATGGATCTATACAGTTGAGTATGTGCACATGCATGTGTGCGAGTATTGGCAACTCCAGTGACCAAAGATAATCTGTCCTCCTTGCTATTAGGGTAAAGAGTTGGCACAGAGTGGTCTGTTTCCTAATCCATGGGTACATGGCAGTGGTTTCTGCTCAGTGCAGGTTAGTATTGAGCGCCCTGGGGTGCTGTATAACACTAAACTAGGTGTTTGGAGCGTGTGGAATGCAGAAAATCCCCTATTGGCAGCTCTAACTGCCTTCTCTCATATCAGCATATCCATCTGGCTTGCTCTTTGCACTACTGGACCAGAAGGGACAGATGAAATTCAGATTGAGACGGAACAGAAGGAAAAAAAAAAATCAAACTAGATGCTCTAAATGTATTATTCTATTCCAGATCTTCTAGGGGTTAGAAAAAATAAAGAAATCCAGGGTTCACACCTCAATATTTATATAAGGTTTACACTGTTTCCCCATATAGAACACCTACGCTTTTGATAAGATGATTCATAGGTCAGAACCAAGATGGATATTAAACTCTCCTTTAAGGTAAATGAAGAGTGTGCATGAAAATGTCATTCTGAGCACAGGCTTATGTGAACAGGAAATGCCACTTTCTTGCATAAAGAGCTAGACCCACTCAGAAAAGTCTCACAACTCCCTGAAATGCTGCTGTGATAGGTTTTTCCAGTTGAAATGCAGCTGAATAACAGGATAAATAAATACATGGGATC
The DNA here is from genome assembly GCF_003265705.2 of Callorhinus ursinus. Taxonomy (NCBI): domain Eukaryota; kingdom Metazoa; phylum Chordata; class Mammalia; order Carnivora; family Otariidae; genus Callorhinus; species Callorhinus ursinus. The sequence goes on from NW_027397087.1 coordinate 10,133,630, forward strand.
TACTACTGCATCCTCTCTATTAAGGGAACAACATAGGCACTGAGTGGTAAAAGTGTTATCTGTCATTTCCAATGAAGGCAAGGAGAGGGACTGAAATCTTCCTGTCATTCTTAAGATGACTACCTTAGGAATTGATAGATCCAGGAAAAACATGGGAACAGAGTGGGGTAAATCTAAGAGTGTTTCCTAAGCTAGTTGGGCAGGGAATAGGAGACCATCACTATTAGAAGACTTTTTCAAACAATTTCAATGCATTTATCTTTTCTTTAAATTCTCAGGGGCTTACTTAGGTGCTGACTGTGACAGAAGTTTTTCTCGTGTATGGATCTCTCGGTGCTTATTAAGAGCGGAACTTTTACTGAAGCACTTGCCACAGTCATGACACCCATAGGGTTTCTCTCCTGTGTGGGTCCTATGATGTGCACGTAAGTCAGAACTCTTACTGAAACTCTTTCCACAGTCAGGACACACATGGGGTCTCTCTCCTGTGTGTATCCTCCGATGTGCACTGAAATGAGAACTATTGTTGAAGCTTTTTCCACACTCTTCACATTGATAGGGCTTTTCTCCTGTGTGGGTTCTCTGGTGAATTATAAGGCTTGAGCTCTGATTGAAGCATTTTCCACACTCACCACATTGATACGGTTTTTCTCCTGTGTGGATTCTCCTGTGGGTGATGAAGTTTGAACTATCACGGAAACTTTTCCCACAGTCAAGACACTTATAAGGTTTCTCTCCAGTGTGGATTCTCCGGTGTCTAATGAGGCGTGCACTCCGACTGAAGCTTTTCCCACAGTCAGCACATTTATATGGATTTTCCACTTGATGAGATATCTGATGCATGAGGTGGGAGTTGGGACCAAAGCTTTTGCTGTATCTGAGATATTTACAGGGTCTCTCTCCCAAGTAAGGTCTCTGATGATTTAGAACTTTACCTAGACTCCTCTCGGGGGGTGTTGGTTTTCCTCTTCTCTCCCCTGGGGTCTTTTCCCACTGTTGTCCTGATCTACATTCACTCTCACCACCTTTACCCTGAGTAAGATGCCGGGAAACTTTCCTTTCAGACCTTGCAAGTAATGTTCTATGTAGTTGTACTTCTTCAGAAATATCTCGTTTTAGATTCTCTTCATTATCAAATCCAGCCTCAAAACCTGATAATAGAATTTTAAAGGTTATCCATTTCCTCAGTATTATGTGCTGGGGATAAGGGAAGTATCACATTAGATGATTAAAGATAAAAATTAGGGAGCACTAGATCCCAAATGACTACTATCAATTAGAATTCCAATGTTTTTACTCCTCTACTTAGTAACCTATGACGTGCTTCTCATCTGTTATAGGGGCTGATTAATACATTCTTTTAACTCTTCCTTGATACCCATGATCTTCAGAAAACTCTCTCAGTATAACAAGGAAAACCTACCAGATTTAAGGTAGACCCAGGAATACCCAGGAAAACTCTGAGAAACTTCTATATCCAAAAAGAGCTATATGAGTCCCCCTCCTCTCAAATTCCAATATATGTTGAGAATAAAAACAGGGTAGGAAAATATTTGGTGTCTTTCAAAGAACAGAAGGCCTTCTGAGAGATAAATTTTAGAAAGTATCTCCCTAAGACATTCTCTTTTCCATGGAAAAATAATCATTAAATGTTCCCAAAGCACTACTCTAATACTCAAGCTAAGCTATTTCTTCTAAGAACCAAATACCAGGCTCCCCAGGCCCAGGCTATGTGAATTTGCAGATACTTGGCAGATTATCAGTTTGCAAATTGACTTTGAATTTGCAGAATTTTCAGATGTGTCAGACATTCTGGATCCCAAATTCCCTGGACTAAATCTGAGAACAAAGGAATACTGAGCGTCAGCCTGTTTATGGCCCCCTAAAGACAGTGTTTCTATCCAGAAGCCCAGTCTTGTAAGATGCCCCATGAAATAGAGATTTGTTAGATTCAGTGAAATCTCAGAACCTTAAATATGTGAGTATGTATTGTGAGCCTCCGAGGAGGGTAATTTAGCATTTCTTAAACCTAGAAGCCATTTTTTAGTGGAACATATTAACACCTCCATGGAACTGATGCGCCGTGGAACACCCTTGAAGAATGCAGATCTAAAGAACTTTTCAAAAAGAAAACTATTACTTATTAAATACTTACTATGTGCCTAAGCACTGTGCTAGATGCTTCACCACAGTACCTCATTTACATCAACCTCAATGAGGTACGTCTTAATATGTAAGCAAACTTACAGGGTTAAATAACTTGCTCTGAGTCACTCAGCTGGCTAATGGACAAGAGTTCAGATTCAGATACATGTATGACTCCAAAATCAGAATTATTCTTCCCCAAATCAGGGAAGCCATAGTGAAGTATTTCTTTTTCTTACACAACAGCTAAGATTCAAAGGGTCCATTCCCTAAGAAATCTCAGACTTTTGTCCAGCTGTGGCTGAAGAAAGAGGTTATCAGGTTTTCATAGATGTGAATAAAGCAGACATACAACAGGTATACAAGTTGGAAGTAGAGGAAAAAACGTTTAACAAGAATGAACTTTTAAAATCAACTTCATCCCGGGCGCCTGGGTGGCTCAGTTGGTTAAGCGACTGCCTTCGGCTCAGGTCATGATCCTGGAGTCCCGGGATCGAGTCCCACATCGGGCTCCCTGCTCAGCAGGGAGTCTGCTTCTCCCTCTGACCCCCTTCCCTCTCGTGCTCTCTATCTCTCATTCTCTCTCTCAAATAAATAATCTTTTAAAAAAAATAAAATAAAATCAACTTCATCCCACTATGGGTATACAACATACCACTTGGGAGATGTTAACGTTCATACTCCCTGCTAGGTAAACTGCCTGAGACGTAGATGAGAGCAAATTTATAAAGTCTGTACCCATCAGACTGATGCTATAGTATGAGAAGGCAAGTCAGGTGAATAATTTATATCCCCTCTGTGAGCTGCTTTAATGAAAGGAAACATGGAGAAGAGAGAAGATGGTCACAAGAAGAATCCATGAGAGCTGGGTGTAGAGACCAGTCTCCTGGTCTTCAGATTGCTGATTTTTCTCCTAAATCCCACTGCCTCCCCTTTGCTACTTAAACCTCAAAAAGTAAAAGGATCTTACCACTGGGGCTCTGGAATAAGACTGGAGCACGGGTCATGACAACCCCCAGGGGTACCTCAGTATCCTCTTCATCATCTTCAGAATCTTCTTCTATGGTCTCTTCTGCCGCCTCAGCTTGCTTCTCAGCTTCGGTCTCACTGGTCTCCTGGACGGGACAAGAGGCTGTCTCTTCTTCCCGGCTGTCACTGGGTGGGGCAACAACCCTGGCACTCACCAAAGCATCCATCTCTTCAAAGAAGGGACAGGTCTCTGGTGCTTGGCCATTCTTGACTTTCCTGTAGCTGGTTTGTAGGCTTTTAAATTTGGTCCGACACTGCTCTGGTGTCCTTAAGAATCCATATTCCCATAACCGCTCAGCCACTGCTCCATACAACTGGCTGTTGCGGTGACAATTCCGGAGGGCTTCATAGAACTGAGTCTCACTAAGAATTGCAAGGTAAGTCTTTGTTTCTTCATAGCCCCAGTGTACACCTGCCGCCAGAAGAGAAATTTCGGCACCACTTAATCCAGGGCTTTACAGCCTCAATTCCTCAGTCCTATCAAGTGCATGATGAAAAACCACCTAAGCTTGGGCTTCTAGGTGAAAAAGTAAAAATACTTCATGTTTCCAAAATCTATACAAACTCATTATAGAATGTTTTGCTTCTCTATATCCCATAGCAATTTCACAGAGACCTTGATTCCTATGTTCTCTTTAACCATTAAAAAAAAAAAAAAAAAAAAAAAGAAGGCTTTCCACCAGATCACTGAAACAGTCATTACATACACTGAGTCAAGAGTACAGGATGCATTTCCCCATTCTTCTAGTAGTTTCTCTGGAATTCTGATCCTAACTAGAAAATAACCGGTCAGGGGAATAAGACCCAGTCAATCACTGTCATGAGTCATCCCTGACTTCTCTGATCACTCTTTTTCCACCAGCTCTACTTCCTTATGAATTAAGTTTTCTAAAGAATGACTCAAGCCTGCAAGGAACAGTCTCAGAATCACAGTCGCCCAATCCCTATTATGGCCCTTCTTCATTTGCTACAATCTCAAAAAAGCAAACCCAGTAATAGCAAAGACCTGAAGGGTACAAGATAAGGACCTGATAGTCATGCACCTTATCCTTAGGAGTGAAGGACTGGTGGAAGCCAGAAAGAGGAAGGAAGCAGAACAGTATCTCCTGGCCTGCACCTGTACTAGTGCTGCAGGTCTCCCGTGGGCAGTACTTCAATGATTACAGACTCTGCTCCTTGAAAGTCCCCAAGGTCGAGGGAAAGGAGATTCAGAGTCTTCCTCGCACTTGCCAGCCAGCTGGAGATGATGCTGCTTCCATCATCCTCCACTCACTGCAGGTAAAGGAGTTGGGGAAAGAATCAGAAGACAGAGAAAAAGCAGTGGAAAAAGATGAACAGATAATGAAAATAACAGCAGCTAGCATATGTGCCATGTCTGGTTTACCTGCCTTTATTCCAGTGACAAAAAAACAGAATGAAAGAAAACCTCAATACCTGAAAGAAAACAGGTATTGAGAAAGGAAAAAGTAGAAGATAGGAAGACAAGAAGCCTAGAACAGAATTGGAAGTACAACACACAAATAATAAAAAAACAAAAGGAAAAGATCACTGTTCACAGTGAAACTGCATCTTTAGAGATGTAGTCCTGCTGCCATGCCCCATTTTACAGGTGAGAAAACAGCTATGAAATGGTCAGATGACTATCCATGGTCACCCAGGTGATTAGTGGTCAAGACAGTCCCGACTCAATATTTTGGTGTTCTTTCCGTAACAACATGATTATACAAATTCTATCAACAGTAATAAATAATACCTAAAAACAGTTCCATGGGCAAATAATTTTTCAACAAAGTGCTAAACAAGATTTCTTAACTATGTTTGTTGCAAATCTAGAGGAGTCTTAGAAAATGTTTCTCCAAATTTGGGCAGTCCTTCACTATGCTATGCTAAGTGAAAAGGAACACAAACTGACACTGAGATAAAAGATGAAGCACCAGTTTGTATAAGGTGCTCAATAAACACTTTCCTTAAACATAGTATAGTGCCAGGTTTTTCTCAGCAGTGATTTTATAGTCAGGAAAAAAATATTTTAAAGAAATGGAAGGAACGGTATTCTTTTAAAGAGCTCTCTAGAATTTTCTGATTGTACTTCTTTAAAATATATAAAATGACTCCCTCCTTACTATTATCTAATTTTACCACAAAAGAGAATTAAATACACATAGAACTCAGAAGTGCCTCTTTGTTCTCTATTTAAGTAACAAAGCTGACAGGCAACATTAAACTTCCTGACTGCACATGCAGTCTCATAACTACTCTAATCCATGAACCCCAAAGAGAAATGCTTACCACTTGGGCTTCGAAAAAGAACAGGTGCAGTTGAGTTGTCAGGGTCTTGGGGGGTGGCCTCCTGGCCCATTTCATCACTGTCAGACTCTTCAGCCATAGCTTCTTCCACTTCCTCATGCTGCCAGTCCCCTTGCCCTGGCTCCTCAGTCTCGGCATCGCTGCCTACCAGGCCAGAGTGAGAGGCTGCCTCTTCCAAGCCATTACTGGGCAATGCGATGACCTGGGCACTCATCAGGGCCTCCATCTCTTCAAAGAAGGGGCAGGTCTCAGGTGGTTGACCACTCTTGACTTTCCTATAGCTCTTCTGGAGACCCTTGAACTTGGTCCGACACTGTTCCAGGGTCCGAAGGAAGCCATACTCCCGGAGCCGCTCAGCCACAGCCCCATACACTTGGCTGTTTCGATGACAGTTTCGGAGAGCCTCATAAAACTCAGTCTGACTGAGAATTGCAAGGAGAGTTCTGGTCTCTTCGTAGCCCCAGTGCACACCTGCTACCTTCTCATCCTCAAAGCCCCAGTGATCCTGGTCCACCCAGCTTCTTCTCTCTCTCTTGGGTGATAACAGATCAGCATGCATTTGTCTATCTCCTGTGTGACTGCCTCTTGGGAGTTCCTTCTCCTTGGAGCCCAGATCAGGGATCCATGGCTCTCCTTGCTCCAACCTGGAGACCACACCGGATTTAGGAAATGGAAATCCTGCTTGCAGGGAAGCAAACAAAGGATATCATAATTTGGATTGATCATAAAAATACCTCTCAGTTCAGACCTGCCTGTTTTGGAATCCAAGAGGCTTATAAAAGTGTCTAAGGAAGTGTTTTCAGAAAGTTCAATGGGTTGGAGAAAGTGGGGAAAATACATAAAACGTCAAAAAAAGAATATTTTCAAGTAGGGTGACAAGAGAGGAAAAGGTTCTGTTTGTGTATTCAGAGCAAATACTTCTGTTCCATGTTGCTCCCTAGCCCTCCTCACCACTTAATAGGTCTTGGCACTGCTAGGAACAGTCTTATAGGAGGTCTTGATACTGCTGGAAACAGTCACCTCCTATCTCCTAGAAGTTCTCCACTAGGAGCTAGAGAATTAAACTCAGAGTGATTTCAGGGGGTAAGAGAATGGGGGGGAAACTTCAACTCATCCGTTTCCTTCACACTGTCACCAAGTTCTAAAAGTTTTTCCCATAGTATGTCTTGCTCTGTTCCTTGTGCCACCATCCAAGTCTAGACCCCTTATCCTCTCACAGCCAGATAAATGTAGCAGTAACTGTCCTACCTAACTCCAGGCTCTTGCTTCCTCAGCTTAAACACTATACTGCTGAACCTTAACCTAAGTGCCTACCATGCACTGTTCATTCATATCAGACTCCTCTCTAGAACATAGCATACTATTATTCATCACTCTGTCCCTTTAAGTCCCTCCTATTCAAATTTAACCCGTTCTATGAGAAGTTATATTTGCCAAAGCCAAGCTATGAAGCCTTCCCTACTGCCCTCCCTCATCTCTTACTCTGCCAAACCCCTATTGTACTCACACAAATTGAGTAACAGTCATTGTTCGGCATGGTTTCAGTACGGTTTAGTTCAGCACATATTTGCTTCCAATCACACCCTAAGCTCTTTTGAGAACAGGCACCTTTACTTATTGCAGAGTACCTTGCAAGGCATTGGAATACATGGTAGGTGTTCAAAAACTGATTAATTCTGCAAGTTTCTGTTTGGGGTTGAAGAATTGCATCGGGATTACTAAACAGAGATCATTACAAATGACTGAGAAGGCTAGCTTCTTGGATGATAAGATCAAAATTGAAAACAACCTCAACAAGTTAAAGAAATTATCAAAAAACCCCAAACATAATATGGAGTTCAACGGAGTATAAAGAAGAAAAACAAGTTCTACAAAATCAAGTACAATAAGCACTAGGCACAAAGACAATGGGGAAAGCGGTAAGAGTCCTGGGAGTTACCAAGTAAACAATCACCAAATAATTAGTTGAGCTCTACTGAAAGAAAATGTAATGAAATTCTGAAGTAAAATTCCTACTCTGCCTCTACCTACCAGACCCTGGAATAATATAATTTAGTTCTCCACGATTACTATTTGGAAGACTTCATTTCCAAAGGGGAGGAACAAAAACTTAGTAGGTCTAAAGAATGGAGCTTCTGGGGAAGAGCTTAAAAGAAACAATACAGTTTAATTTGGAGAAGGAAAATGACTGAAAGGTGGCTGTGCCTTCATGTATACAAAAGAATTTTTATCTAGAAAACACCTAATATCATCATTACCAAGAGGAAATAAAATAGTTCCAATTCTGATAAAAACTAGGAAGCCATCCTCTGGCAGACTTGTCAAAAGAAGAAATATAAGAATACTACACCAGAGGCTAAACTACATACCTTCAGGAGGTCTCCAACAACTGCATACTCTACAATTTCAACTCATTTCCTGAAATCCCTTTCCCACTCACTATTCCCAACCCTACTTCCCAATTTAGAATGGCATCCTATCTTCCCAAATGAATCTACTCCTCACCGCTCCTTTGAAAAGGTCTGAGCTTCTCCTTTGGGTTCATCTGCTCCTGTGGTCCCAGGTCTGGGCTCCTTGCCCTCTCTTTCTTGGTTACACCCCTGGGCTGGGGTTCCACTGACTCCTGCCGAACACTTAATAACTCTCGTGATGATTTCAGGGGTGTCATCTTCTCCAAGCGCACTTCCTGCCCCTTCACAGAGACTGTGACCTAGAAACAACCCCCATTAATTGTCACTGCAAGGTTATAATGAGGGGCATTCCCAGAGGAGATTATTTAATACCCCAAAAGAGGTTATCCTTTTGGGACTTGGCTAGGTTTGGCAGGGGAGGAGGTTTAACAGTGAACAAGGGTCTTTCTTATTCCATTAGCTTAGAGCAGCTGGAACTCCAGAAAGAAGGTTTACTCAAGAGAGTAAACCCACCTACAAGCTAAAAAATAATTCCCCTTTCTTCCCTCTTAAATAAAAAACTGTAAAACTATGAATAACTCATTATGACAGGGTAGCAAAGGTACACCTAGGTAGCATTTCCAGATAAGCTCTATCTGAAAAAGTTACCTGTTCTGGGACCAGAAGTATAAGCATCACCAAAGGAGATTGTGCCCGTCTTTAAACCTGTATATACCTTGGCCCTTTATCCTTGCCCCTTCCCAGTCACACACTTCTGAATTCCCCCTCCCTTCTCACCGAACGTCCAGGTCTTCCAGGCTCTCTTTCTAAATCTTCCACCAGAGCCACTGCCTCCTCTCCACTTTCTGGACATTGCTCCTGTACCCAATTCTGGATCTCCCCAGGTAAGATGGTCAGGAACTGCTCTAGCACCAACAATTCTACAATCTGCTCCTTGGTGCGCACCTCCGGCCTTAGCCAACGACAGCAAAGTTCCCAGAGTTGGCTGAAAGCCTCCCGGGGCCCAGCTACCTCCTGGTAGTGAAATCTCCTGAAGCGCTGTCGGAACGTCTCAGAGTTAGTGCCATTCCCTCTCAGAGTGGGTTTGGCCATCATTCACAGCAGAAAGCAGCTCCCCTCCACTTAAGGGTTCGAGGGCTTACACCTATTTTCCCATGTCCTTGGAGAATCACCTGCAGATGAGTCTCTCAACTGTAAGAAGAGTTTCCTCCTAGGGTAGAGAGAGATGGCACTATCAGAAGAAATACACTCATATGTCTAAAGTCTTGCCAAGAGCTGGCCTGAGTTCCCATATACTCCATGTGGCCATCTGAGGTAGCACCAGCTTAAGGACAGCAAGCCAAAACAGCATGGAGAGACCTTTCAAAAGCTACCATTTCTGGGTGACTTCCAAGGAGCCCAGGGAAGCAGCAAAGTATAAAGTATTGTCTGCCCTTCTTCCACCTCCCCCCAAACCTGACCCCATTTAGCTCCCCTGACCAATGTTGCATAGTGAGTTCGAACCATAGGGGAGACCTGGAGCTTGAGAGGCTCTAAAGGCAAGTCACCATCCTGCTGAAGGCAAGCGGGTCGCTGCCGATCTCCCCCAGTACCTCCGCAGTCGTTCCGGAGGCCCTTTACATCCTCCCCGCCCCCTCAGACTACACAGCTACCAATTCCCACCCGGGACAAAAATCAAGTACTGAATACTGGATCTTCGTTTTCCCTCACAGCGTAAGTAACCGCTCAGCAACTATTCGGGCACTACTGACAGGAAACCTCGCGCATTGGGAGGATTGGTTTTGGTTCCTGAAGCGAGGGCCGGTGGGCGTGGGGAGTCACACTGAGTTGGTGGAGAGAGGGAGTCCGAGGGGGGCAGTAGTAATGGGTCTCCTGAGGACGAGTTCGGTTGCTGGCCAGAGGCTCCGGGTGCTGCGGGGTTCGCGGGAGCGGGACTCGGCTCAAGGAGCGGCGGGTGCGGGATTCCGGCCTCTTTGTCTTCGGTCCCTCTGGCCAGGTCACTCTCGGGGCCGTCGTGCGGTTCCTCCAGAGGCCTCCGACTGGGCTGAGGCGCCCTGAGAGCACCTTCCGGCCACCCCTGGGAGCGTCTCCTTCTCGGGGCTGCCCCTCAACCCACTCGCATCTCTGCCCCCGGGCCAGCCTCACCCTCTTAGGGTCGGGCCCGGGCCCCGGCTCTCCAGCCTCGCATTCCAGCTCTCAAACCGGAAGTCCTAGCGGGCGACTAGGGCACTGAGAGCGCATGCGCAAGGGCAACTACGGTGACTCCTCCAGCAGAGCCTCTGCAGGAGCGACCGAGTGGGCCCAGCGGAGCCTGGCACACTTCCGGGACGTGGGGCGCCTCTCCCGTAATATTTCCCCTCCGCTCTTCCAACAGAATTTGTCTTGCTACTTGGGATTCAGGACGAACCGCCTGTCCCAGGGGCCTGTGCGCTTGTCGAGAAGGCAGCATTCGCCTCCGCGGTCCCCTGGAGGGGCGTTGGAGGAGGGGGCGACGGATATAGGGACTCGCGGCCCGCTGTGGGAATGATCCACGAACTGCTCTTGGCTCTGAGCGGGTACCCAGGGTCCATTTTCACATGGAACAAGCGGAGTGGCCTCCAGGTACGGTCCAGCTCAGAGCGCGGGAACTCGGGAGCGCAGAATGGGCGGGCCCGCGCCAGTGTCCGGGGGAGGAGTCTGCGGGGTCGAAGGGCGGGGCTTGCAGGGGCTGCGGTGTTCGTGGGGTGAGTCCCTGGGCTGATAACTCGGGAAGTGCCTGAGGGGCGTCAGCGCCCTATACCTCACCTTGAGAGGGCTGGGCCCGGGCCGGCAAACAGGAGGCGGACCCCGGAGGAGGGAGCACGCGCCGCGGCCTAAGGTTGAGGTGTCTAAGCGAGAGTTGCTGGGGAACTGGATGTAAAAGTGAAAAAGGCGCTTTCACCCATTTTCACGCTTCACTGCTTTCAAGTGAGCTTTGAAAGCTAGTCCAAATACGTAGCGCTTAACGCACTATATGGGGTCGGCCAGTTTTGTTGACTGAAAAATGGAGTGTTTCCCTCATTACTCCTTTCCCAGGAAATTTCTGCACTAGAATTTGGAAGGCGATTTTCATGTAACCAGGAATGTATGAGGAGGAAGGGCTAGGTACTGTATGCATTATCTCTTTTTTAATCTTCACAAATACCCATCTCCATTTCACAGATTAACTCCCTGTATCTGGTAGCTAGTAATTAGTGAGCTTCGTCTTGAACCCCAGGTCCGCTTGGCTCCAGTATTTGAACCATTCTTTTCTACTTCTGCTTTCAGTAGTATTATCCAGTCCTCTCAATAACTTAGTAACCTAGGTATTGTTAGCCCCAGTTGACAAAAGAGCAAACTGAAGCTCAGAGAAATTTATGGTGACTAGTCCTGGTAATGGCAAGATTTGAATCTAGCTCTGTCTGATCACAAAGTCATGCCAATTCCAAACCAAGCAACAGATTCTTAATTATAAAGAACAAACTGATGGTTACCAGAGGGAAGGGGTGTGGGGGAAATGGGTGAAATAGGTGATGGAGGTTAAGGAGTGCAGTTATTGTGATGGCCACTGGGTGTTGTATGGAAGTGTTGAATCATTGTATTATACATCTGTGAAACTAGTGTTACATTATGTTAACTAACTGGAATTTAAGTGAAAACTTAAAAAGTCATGCCTGTTCTATAAGGATTGGCGGTATAGGCTGTGGAAGAGCAGAAAAATGACATTCTTATTATATAAAACCTATAAATCAGATTCCTCTCGTTATTTTCCCCTATAAAACTAGCACAATGGCAGGTATATAGGAAGAAAATGCTTAGGAAGTATTTGTGGAAGCTTGACTTCTTAAGGTCTCAGCTTTAAAGTCACCTCAGAAAAAATTTTCTCTGACCATCTCTTTAAGTATCCTCACCGTATGCCATTATTCTCTATCACAGCAGCTTGTTTATTTCCCTTATAGGACTTAGCACAGTTCATATTATTTGTTTTTGCTAACTGTTAATAGTCTTTCTCCCTCATAGTTTACCCACAGGGGCAAAGACTGTAGTGGTTTTCTTCATCAATGTAGCCAGCACAGTTTCTGCCATATAGTAGATGTTCAGATATTTATGGAAGGAAAAAAGACTACTAAAAACAGAAAATACTGCATACTTTCTGCAGAGCAGTGTTTTTCACAATCAAATAAACGGAAAATTGTTATGAATGCCTAATATTGATAAAAATCATTATTATAATATCGAATACATGTACACATTCACCTAAGTATAAACTCAAGCATATTGCTCTTAAAAAACTATAAAACCAAATATTTGTTACAAAGTAAACAAAACTACCAAATGGCTAAATTCCAAATAACATTAATGTATGGTTTCTCAACCTTGGCACTATTGACATTGTAGACTGGATGGATAATTCTTTGTTGTGGGGGTGTGTCCTGCTTGTGCCTTATAGGATGTTTAGCAGCTTCCATGGCCTCTACCCACTAGATGTCAGTAATACCCCCTGAATTGTGGCAATCAAAAATATCTCCAGACACAAATGGGGCAAAATGGCCTCTGATTGAGAACCGGTGATTTAATGTGACATATACTATTGTTTTGCTGAAACTAAATCTCCAACACTGAGACTGCTACAGATCTCGATTTTGACTTCAGTAAGTCTGTGGTAAAGAATGCCTGTTTATATAAGTAGGTTGTACCAAATGGTATCAATAACTTCAAGGTATTGTTTGCTGTTTCAGAATAACTAGACCTTGAACTTTTATAAAACTCTGCCAACAAAGCACTGCTCAAAATTCCAATTTTAGTGGGAATATCACTTGATAACTGGGTAGAGCTGTCCTAATAATAAAAAATTGCTTTCATGTATTGAGCACTTGCAATGTGCATGGCTTTACAAGTGTTAACATTTAATCCCCACAGTTACCATCTCCACTTTCTAGATACGGAAACTGAGGCACAGAGAGGTATTATGATTTGTCTAAGATTTCATGCAAGTAAGAGGCAACTCAGGGATTCAGACCTGGCAATCTGACTCCAAGTATGAGTTCTTTCTTTTTTTTTTTTTTTTCCAAAGGCACAGGCAAGGCTTTCCTGGGGCTACAGCTCCAGTTGAAGGGAGACACTGCACTAACAGAGTAATTGGGCTGGCCGCCCAAAGACACATTCCTAGGCACTGTGTCGTGTTACCTCTTAAGTTATTATACTTGAAGATATGGTTAGCATTGTGTCATTAAAATCTGCATTAAATGGAATTAAATTAAATTCCTAAACATTGTGGATTCAGTAACAAAAATTCTTCTTTGCCTATTTATTACTGCATTTACTGTCATGTAAAGTTGGCATCCACAAAATACAGTACTCATGATATAAATATGTAATATACTAAGTTCCTTGGGGATAGTAACTACATCTGATTTTGTTCACTATTTAATCTCGGGATATTAACACAGTGCCTGGGATAAGTAGGTGTTCATTAGAAGACGGTTGATCCTCCAAAGAAGACATACAGTGGCCAATAAGTAAATGAAAAGATTACTAATATGGCTGATTATTAGGGAAATGCAGATCAAAAGCACAATGAGATACCATTTTATACCCATTAGATAAAAAAAAACAAAATAACAAGTGTAGGTGAGGTCGTGGAGAAATTAGAACCCTTGTGCATTACTGGTGGGAACGGAAAATGGTGCAGCCCCTGTGGAAAATAATATGGTGACTCCTCAAAAAAATTAAACATAGAACTACCAGATGATCCGCAATTTCACTTCTAGGTATTTCACCCAAAAAAAGTTAAAGAAGAGACATGAACAGATATTTGTATACCCGCGTTCATAGCAGTATTATTTGCTATAGCCAAAAGGTAGAAGTAATTCAAGCGTCCCTTGGCAGATGAATTGAATAAACAAAATGCTGCACAAACATACAATGGAATATTTTTCAGTCTTAAAAAGGAAGGAAATTCAAATGATACATGCTACAACATGGATTAACCTTGGAGACACTATACTAAGTGAAAAAGCCAGTCATCAAAAGACAAATACTGTATTTACACTTATTTGAAGTACTTAGAATGGTCAAAATTATAGAGACAAGAAAGAGAAGGGTGGTCGCCAGGGGCTGGAGGCAGGGAGGAATGGGAAGTTAATGTTTAATGAATACAGGGTTTCAGTTTGGGAAGATAAAAAAATTCTGGAGGTGGATGTTGGTGATGGATGCCCAACAGTGTGAATGCACTTAATGCCACAGAACTGTACTTTTAAAGATGGCCAAAATGGTAACTTTTATGTTATGTATATTTTACCACAATATAAAAAAAATGTGGTTGAATGAGCACATTCTCCTACTACTGTGTTCTACTTGAACTGCTGTGAAACCTTTATATAGCATAGTAGGTTATTATTTGGCCTTCATTTCAATTAAAATAATACCCAATGAAATGAAATAGCAAATACAAATGAAAATATGGACACTACATTTATGTCAGTTATAAGGTGCTTTTATAGATTATAGTATGTTACATTAATTTTACATTTTAATTGAAATGAAAATAAAATTTAAAATTTTATGGAGAATTTGTAAATCTTAAGAATATGTCTGAGAAACCCCTGGAGTCTGCAGATCCCGGTTTGAGCAGTATTGCTAAAGAGACTTTGTTGAAATCAGGTCAAAAACTTCATATCTTTACAGGCCATCCCTGGAAGATGGCCTAAGAAACAAGTAATAGTAGCCACCTGTGGGGAGGTTGACTTGTTTTTAATGTACATTTGGTAGTGTTTGAATTCGTTACCATGTGTTACCACCTATTTCAATAAACAACTAATTAGGTCAGGGATGGGGAGCAACACCTTTGTAGCAGTTTGGAATTTACCAAGCTTAAATGGGCATCTGGAGAAGGGAAGTGATTCATAGTATGAAGCATTTGAAGCACCTCAAATATATGCAGGCATCAGTGTTTTTAGCCTGTTACTCTTCCTGCAGGTGTCACAGGACTTCCCATTTCTCCATCCCAGTGAAACCAGCGTCCTGAATCGACTCTGCCGGCTGGGCACAGACTATATTCGCTTCACCGAGTTCATTGAACAGTACACGGGCCATGTGCAGCAACAGGTAGGCTGCTGTTCCCACGGAATGGACACCTCCAGAGGTCAGAAGTCATGTCAGGTTTTGAGTGAATCCATTGGTAATTGATATGAAATAAGTCTCAAGATGTTATGAATTTCTTATCATTGGAATTATTCAAGTGAGGGCCAGGTAACTAGCTCAAACAAGGGAGAAAATACACACAGGGACCAATCTAGGCAGATTGCTATAAGAGAAAATATGTTTTGCCTGAGTTTTAGGAGACCTGAGTTACATCAGTTTGAGCTGGACCAGAGTTCCAATTCCAGTGGTAAAAACATAAAGTATCATTTCAGATATTTTTGCCATTTTGCTTCTAACTTCCTTAGTCACATGGAGGCAATCAACTAAAATTTTTGGGCTCCATTTTTCTTATTTAAAAATAAAAGAGTTAAATCAGAGAAGGTGCTTGGCACACAGCAAGCACTTAATAAATATTATCCATTAATATGAATTAATTGGAATTGTACACTATTAATTGTGATTAATGGTGTAGAGGTCAAGAATTTGTGTCCTGCTCTATCACTTACTGGCCATAGACTGCTTGGCAGTAACCTAATGTTCAGTAACTTCGGCTCATTTCACTTACCTATAAAACAGGGTTAATAGGTATTACCTATCTCATAGAGTTGTGAGGATTAAACAAGGTAATTCATGCAAAGTGCCTGGCACACACTAAGCACTCATATTTTTTAAAAGAGAAATTTTTAAAGTTCCCTTTTGTTTTTAACAGTCTGTAATTCTGTCTTGAGGTAAGTAAAAAGATTGCTGAATTGTGTGACTCTGATTCAGTGATGAGTGTTGCCCAGTTGAAACAATGATTCTGGTTGAGAAGAAAGGCAGGAACTTGTAGAAAGGAAAAGGAAGGATTCCTGAAATAATGCAGTCAGTACCCTCTGTTATATAAACTGGTTGTCAGGCCTTTGGTGGTCATCTCTGGGGCAGAGGAGTTGGAGAATAATGTCTTATATTTTCCTCTCTGGGACAGGGATTCTGATTCCCTCAAAAGGATTTTATTGCAAATGTGTAAGCTAAATGTGAGTTTAAAATCTAATCAATGCCATTTTGCTATAAAATCATATTAATGAGGGCACATGAATTATCAGAGTTGGAATCCATATATATATTTATATAGATGAAAAGGCCTCTAGTTTTAATTTTTGTAAGTAACACTTAAAAGAAAAAAAGCTGTCCTGTATTCCTGTGACTATATGGATTTTATCTTATATAATATGTGAATTCCTACTTTCCCAAATTCTAAAGATATCTATAGTGCCTCTTTTTTGGGAACAGTAAAAGCATACTTAATTTCTCTTTCATTTAGTGGTAAATGAAGACATTCAGTTCTCTGAAATGACACAAGATCAAAACAAAATTGGCTGGTTGTAAGCCCATCTGGTCTATTCGCCCTAACCCATGCCAGTCTTATTATAGCTGTGAACCTTTATCTTCAGGAACTGCTAGTATCCTTTGCAGCATCCTCTGACTAACCATGCCTCGTAACCCCTGAGTCCAAGCTTCCCACCCTATTTGTTGTGGTATTCTGCAATTGTATCTACTGCCACCAGAGCCTGATCACCCAAGTCAATACATAGCCAGAGAGGCTGGTCATCGTGGCCTCTAGTCAGCTTCCTCTGCAATTCCCTGTGTAAAATACAGAAGAGGCTCTTAGAAAAAATTGCAGGTCTCCTGAAAGACGAGCCATATTTGTAAGGAGGCTCTTGGTCAGAGTCTTATCACTCCTCATGTCGACTATCAGATTCATGCTTCTGATGAATTACCAGGCCAGACAAGAGAAAGGGATGTTAGAAGGAGGACTGAGGTCATTTTATTTATTCAGTAAATATTTACCCTGTGTTCAAAGAACTGTGCTAGAAGCTGAAATACGAAGATGAATAGTGTGTCCTGCCTTCACAAAGCTCTTGGTCTAGAGAGGGGGGCATATAAACAAAAATACAGTTCAAGCACTACACAGAGTTGCTGTGAAAGCAACAAAGGAGGAGCAGTTCCTTTCCTAGGGAGAGTTAGGAAGGGCTCTGAGAAAAGAGATGCTTGAGTTGGGTCCTGTAGGAAGAGTAGGTATTTGTCATAAAGATGAGTACACAGTTATAAGTGGAACACATCCAGATTCATGGGGGTGAGAAATAGAAGCAAGGCACATTTGGCGAACTGTGGGTAGTTTGGAAATGAGAATGTGAAGTTGGAAGCAGTAAAAGATAATTTTAGAGAGATAGTTAAGGCCCGAATGTAGAAGTCATTGTATGCCATGCAGAGGAGTTCAGATATTATTCTGGGGCAATGAGAAGCCACCAAAGAGATTTAAGCTGAAAGTTGTAAGGTTAGTTGTAGAAAATTTCCACTGACAATATGAGGTACTACCTCATTGTATATTTTAGAGAGAGAGAGAAGGACAGAGGGAGAGAGAGAGAGAGAGAGAGAGAATCTTAAGGAGGCTCCATGCTCAGTGCAGAGCCCAATGTGGGGCTCCATCTCATGACTCTGAGATCATGACCGGAGCTGAAATCAAGAGTCAGCTGCATAACCAACTGAGCCACCCAGGTGCCCCCTACCTGATTGTAACATCTAGGCTGCATGGGAAATTAAAATACCACATTTTAAAAGGTCAGAATTCAAAATCTGTCTCTCTCATTGGGTTTTTCTCTCATTGAAGCACTGCTTTGATACAGAATCATTTAAGCAAAAACAATAACACTAATAAAGGAGAATGTTTTCCTCAGGTTTTAGAGTCTGAGCTGTGAGGTTGAGTTCTCTTTGTTTGATTTCAGGATCACCATCCATCTCAGCAGGGCCAAGGTGGGTTACATGGAATCTACCTAAGGGCCTTCTGCACGGGGCTGGATTCGGTTTTGCAACCTTATCGCCAAGCACTGCTTGATTTGGAACAAGAGGTGAGAGAGGAGATACAGGAAAGATGTCTCTGGGACAGCCGATTAGGGCATGTTCTTGAATTTGAAATACCCTTTGATGTGGTCAGGTAGTTAAGAGAGAGCTATTTTCTGCAAGGCTAAAGGGTACAGTATATTCTGTGATTGCCCAAATCACGGTCAAAGTGGCATGCAGAACATGGCAAAAGCTCTTGAGTGAGTTTATCAGAGCCCTAGCTTTGGGTTTTTTGGTCACCTGAAAAATCAGAATTAATACTCTACAAACTATCAATTCTCAGTAGCCTAAAACTAACATGGAGCCCATTCTCAGATTCCCATCTAGTTTTCAGAGATCAAATAGATTCAAGGTATTTTATACGGACCCCTAATCACAGTGTTTTTTGTTGCAGTTCCTGGCTGACCCCCATCTTTCCATATCACATGTCAATTACTCCTTGGATCAGGTATGCTGCCCAAATAATAAAATGCCTTGGAATCTGTTGTTATTGTTAGAATAATCTAACTTAAGGGGTGCCCAGCTGGCTCAGTTGGAGTATGTGACTCTTGATACCAGGGTTGTGAGTTTGAGCCCCACGTTGGGTAGAGAGATTACTTAAAAATAAAAAATCTTTTTAAAAAAATGAGAAATTTTAAAAAAAGGGGGGCACCTGGGTGGTTCATTTGGTTAAGCATCTGACTCTTGATTTTGACTCAGGTCGTGATCTCAGGGTCTGTGAGATCAAGCCCTGCATCAGGCTCTGCGCTGGGTATGCAGCCTGCTTAGGATTGTCTCTCTCTCTCTCCCTCTGCCTAATCCCCCCAAAAAATTTAAAAATTAAAATTAAATCTATTAAAAGAGCAATCTAACTTATTTTTGAGAACATTTTTCCTTCTGGATTCAGAGCCCGGCATTTTATATTGTGTATGCTTTCCGAGATCAGAACTGTTTAGAAAGCTCCAAATTTAGTGAAAATCTAATGTCTGATATTAATGCTCTTATGTTGACTTCAATGTTAACAATTATGCTAGCCTCAGAAATAGAAACTGCTTATATCTGTCATTCTCTCTCTGCAGCCAAACCCATATCAAATTGCCTTAGGATACTGGATCTTGGCTGTTCTGTGGTATTGCCATCTTTGGGTTAAGTGGGACTATTTAGAAACAAAAGCATTTCCTGAGTCAATTTTTTTTCCTTGTGTTTGATTATGTACCCTCCTAATCATTCTCTGCTTTGCAGTTCCAGCTCCTTTTTCCCTCTGTAATGGTTGTGGTAGAACAAATTAAAAGTCAAAAGGTGAGAACTTTCCTTTTTTCCTTTGCTGTGGTAAGCACCAAGGATGTATTCATAATTAATTTTGCCTTACATTCTTTTTTGAAGACTCTAGTTTTTAGTAGTTGTCATTTATTTATTCATTCTTTTAAAAATATTTGCTTGGTTAAAAAAAAAACAAAAAAACAAAAATATTTGCTTGGGTATCATGCTAAATGTCAGAAAAGCAAAAATGAGTTACGAGACTGCCCTTAAGAATCTCCTGATCCAGAGGTGGGGGTAATGTTAATAGATGTACCCCAGAATGCTGCTGGGTAAGAGCAAAATGCTATGGATGGTATTTGGAGGTGAGAGAATTTTACACTAAGGATTTCGAATTTTTGGATATGGGGGCGCCTGGGTGGCTTAGTCAGTTAAACGTCTGCCTTCAGCTCAGGTCAAGATCTCAGGGTCCTGGGATCAAGCCCCATGTCATGCTCCCCACTCAGCGGGGAGTCTGCTTCTCCCTCTCCTTTTGCCCCTCCCCCTGGCTCATGCTGTCTCTCTCTCTCAAATAAATAAAATCTTAAAAATTGTTGGATATGGATCTTGAGGAGAAGTGGAAAGTTCATCTTTAGAAAGAATAATAGATTTATGATTAGGATGCTGGCAGTTTTCTAAGAATTAGATCATTGGCTGAAACACAGATGCTTATTTTATTAAATATGCCTGTTTTTATCACAAGTTTTTATCATGTGCATTGAAAAGTGAGGGTCCCCAATACCAGGAGAATGCCTTTTCTGGGCGGAGGTAATAACTAAGGAAAAAATGCTTTGAGATTTCACATTAGAAGACTTTGCTAGTCCATAACTGGATGAAAAAGGACAAATGGATTAAATATGTTTAGCTCATTTATGTTTTTAAGCTGTTATATTTGTGCCTTAGCTTATTAGGAGTGTTTACCTTGATAAATATAACTAGTTAACCAGTTAATTTGCCAGGTTGCTGCTTCATTTTTTGTGCTGTGTAAGTATAGAAATTTCTGCTGTGCTGAGTTTATTCTGAGCCAGCAAAGCCAGTAGGGGAGGTGCTGTTTGGCTCTTCAAAGCTGATTATCCTCATCAGAGAACACTCAGCTTTTATTATGTACTTAACTGTATACCAGGCACTGTGCTAAGTGCTTCACATACTTGATCCTTTTCAGTCCTCTAGGGGGTCAGGTAGGTTAAGTAATGTGCTTAGTGTCACACAGGTGGAGATGGTAGAGCTGGGATCTAAACCTGGGTCTGTCTGACTCAAAAGATTATGCTTTTAACCACACTACTAAACTGTCCCCCCAAATTGGAGGGGAACTTCTAGGTAAGTAGAGTTAGTATAAGGGTTCCATGCTTAGCTGCACATTTCAGTTGACTTTCAGTTTCCATTGGCCACAGGAAGAAGAGTAGAAACTGAGTAAAGCGGTTGCAGGTGGGCAAATTTTCCTCCTTGCCCGGGTGGTGGTAGAGAAGCCAGTGTGCTCTGGCTCTAGAAAGTTAAAAAATGAGGTCTCAAGAACATGGGGGGTGGGAAACAGGGATGATAGCCAACAGATAAAAGGGATCCTTTTAGAGTGATGGAAATGTTATAAAACTAGATTATAGCAATGGTTGCACAACACTGTAAATTTACTAAAAATTGTTGAACAGTATACTTAAAATGGATGAATTTTATAGTATATAAATTATACCTCAGTAAAGCAGTTTTAAAAAAGAGAGAGCCTGAAGGACATAGAAGGAGGAAACAGATTTTTGGAAAACTGTATGCCTTATAAATAGTTTGAATTAGGCCTTAATCTGAAATAAAGAGCTTTCTTTACCTCTTAGCTTGGAATTTCAACTCTAAATGATTCTGGTTTCTCTAGCGCAGTAGTTCTCAAACTTCGTCGTACATTAGAATCACTTGGAGCGGAATGTTAAAACCACGTGGCTGGGCCCTACCCCAGAGATGCTGATTCAGTAAGGCTGGAGTTGGGCCCAACAATTTGCATTTCTTACACACTCCCAGGTGCTGCTGCTGCTGCTGGTGGTGGGATACCGGTGGGGTGGAGAGGAGTAAGGAGGGTTGAAGGTCATACTTTTGAGAACTATTGTGATATCGTGATCTATAATAAGAAATATATTTTTGGTCTTTATCCCCTTTCTGACACAGAGCTTCTAAAACTCTTGGAATTTCATAAGTAATAATGATAAAGGTGTCTTGATAGTCATAACAAACCCCTATCAACCACACCTGAGTCTATGTTAATGAAGTGACTTTTGGAAAGCACCTCAGGATGGGCTGGTTGCCAGGAGAACCGACCATTTAATTGGAGAATTGAGACTTTCATACCCCTGACCTCTGGGGAGGAGAAAGGGGCTAGAGATTGAGTTCAGTTGCCAGTAGCCAGTGATTTAATCACTTGTGCGTGTGTAGTGAAGCCTCCATAAAACCCCAGAAGGACTGCTTTCAGAGAACTTGTAGGTTGATGAACCAGAATACTTCTTTGAGCTACACTGCTAGGCCCACACTCCATGGGGACAGAAGCTCCTTTGTTTGGGACCTCACACTATGCATCTCTTCATCTGACTGTTGATTCATATCTTTAGTATGCTTTTTAATACAGGTAATCTAGTGAGTAAAAGGGTTTTCTGAGTTCTGTGAGCTGCGTTAGCAAATTAATGGAATCCAAGGAGAGGGTCATGGGAACTTCTGATATATCAGCCAGTCAGTCCTGGGCTTGAGATTGGTGTCAGAAGCAGAGGACAGTCTTGTGGGACTGACCCCTTAACTTGTAGAATCTGATGATATTCTGGGTAGGTAGTGTCAGAATTGAGTTGACTTGTAGGACACCCAGCTGCTGTTTGAGAATTGCTTGGTGTTGTGGGGGAAACTGCCCCCCAAACACATTGGAAATGGAGTCAGAATCAGAACTATACATAGATCTTTATCCCCATCATCCGCTGGATTGTGCCCTCTGAATTGAATATAGAATATGAGTTTGTGCTACCTGAACTATTAAAATGGAATCAAGTTTGACAAGGCCATATTTTGCGCAGATTCATGGTTGTCAAATCCTGGAAACGGTATACAAACACAGCTGTGGAGGTTTGCCTCCTGTTCGCAGTGCACTAGAAAAGTAAGTCATGGCTTAATTGGGAATTGGGGGCAGGGGTGGGTGATCAAGTGACTTGACTTTGCACTTGTTTTATTTTCAGCTCATCTCAGATTTCCCTCTGGGAAAAGTTATGACCAGGATAGAAGAGATCCATAAAAGCCCGCATGTATGATAGCTCAGAAACTGCAAAAAGAGTGTTATGAAGTGTTGAGGATCAAAGCTAGGATGTAGTCGCCTAGATAACCTTGAAGCAATGCTTTTTAATTTGGGGATCTCATTATCCTTGGAGAATTTCCATTACACGTGCCGAATAAAGTAGCTGTATCTAATCATGTGTATTTTGAGTAGCTGGTGTTTCATATCAAGGGCCTTAAAAATGTTTATACTCTATAATCCCATAATGCCACTCTTAGGAATTTTATCCCAACAGTTATTTGAAAGAAGAAAATAACCATATGCAGAAACATTCATTGCAGTATTGTCTGTTATATCAGGAAATTAGAAAATTACCAGCAGTGGAAGAAAGCTAAATACAGGTGTATTCACTTGATAGTCTATAAATGTAAAATTAAAAATACTATAAATATAAATACTGTTAGAATCCACAAAAAGAAACTTTCCAGAACATACTTAAGGAACTTAATTCTCTATTACTGGGCTTTTTTTTTTTTTCCTAATAAAAGAACTGCATTTTGATTGTAGAAAATACAGACCTGCAAAGAGAAGAAATAGAAATATTTTCTAACTTTGAAATACACAATTTAACTTTTGCTGTATATTTCTTTCTATATAAATATACACAATTTTATGCATGGAATATAAAATCTTACATAGATCATATGGTAAGTGCATGTTTGTTATATATTTGCGGGGACCAAACTTTATAGACCAAATACTCAAATGTGCAAAATGTAAACGGCCCCCCATTTGATTTTTTTTAATATTTGACCACATTTTTCTTTTTCCCCTCTTATATGGACTATGAAATATGTACATGTAAATATATATAAATATACACACACGCACACTACATTTTTTTTTGCTGAATCATTTGAAAGGCTTAACTGCCAAAGACTTCAGTTTTGTAGCTCTTTAGAAAAAAGGCTTATGGGGGGGCGCCTGGGTGGCTCAGTCGTTAAGCGTCTGCCTTCAGCTCAGGTCATGATCCCAGGGTCCTGGGATCGAGCCCCTCATCGGGCTCCCTGCTTCGCGGGAAGCCTGCTTCTCCCTCTCCCACTCCCCCTGCTTGTGTTCCCTCTCTTGCTGTGTCTCTCTCTGTCAAATAAATAAAATCTTTATAAAACATAATTCCCATTAAAAAAAGAAAAAAGGCTTATATAACCTCAATTCTCTTATATAACTTCAATACCATATTACACCCAAAAAAGTTAACATTAATTCAATAGTATATTATCCAAAATAAATCTGAATTTCTCCAGTTGTCCCCCAGAAGTCCAATACCATATTACACCCAAAAAAGTTAACATCAATTCAATAGTATATTATCTAAAATAAATCTGAATTTTTCCAGTTGTCCCCCAGAAGTCCTTTTCCGTTGTTCTTTTTTGCACTCCCGGATGCAGTCCGAATTCTCATGTGGCATTTAACAGTCACCTCTTTTGAGTCCCCTTAATTTGGAACAGTGCCCTTCTTTGCCTTTTTAATCTTTGATGACAAATGACATGTTAAGAGTCTTGACCAGTTGTCTTGTAAACTGTTACACGACCTGGATTTTTTTTATTAATTCCTGGTAATTAGATTTACGTTAAACATTTTTGGCAAGAATACTACATACCATAGGCTGTATTATTTGTTGCATCACATTGGAAGGCACAGAAAGTAAGTGTGTTCCATTATTGGTGGTGTAAAAGCTTGATCACTTGGCTTAGGTGTTTTCTGTCAGATCGCTCCATTTTAAAGGCACATTTTCCTGTTTGTAATTGATGTTATCTGGGAAGTGATCCTTTGAAACCATGAAAGTATCACATTCTCCAACGACCTTTCTGCATTTTGTTGGATTATACTTCTTCAGGTATACCTCTCTCAGTGAATCTACTCTCCCTATGTGATTCCAACAAAAACAAAACAAATTTAATACTGTGTTAGCCAAAAAGACTCCTAGAAGCACATTTAAGTTTAACAAGAACCCTCAGTTTTGAAACTCACTTTACACGAAAGGAGGAAAGAAAATGTGCCTCTTCTAAAAAACTAGCAGAACGTTTACAGAGCATTTAGACTTCAGTATGTAGCCTACAAGTTTGGAAATTTAATCATTTAGTTCATTCACAAACATTTAAATTAAAATAGCACAATTATTTTTAGCCTAATTGGTCATTTCCCTTCTGAGTCATGAGACTCAGGCCTCTATTTATCCTGTCACAGTTGAGAGCATGGCCTCTGTGCCCATATGGGGTTTAATGTTCGTTAAGTGGACTTCTAAAGCTCTCCTACTTTTCTCTCCACTCAGGATCCTGGCCGTGTGTCATGGGGTCATGTATAAGCAGCTCTCAGCCTGGATGCTACATGGACTCCTCCTGGACCAGCACGAAGAGTTCTTTATCAAACAGGGTCCCTCTTCTGGTAATGTCAGTGCCCAGCCAGAAGAGGATGAGGAGGATCTGGGCATTGGGGGACTGACAGGAAAACAGTTGAGAGAACTCCAGGACTTGGTGAGAGCATAGCAGAAAGCCTAGCATACTCCTGCCAGGAGATAGGAAAGTCTAGCTCGTTGACCTCTTAGTGATTTCCACCCCAGTTCCCAGCTCGTCATAGTTGAAGCATCTTTCACAAATTCTGCAGATATAAACACTTGAACTTGGTTTTATCTTAGCTGCATTCTTAATGCCTAACTTAATGTGAGACTACGAAATAGAAAATATATTTGTGGGAGTCCTTTGTTTCCCCTTTTCCCAGTATATGCATTTATGAGATTAATAAGTCTTGTCTCTTAAGGTAGCCATGTAGCTACCCTATAACTTTTAAATGTAGCTTGGAGTTTAGAGTCCCCAAAGCCCTGTATTGTCTTTATTCATCCATTGATCCATTTATTCATTCATTTGTCCTGCTACAACATCTTCTTGAACACCTGTTACATATATGCCAGGCACTGTTCTAGGAGAGTTACTGGGTGCTTAACTGAAGTAGATGAATAAAGTGTAGCAGACCCTGTCCTTAAAGAACTTATTGTTTAATGGAAAATGTAGAAAAGTCAACAGTGACATTAGTAAGTATGGGTGTTCTCAGAACTTGGTTTTAGAGTAGCTAGAGAAGCTTTTCAGTGGAATGTACATCTAAATTGCAAAGAGTTTAGGAGGAGAGGTCAAGAAATGTTCCAGGCAGGGGGAAGGATGTGTACAAAGTACAGAAACCATGAAAGACATGGCTTACTTGAGGTAGTAATTCAGTTGAAATGGTCAAGTAAGGGCTGAAATACAAAGTGCAAGGACAGTGGAGGGGATTGGGAAATCGCAACCAGTGGAACTATTGAGGTAAGATCATGAAAGCCCTTGTAAACAATGGGAAGGAACTTGGACTTGAACCTCAAAAGAGCTTAGAGCCAGTGAAGAATTTTAGGCAAGAGGTTCACACAATCAGACTTCACAATAGATGACTCTGGATAATGTGTGGGGAAATTGTTTTTAAAAGAACTAAGACTAGCAGCACGTAGGTCAGTCAAGAGAATGTTGGGGACACTTAGGTGAAAAATAATGGTGGCCTAAACCAAGGGTGGTGACAGTAAATATGCAGAAGAATAGAGTGGCTTGAGAGAGATTTAGTACATGGACTAGGTAGGCCTTAGTGATTAGATAGGAGTCCAGAGGGAAGAATCAAGAATGTAACCCAAGTTTCTGCCTTCAGCGGCTAGGCAGGTAGAAATGATATGGAATGTGTATGGCAGGTATTGGGAGAAAGAAGATGGATCTAATTTTGGACCTGTTTGAGGGGTTAAACGTCTGATTCTTGATATCAGCTGAGGTCTTGACCTCAGGGTCGTAAGTTTAAACCCTGCATTGGGCTCCACACTGGGTGTGGAGTCTACAACTTAAAAAAAAAATTAATTTTGGACATGTTGAGTTTGAGGTACTTGCAAGAAATGTCCAGTGGGTTGAACTTATAGCTCACAAGAACAGTCTAGCTTGAAGGTAAAGTTTAAGGAGTCATCAGCATATAGCAGTTTTGTTTCTTTTGTTGTTTTTATTTTTTTTAAAGATTTTATTTATTTATTCATGAGAGACAGAGAGAGAGAGAGAGAGAGAGAGAGAGAGGCAGAGGGAGAAGCAGGCTCCCAAGGAGCAGGGAGCCCGATGCGGGACTCGATCCCAGGACTCTGGGATTGTGACCTGAGCCGAAGGCAGACGTTTAACCATCTGAGCCACCCAGGCGCCAGCATATAGCAGTTTTTAACCTGGGGCCCATGGGTGGCTTCAGGAGGTTCTGTGAAATGTATGTTTGTATATTTGTCTGGAAGGTCCATAGCTTTTATATAATGGCAGAGAGTCCTGTGATATAAAAAGATTTAAAACACCTGTTACAATGGTCAATTCAGTGATGGAAGAAGATATCATTGTTTAAGAAGAGTGAGGAGAGGGAGAAGAAGTGAGGGTCTGGGTATTGCCCTGAGGACCACCTGCACTAGAGCACAAAACAGAAAGTGTGAACAGCAGAGCTCAGAGTTAGGATTGTGGAGCCCAGAGTTCCTGGTCGGAGCTGGACGATAAGGGTTAAATCCAAAGCAAGTTGGAGAAATGTGAGGGCCTGAGTGATTGGGTGGTGGGCATCTGGGGCATCATGGGCCAGTTCAGTGGTTCTCAAACTTCCATGTGTGTCAGAATCAGCTGAAGAGCTTGTTAAGACACGGATGGATGTCTGGGCCTCATCTCTCAGGTTGTCCTAGATCTGGGGAGCGGCTTGAAAATTTGCATTTCTCACAAGCTTCCAAGTGAGGCTGATGCTGCTGGTCCACGAGCCACACTGAGAACCACTTGGCTAAATGACTCGGGCTATGTACTAGTAAAGAGCTGGGCAGAGCCAGCATATATGATGAGATAATAAAGTCACAGACCTGTAGACCTGGAAAAAGTAAAGACTAATTCTTCCATGCTACAGGTAAGGAAACCGGGTTCCTGATCTACTGCACAAATTCTTACATAGTAAAGGCAGAGTGAGGACTAAAATCCTAATGTTAAAAAAAAAAAAAAACCTCAGTTGGTCCGAGGGTTGTGGGTTATTGTTAAGTTATTAAAAAAAAAACAACCTCACAACACTGTTATTTCCACCATGCTGTCCTGCTGTCTGAAAATGGAAATATGTTCATCTCTCTGACACTGGTAATTTAGGCATTGTGCAACTTCAGGTTTAAAGTCCCTACTTCAGGGTGCCCGAGTGGCTCAATTGCTTAAGCATCCAACTCCTGATTTCGGCTCAGGTTGTGATCTCAGGTGATGAGATCAAGCACCATGTACAGCCCATGTACAGCTCTGCGCTCAGCATGGAGTCTGCTTGAGATTCTCTCTGTTGACCTCTCCTCCTCCCCCACCTGCACGCGCTCTCTCTTTCTATAATAAATAAATTTTTAAAAAAGTAAAGTCCCTGCCTCTAGAAAATATAAATCATGGGTTGGGAGAATTAGTGATGTTTTTTGCTTTCTGCTTCTTCCTTCATACATCATGTCTGATGCAGATTATTTCCTTGAGTAGCGCCTGATAGAGGAAGAGAACATGCTGGCACCGTCTCTAAAGCAGTTTTCCTTACGAGTGGAGATTTTGCCATCCTACATTCCAGTGAGGGTTGCTGAAAAAATTCTGTTTGTCGGAGAATCTGTCCAGATGTTTGAGAATCAAAATGTAAACCTGACCAGGAAAGGTGAGAACCTCCTTGCCCAGTGTGCCCTGTCTTCAAAGGCCCTTTTTAATATCTCGTGGCCCCAGTGTACGCCTGGTCCAAGGGAGTGGCTAATAAGATTGATGCACCCAGATTGCAGCACAACCATGACACGCTTATGTGAGAAGCAGGGGAAGGAGCTGCACCACGGGGACTAGAAATCCTTGCCTGTCCTGCTCTGCTCTTCCTTTGATGGTGCCTGCCTGTTTTGCAGGATCCATTTTGAAGAACCAGGAGGACACTTTTGCTGCAGAGCTGCATCGGCTCAAACAGCAGCCGCTCTTCAGCCTCGTGGATTTCGAGCAGGTGGTGGATCGTATTCGCAGTACCGTGGCCGAGGTTTGTATGTCACAGTAGGCTTTCTTAGCAAGAAAACAGACTAGTTCCCCAGAAATTGAGTACTTGACTTCTGTTGCATCTTGATGTGGTTAGAACTTAGCTTGGAGGGAATTGTGAGAGTCAAAGGGCAAGAAGTTTTTGATAATAGAGGTGGAACTGCTTTAGTCGTCACACCTGACAGGAGTTTGCTAGCTAGCTACTTACTTGAACAAAGGGAGGTCTCACTGTCAAATTCAGTCAGCATTTTGAATCTGTCAGTGTAGTTGGCAATAATTGCAAGGAATCAACAGATTCTGACTAAATTTAGCACCTTGCTTATATTTTAGATGGCTTTATTACTTTTTCATTTATGAGTATAATAACCCTATGAGGAACACAGAACAAGTATTATTTTTCCATTTTTTACAAATGAATAAAATAGCTAATTTGGCTGGTGTTGCACAGTAAGTAACAAAGGTGACGTCAGAAGCAGGTCTTATAACTCCTAGTTCAGTGTTCTTTTTTTTTTTTTTCAGAGCTTTATTTACTTGAGAGAGAGAGAGAGAGTGAGCACGAGCAGGGGGACAGATGGAGGGAGAGGAAGATAAGCAGACTCCCCACTGAGCAGGGAGCCTGATGTGGGGCTCAGTCCCAGGACCTTTGAGATCATGACCTGAGCCAAAATCAAGAGTCAGAGGCTTAACTGACGCAGGCGCCCCCTAGTTCAGTGTTCTTAAGTGAATTGTGCTACATCCACCAACTTAGATTGTGACCAGTGATTTTTCAGATGTGTGTCTGTGCTGTGGCTTAAAATAAAATTTGGCTCACAGGTGTCTGATAATGTGAGATGAGATTTTTAGTTTAGTCAGCTGTTTTGTTTACTATATTAGTGGTTCAACTTCGGCTGTGCATAGCATTGCTTCGGAAAATCTTAAAACATGCCACCTGTATAAGTCCTCACCTCCAGAGCTGCTGACTGGTAGATCTACATCGGGAGGGAGGGAGTAAGTACTTGTATTTATACCATCCGACTAGACAACCAACAAACCAACCACTGCAGGTGATTTTGAAGCATACCCAGTGCACTGCAGGATCTAGAACTGCTAGGAAGCTTAGCATCAGATATCCTCACAATGGAAGTATGGTAATCTATTGTGAATATGATTTCCTTTTCCAGTCACTGTCTCAAAAATTGTAGGCATGGCAGATAGCTATAATGGAGACAGAATATTAGATCATAAGGTGACATTTAGGTTTCACTTCATTTGATTCTTTATGGGCAAGTAAATATTTATACTCTCTAGAATACATGCTTTTGTCCTGTCATAATTTCAAGATCCTGCCCCTGTGCCTATAGCCAAGGTAGCCCTTGTCAATGGGGCTGGTGTCTTGAGGTCCTTTCATCTTATTTTATTAAATCTGTTTCTGTTCTTTTATTATTCTTGTGATAACTCTGAAGTTAATTCATGGAGGAAAGTAAAAATCTTATTGAATGAATACAAGATTTCAAATTTGTTTTTCTTGTGAAATTCTGAAATATGGATATTGGTAGAAATTACATTTCCAGTTTGTAAAAATGATAGATGAAGAATGGAAGTTCAGACTCATTGAAGTTTTTTACAATTGTAGTTAATAGGCCTTTTTTAAAGGTATTCTCTCTTTTTTTTTTAAGGTATTCTCTTAAAATAACAATTTCTAGTAATGAAAATAGAGTTTACTTTTCAGAAGGAAAAAGGTGGGGAGTGTCTTAGAAATACATCATACTCCTCCCCTTTTGGTTTTCTCTTTATTTAAGTATACATACTATATGAATTTATATAAAGTTCAAAAACAGTTAATATAAAGTTTAATATAAAAGTTCAAACGCAGGGGCACCTGGGTGGCTCAGTCAGTTAAGCATCTACCTCTTGATTTCAGCTCAGGTCGTGATCTCAGTGTCATGAGATTGAGCCCTAATTGGGCTCTGAGCTGGGCATGGAGCTTGCTTAAGATTCTTTCTCTCCCTCTCCCTTAAACCCTTCCCCACCTGACTGTCTCTCTCTCTCCAAAAAAAAAAAAAAGTTCAAATGCAGAACTAATCTGGTGTTAGATGTCAGAAGAGTATTTGACCTTAGTCAATGGGAAGGACAGGAAGAAGGCTTTCAAGGTGCTGGTTATACAGGTGTATTCAATTTGTGAAAATTCTCCAAGCTGTAAACTTACTATTTGTGTACTTTTCTGTATATTTTTTAGTACTTAAAAGATTTTGAAAATTAATTCCTAGATATTTGTTATTTTGATTTTTTTTTAGTTGGTTACTGTTTTTATGTAGAGAAATGGCAGTATTAATTTTTGTGGGTTAATCTTTTTTTAAATATATTTTATTTATTTATTTGACAGAGGGAGAGATAGCGAGAGCAGGAACACAAGCAGGGGGAGTGGGAGAGGGAGAAGCAGACTCCCCACTGAGCAGGGAGCCCAATGCGGGGCTCGATCCCAGGACCCTGGGATCATGACCTGAGCCGACAGCAGACGCTTAACGACTGAGCCACACAGGCGCCCCTTTTTTTTTTAGTTCTAATAGTTTGTTGATTCTGTTGATTTTTCTAAGTAATGATCATATCATTTGGAAATAATGAGTTTTACAACTTCCAATTTTAGACGACTTTTTTTTTTTCTTACAGTCTTGGATCTCTAATACTACATTAAACAGCTGGAGTGATAGTTGATATAAACCGTGTTAACCACTGGAGGCGATAGTGGGCATTTTTGCTTTGTTGGCTCTTAAAGATCTTGCATTGACAGTTTCTCTATTACTCTAATGTTTGCTGTAGGCTTTTGGCAACATAAGTTTATCAGGTTAAAAAAGTTATCTTCTTTCTAGTTTGCTATGCGTTTTTATCATAAATAGATGTTGAATTTTATCAACTGCTTTTTCTATATCGATGGTGGTGCAGTTTCTTGCTCTGGGTTCTTTCTCTCCTTCAGTCTACTCATAGGGTGGGTAAATTCCCGGTTAGATTTTCAGTTGTTGAATCTTCCTGAGATAAACTGTACTTGAAAACACGAGGTTGTATTTTTTTTTTAAGATTTTTATTTATTTACTGAGAGAGAGAGAGAATGGTAGAGAGAGAGCATGAGATGGAGGAAGGTCAGAGGGAGAAGCAGACTCCCTGCTGAGCAGGGAGCCCAACGCGGGACTCGATCCCAGGACCCCAGGATCATGACCTGAGCCGAAGGCAGTCGCTCAACCAACTGAGCCACCCAGGCACCCAAGGTTGTATTTTTTAATACACTGTTGGATTTGGTTAGCCAGTATAATACTTGGAATTTTTGCATCTACATTTACTAGTGAAATTAGACGATTCTGGTTTTATTCCCATGTGGTTGCAGAAAAAGACTGTATAAGCCTCATAAAATGAGCTAGGTATCTATCACTTTTGTTTTTTCTAGAATAATTAATATAAGATAGTTGTTACTGGAAGTTTCATTGAATTTACCTGAAAATTTATCTAAGCTAGGTTTAAGAAGGGGAGATCTTGGGAGAGCCTGGGTGGCTCAGTCGATTAAGCATCTGACTCTTGGTTTTGTTTCAGGCCATGATCTCAGGGTCTGGGGATAGAGCCCCACATGGGGCTCCACGCTCATCAGGGAGTCTGCTTGAGGATTTCTATTCCCTTTCCCTCTGCCCCTTTGCCCACATGTGTCCTCTCTCTCTCTCTCTCAAATAAATAAATAAATATTTAAAAAAGGGGGGGGAGGAAAATCTTTACCAATTCAGTGTATTTAAACCTACGTTAGTCTGTTCAAGACCTTTATTTCTTGTACCAATTTTGGTATTTTCTACTTTTCTAGGAAGGCCCATTTCATCTAGATTTAGTTTTTTAGAAAATCTGTAGCTATTTGTTTTACTTTGTATTTTATTTTAACCTTTCAGTGTTGAATCTTACTAATCTTTTCGAAGAACCGGCTTGTGTTTTTATTACCCTATTTTTTCTTTATCTTATTGATATCTGCCTTTATTATTTTTCTTCTTGTTTCTTTGAGTTTTCTGTTACTCTTTGCCAGTTTCCTGGATTGAAAACTTGACTTTTCTATTTGTAACCCTTGCTTCCTAGGAAATATATATAAAACTTAACATATTGCTTTGAACTTGTCCCACAAGTTTTTGGCATGGAGTATATATATTATCATCCTGTTCTTAAATAATTTTTTATTTTCTTTCTGGTTTTCTTTTTAACCCCAGGGATTTATTTTTAATTTTTATTGCAGTATAGTTGGAAAACACAGTCTGTAGATAGGTCCTTTGGAGTTGATTGAGGCTTCCATTATGGATTAATGTAGGGCCTGTTTCTTGTTTTTTAGTTCTACCTGTGCTCAGAGAGTATAGATTCTGTGTCTAGAGTTCTGTGCATGTTCTAATATCTCATTTCCAAGCTGTTAGGCATGTGCATGTTTGTAATGAATATATATTTGTTTTTCCTTTTATGTATATATAATGTCTTATCACTTATGATATATATTTATTTCTATATAATATATATTTAAATTTTTTTTTTTTTTTTTTCTTAAAATCTATTTTCTTAGTTAAGATCATTACCCACCTCTCTTCCAGGTCATTATTTACCTCAGATCTTCTTCCATCCTTTATTTTCAACGCTTTTTACCTCCCTGCCCCCAAGCAACCACTGATCTGCTTTCTGTCACTAGAGATTAGTTTGCATTTTCTAGAATCTATATATATGGAGTCAAACAGTATGTACTCTTTTGGGGGAGGAGATGGGTCAGGCTGCTTTTCCTCATGATTATTTTGAGATCAATCCATGTTGCATGTATCAATAGTTTATTCCTTTTTTTAAGCTTACACAAAATGTTCCTATAACCATCATTAATATTATTTTAAACATTTCTCTAAATGCATTGCTGAATGGTAAACATATCCCTGTACTTGAGCACTCCTTTCATAGCAATTAAGTACCACTTTTATAAATACCGTTATTACAAGTGTTTATAAACACTTCTCTAAATGCATCATAGACGAGCTAGCACACCCATTCCCTGAAATAACTCTTCTCAAAGTATCCTGAACATATTTTTTTTAAACTTTGTCTTATTGAGGATCTTTATTGATCTTTTATTGAGGATCTTTATTACATGTGTTTTCATTTTTTATTTATTTTTCACTGTTAATACATGTGCTTTTATTTTTTTTAATCAAAATGTATTTGATATATAACATTGTATAAATTTAAGGTATTACATACAGCATGTTGATTTGATACATTTATGTATTCTAATAAGATTTTCATTGTAGGGATAGTTAGCACCTCTATTATAGCACATAACTATCATTTCTTTTTTGTGGTGGGAATAATTAAGATCTAGTCTCTTAGCAAATTTGATTATAGTACAACTTTGCTGTCCATATTCACTATACCATGACTTAGATCTCCAGGACTCACTTACCTACTGGTTGCAAGTTCGTACCCTTAAAAAACATCTCCTTATCCCCCTACCCCGCAGTCCCTGGTAACCACCATTTTACTCTTTGTTTTTATGAGTTTGGCTTTTTTGGACTCCACATATAAATGATATCATGCAGTATTTCTTTCTCTGATGTATCTCAGTATAATATGCTCAAGGTCCATCCATGTTGTCACAAGTGGCAGAATTTCCTTTTTTTTCATGACTGAAATATATGTATTTCATTATATATCACATCTTTATCTGTTCATCCATCATGGACACTTAGTTGTTTCCATATCTTGGCTATTGTGAATAATGCTGCAGTAAACGTGGGAGTGTACATATCTCTTTGATAATTCTGTTTCATTTCCTTTGTGTATATACCCAGAAGAATAATTCTGAATCATATGGTAGTTCAATTTTTAATTTTTCAGGAACCTCCGTACTGTTTTCCATAGTGGCTGAACCAATTTACATTCCTACCAACAGTTCCACATCCTTGCCAACAACTTGTTACCTCTTCTTGATGATAACCATTCTAATAGGTGTGAAATGATAGCTCATTGTGGTCTTGATTCGCATTTCCCTGATGGCTAATGATATTGGGCATCTTTTCATGTACCTGTTGGCCATCTGTATGTCTTCTTCAGAAAAATATGTGTTTAGTTCCTCTGCCCATTTTTTAATTGGATTGTTTGTGTTTTGTTGTTGTTATTGAGTTGTAGGACTTCTTTATATATTTCAGATATTCCTTATCAGATATGTGGTTTGCACATATTTTCTCCCATTCTGGAGGTTGTCTTTTAAATTTGTTGTTTCTTCTTATGTGCAGAAGCTTTTTTCTTTTTTTAAGATTTTATTTATTTGATAAATAGAGGGAGCATGAGCGGGAGAGGCAGAGGGAGAAGCAGACTCCCCACTGAGCAAGGAGCCTGATTCAGGGCTCGATCCCAGGACCCTGGGATCATGACCTGAGCCGAAGGCAGATGCTTAACCGATTGAGCCACCCAGGCAGCCCCCCCCCCTTTTTTTTAAAGATTTTATTTATGGGACACCTGGGTGGCTCAGTCAGTTAAGCGTCTGCCTTCAGCCCAGATCATGATCCCAGGGTCCTGGGATCGAGCCCCACGTTGGGCTCCCAGCTCAGCGGGGAATCTGCTTCTCCCTCTCCCTCTGCTGCTCCCCCTGCTTGTGCTCTCTCTCTCTCTCTCTGTCAAATAAATAAAATCTTTAAAAAAAATAGTGTACAACTCAGTGGTTTTTAGTATATAGAGTGTTGTGCAACCATCACCACCATCTAATTCCAGAACATTTCCATTTCTTTTTTTTTTTTTTAACTTTAAACTATCCCTTCATTCTTGGGATTAACTCAGCTTGGTCATAGCATATATTCTGTTTTCAATATATTGCTGAATTTGTACAAAACCATTCTTGATAGAACTTTTCTTTGGAATGAAATTTTGTCCCTGTTTTGTTCTTTTCACAGCATCTCTGGAAGCTGATGGTGGAAGAATCAGATTTACTGGGTCAGCTGAAGGTAACAGCTTAGCTGTCTTTTAATTCTTAAAATGATGCTGGTGGGCAGTGACTTTATTCTCTAGGCTCTCCTGAGAGCATTGGTTGCCTGTATCCAGACTTCCAGAGTGGCCTCACATGTTTTCATCCAGGAGGGCAAACTCTCCCTAATATTACACATGTACTATAGCATAAAGGTTTGGGTGTTTACTTTCTTCTGGGAGAACAGACTTGTGTTGCCAATGAATAAATGACACTAAAGACATACCAGTTGTCCTGCCTTGAGGAGTTGCAAAGTATGCCCATGTGAAATGCCCAAAGCCTGTATCCTTTTGTAGGCTGGGCTCACACTGATGAGATTAGAAACTTCATGTATAATGATGACAATGAGGAGCTCCTGGCCCTGCTAGATACTGAATTGTAAATTGAAATTCTTTCCGCAGATCATTAAAGATTTTTACCTTCTGGGACGTGGAGAACTGTTTCAGGCCTTCATTGACACAGCTCAACACATGTTAAAAACACCACCCACTGCAGTAACTGAACATGGTAATTGCCCTGTGGGCCTGAGAATTACCAGTTGACTGATGTTGTAGGGTGTTTCTTGATAGCTGCTGAACCGTTCAGTCTGTTCCACGTAAGAGCAGCCTGGTGAGTTAGAGAGCAGTGTTTTCCAAAGATGGAAGGCCCATCAGGTGGGCTGCACACTGAGGTCATTGGGAGTAGCCTCTTGATCCTTCCTGGAAGAGTGGGTGTAAATCAGGTGTTTTATCAGCTTATTTCCTTATGGGACATATCGCTATTTATTGCCACTTGTATTTGAATTCTTTAGGTTGTGAATGATGGAAACCTAACCTGAACTAACCTAGGTAGAAAAGGGGAATTTATTTGCTATTTTATCTGTAACTCCAGTGGGATAGGAGTATAGCCGGACTTCAGAACAACTGAAACTAGGACTTGAATATTGCTAGAATTCTCTTTCTTACCTTATCTTGTCTGTGCCTCTTCCATGCTCTCTCATGGCCTTCCAGGCCCATTTGGAAACATGGCCAGCAACAGTTTCCAGGAACCACCTCACAGTGTCTACTAGAAGAGCCAAATCCAATCTCTCTGGTAGCAAATTTTAAAAGATTCCAAGAAAGGGTTTTCATTAGCCCTGTCCAGATCATATACATACCCCCGCATGAAAGATGTCAGACATTAAGATACGCCTACTTCAGTAAAGTGTTCACCCATGACTAATGGGAATGATCACCATTCCCATTCAAACTACATGAGGAGAGGGCACCTGGGTGGCTCAGTCGGTTGGGCGTCTGCCTTTGGCTCGGGTCGTGATCTCAGGGTCCTGGGATCAAGCCCCGCATCAGGCTCCCTGCCCAGTGGAGTCTGCTTCTCCCTCTCCCTCTGACCCTCCTTCCTGCTTGTGCTCTCTCTGTCTCAAATAAAATCTTTAAAACAAACAAGCAAAAACCAAACTACATGAGGAGAGTCAGGAAAGGATTAGAATCAAAAAAAGAAAATGGGGGGAAACCAACAGGGTTACCTTTCTTCCTACTCTATAAAACAATTGATGGCCACTATACTCGCGTAAGACTTTTCTCATTGCAGATATGAGAAAACCCAATTCAAACTCATGCAAAGGGGAAGAAAAATGTATTGATTCTGATAACTGAAAAGGTCAGAGGATGAAGGCTTTAGGCAAAGTCTGATCTGGTGGCTCACATGACGCCTTCAGGACTTGGTGTCATTCTATCTTTCACCTCTGCCTTCTTTCTCAGACAGGCCTGCTCCATATGGTAGCAAGATGGCCTCCATCCAAGCTCACATCCCACTAAGTCCCTGTTTATCTAAAAAAAAAAAAAGGCTCTACTCTGAATAGAGCCTCTGGATTGGCCTGGCTTGAGTCATGTTCATGTCCCTAAACAAAACAGTGTAACAAGGCAGAGTATTATATTCCATTTGAGCATGCCTGGGTCACTTACCTACCCCTAGCATCAGGTATTGTCAACCCCACTGAACCACTTGGATAATACTGGGAGGGATAATTCTCCAAGGAAAATTGGGTGCTATTATCAGCAAGAGAAGGAGGAATGCATGCGAGGCAGGCAAAAGCAGCCCATCTCCACAGCGTCCTATGGTTAGCATCAGGCAGGCTGGAGCAGAAGTGGAAAGCCAGCAGTATCTGGGTCTGTCATGTAGCCTAATGTTCTTGTCAGCCCATGTGCTCCTTCTTGCAGATGTGAATGTGGCCTTCCAGCAGTCCGCACACAAGGTCCTACTGGACGATGACAACCTTCTCCCTCTGCTGCACTTGACAATCGAGTATCACGGAAAGGAGCATAAAGGTTTGCCATTGTTTCTTGCATCTTTCTGCTCCTCCTGGTTCATCATCTGTTCTCCCATCAGTGCTTCCGCACACCTCCACAGAAACCATATCATTTTGGACCTTAGAAGTCACCTTGTCTGGGGCCCTATTTTATACGGGAGGAAAGGGAAGTCCAGAAGGCTAAGTGGGATGCTCAGGCCATGGTTTTGGTTTTGTTTTTGTCCTGCTGCTAGAATGGTCTCTTTTTATTTACAGCCACCAGACTTTAAGGCTGAAAAAAATCTGAAAGACCTCCTAAGAGAATCTCACATAGACTTTCCTTGCCTTCTTCTGCAAGTCCCCTTTTTGTCGCCAATATGCTTCTGACACTGCAGGCTTGAGTGAGCACTCACCTCATGAATGTGACTCACCTTGTCAAAGCCCTGGTTCTAGATGAACAAAGTGTCTTTTCTCTTAACAGATGCTGCTCAGGGAAGAGAAGGGCCTTCTCGGGAAACTTCTCCCCGGGAAGCCCCTGCATCTGGCTGGGCAGCCCTAGGTCTCTCCTACAAAGTACAGTGGCCACTGCACATTCTCTTCACCCCTGCTGTTCTGGAAAAGTGAGTATTTCTGAATTTCTCATTGGTAAATATGACCTGACTTCCAAGGGTAGAAATGATCAAGGAATAGAATTGGTGGGAGCAAGACAACCACGCAGCTGGTGGTTGTACACAGTCCGTAAATCAGAGGCTGCAAACTCAGATGCCTTCGTGGACTGGACAGAAAACCTTAGCAAGTGAAGCTGTGGACACGAGGCTGTGGGGGGTGCTGGGTGCTGGGTGCTGGGACGAACAGGAGGGTCAAACCCTCGAATCAACAGTGTGGTGGTGGTGGTTGTGTGCATTTTTGTTAAAAATGGCTTTTATTTTTTAAGCAATCTCTATACCCAAAGTGGGGCTTGAAATTACAGCCCTGAGATCCAGAGTCACAGAGGCACCCCTGTTGTCATTTTTGAAGTTGCAAAGTCAGCAGTTTACAGCCTGCGAGTCTGTGGCCTCTGGAAGGTGCAGTCTTGGGCGCCACATGGAGAAGCTGGCTGTGGGTAATTCCATCAGGCTAGCAAGTTTCCTCCCTAAAACTTTTGTAATCTTGTGTTGATCTACCTGGGAAGACTTTCTAAGCCCGAGTGTTTGCTGTGGACTTGAGCCACTGCAGAGAAATCACCTTCTTACCCAGGGAGAGAC
The DNA here is from genome assembly GCF_003265705.2 of Callorhinus ursinus. Classification (NCBI taxonomy): domain Eukaryota; kingdom Metazoa; phylum Chordata; class Mammalia; order Carnivora; family Otariidae; genus Callorhinus; species Callorhinus ursinus. The sequence continues at coordinate 10,172,612 of NW_027397087.1, forward strand.
GGTGGGGATGGCTAAGCTGGAGTGAAATACAGGAGCGGGACCAACGTAGTAAGAGGCTCTTGGATCAGCTTTGTTCTTTATCCTGAGGGCCTGCCAGGTGCTTTTGCTCCGTCAGAACCTCATGTCCCCAAGCGAAGGAAGCAGAGCTCTAGGGGAAGGGAGGCTGGAAAAGCGTGCTTGGCTAGTGGTCGCCTGTGGAATCCGTCCCCACACCATTTATGAATCTCTCAAATCCTGTGCTGGCCCCTGCCGTGGTTGGAGGACGGCAGCCGTTGTGCTCTGGCTAGAGGAATGGAGGAAAGGGAAATAAATGAACAAAAGGGCCTCTCTTCATCTCTCTGCTCCTGTTCACAATCCTCTCACCTTTTTGGGTAGAGAAGCTTAGGGTATGAGAGCCTAGGCATGAACTGGAGAAGACGAGGCTGGTCGAGGGAGATTTCTGTGGCAGGTGTAGAGCCCACAGCCCACCTGAGGAAGCTGCACGGGCCTTGTCCGTGAGCCTTCACAGCTCCCAGTGTCCCACAGGCGAACATTTACGTCCTCACCTGATACACTCTGAACACCCTGGAATAAATCAATCTCCGATGTATTTTTTAAAACTTTGTATTATGAGAATTTCCAAATATAAACAAAAGTATGGACTCTAATGATCCCCCACATATACATTATCCAGCTGCAGTAACCGTCAACATGCTGATTGTTCCCTCTTGTTTTCGCTAGAGCCTTATGCAGCAAAGCCCAGGCATGTCGTTTCACTCCATCACTATGCAATTCAGAAAAGGCATGTTTTTAATGTAATTACAATGCAGTATCACAGCCAATAAAATTAACAATAAGTCCTTATCTGATATCTGGTACAGATTGAAATTTTCCCAGTTAGCCAAAAATGCCTTTTTATATTTCGGTTTGTTCAAATCAGAATCCAAACAAGGTGTACTATTTTTACTATGTTGTTCCATTAGAAATAGATGATTTTAAAAACCCAGATTGGTTTCTGCAAGTCTGCCTACAAACAAGTAAATATATCCAGTTCCACTAAGAATCAGCTGTTCTTCCCATGTGTGTTCTCAGCGTGGGGCTCAGCATTAGGCAGCTAGCCCCTGAGCTTGCCGTGACGCAGGAGTTAGGGACCCCTCAATTGAGTTCTCTTCTTTAGGACAGAAGATCAGATTAACTGAAATCCTTGCTTCCTAACACATTTTTATTATTGGTCCATGCAAGACCCTCCTTCCTTCTTACACATACACCGTAAAACCACTTCCCAGCACAGAAACTGGAACACCGACAATAATGGTCTTTCCCAGTCTCACTCCCTTGGCTCCCCCAGCCCTAGGTCACCACTCTCCCCCAGCCATGTTTTCTGTCCTTTTAATATTTAGTTTTATGACATTATGTATATTCCCTCAAAGTACGTTTTTTTCCTACTTGGTTGTTCTATTAAACATTATTTTATTATTATTAAGCCTTATTTAAAAAGTATATAAGGCTATATGTAATCTGAGATTTACCTTTTTTATTAAGAATCCTATTGCTAGGAGCCATCTTGGGTTGTGCAGCTGAAGCGCATTCATTTTGACAGCTATGTAATATTCCACCATATAAATAAGCCACAGTAAATTCATCCCTGGCTCTAGCCATTCTCCTTTCCTTCCTGCCTTTTGGGGGACGGGTAGCAGGCACAGAGTCCTAGGGTGTGTCATGCAGGTGAGGTGGGGAGTGAAGTTGTATTCTTGAAGAGCCTGACGTTTCTGTCCCAGGTACAATGTTGTTTTCAAGTACTTACTGAGCGTGCGCCGGGTGCAGGCTGAGCTGCAGCACTGCTGGGCCCTACAGATGCAGCGCAAGCACCTCAAGTCCAACCAGACCGACGCAGTCAAGTGGCGCCTAAGAAATCACATGGCATTCTTGGTGGATAATCTTCAGTACTATCTCCAGGTCTGGGCCAAGGGATGAATAGGAGGAAGGGGTATGAAGAAGAGTCTGGGAGGTTGGCAGGGTTTACTGAAGAGGGACTGCAATCCTACATTGGATGAAATGTTGGGGGTTGAGAAAATTCACAGATCTTATCACTGGGCGGGGTTTCTTGGTGGCATTTGAGAGGAAAGTGGGAATAAATGGAAGGAGAATGAGGAGTTTGGGGTTCTTGTCAGCAATGCAGTATTTAATTCTTGCTGATTTGACCCTCATTTTTAGAGTTGGCTAGAATGTCTGGAATCTGTAGGACTTAACCAAGTCAGTCGGTGGAGGGGATCTGCCAGAACTTTGGAGGTTATTAGGCATTAGGCAGATAACTTTCTACAAGGCTAAGCAACATAAGGGAGCCTTTGGTCAGCTTTAAAGTGGCTTGAATAGGAAGGAGAATTTCTCTTTCATACTGTCAGGCATCTTAATGTCCTTGAGTGCTTAGAATGTTCTAGGTCCTGAAAGTATTTGTGTGTCACTGCCCATCAGGTGGATGTGCTGGAGTCTCAGTTCTCACAGCTGCTGCATCAGATCAATTCTACCCGCGACTTTGAAAGCATCCGATTGGCTCACGACCACTTCCTTAGCAATTTGCTGGCTCAGTCCTTTATCTTGTTGAAACCTGTAAGTAGGGCTGTTAGTTTCCTCAAACTGCTTCTCCCCTGACTGTTCCCTTAGATCCCGAGTTGCCAGGATATGGAAATATCATTAAACAATTGCTCAATCTCCATTTTCAGACCTTTTTCACAACTTAAAGCAAAACTAAAAGGGAATGTTAAAAGGGAACTTAAATGTCTGAATTTCTGAAATATTGTATCCTAGGGATGTGGTAAGTAGCTATAGAAGAAAGAACATGTGCTGAACCCTCAAAGGGAAGGATTTAATTTAAAAGACCTTTCTGACACCACAGAAAGACTAACGACAAGCATATATAGTACTTACTTTCTTAGCAATCTTTTGGATCAGGATTGACCAGTTGGGAGTTGTTTTCAAGGAGAAGTGGAGTAGTGTCTCCCGGTGTATTTGTGTATGTACATCTCCTTCAGGGGAATTCTCAAACTTGGCTACACATGGGAATCACCTGGAAGCTTTAAAAAAATCTGGGACCCCGAGCACTTAAATTAGGATCTCTGGAGTGAAACCCAGGCACTAGTGTTTTTTTAAAGCTCACAAGTGCATGCCAATTCCAGAATAGAAAGCGGAAAGGTTGAAATGACCCCTCATAGTTTCTCTGATTATATAGGTTGCATAGATTACACTTCATCTCTGATGTCAGCCAGCTGTTCTCCCTCAGTTCTGCCACACCACAAACTCTACAGCCTTCTCTTTTGTTCCTATTCGGAGCTATTTTTGCTGCACTAAAGGAGAGCTGGTTATATAGATGCCACTCCCAAGAGTTCTTTCTGTGAACTGACAACACCAAAAGCCGTTGTGACAGGCAGACTGTCCTCATATGGCATGAGCGCATCCTTGGGAAAAGCAGAAGATCAGTGCAGGTGGTCACCATTAAATATTTATTGAGTGCTTACTGTATGCAAGGCACTGGGGATACAAAGAGGTATAAATCATGGCTCTGCCCTTAAGGAGCTCACAATCTAGTTGGAGAAACAGAACATACATACATACATACATACATACACACACAGATCAGTAACAACACAGGTGGCCTGAACAGAGGCCAAGAGAACAGTACAGATAATAGAGAGAGAGAAGCAGGGGGTCACTAAAGGCTACATGGGGAAGGGAGTGCTCCACGGAGGTGGAACGTGAACTGGCATTAAGGAGAGGATCCCGGCTATAAGGAACGACAGTGGAAGCAAAGCTCAGGGCAGGAGCACACTTGGTGGGTCCCAGAAACGATGACTGGTGTGATGTGTCTACAACGGAAGTTTTGTGCAGGGGTGACTCAGAGAATGGTAGCATCTTTGCCAGGAAGGGAAGAGTTTGGTTTACACTTGTTGCATTTTGAGGGGCCGGCAGGACTGACCCGTGACATTGTCTCTCCTGAGGTCAAAGAATGGGAATAAGGTAGCTCTTTGACTGTTTTCCCAAATCTTTAATTTCATACATGTTTTCTTTTCCTAATACCAACTGTTTCCTGGGTAGGTGTTTCACTGCCTGAACGAAATCCTAGATCTCTGTCACAGCTTTTGCTCGCTGGTCAGTCAGAACCTGGGCCCACTGGATGAACGCGGGGCTGCCCAGCTGAGCATCCTGGTGAAGGTGAGTCTGCCTGGCTGTTGGCAGTATGCAGCCCTGTCCAAAGGGAGAGGTTGTTTTGCCAATAGGGAATCATGATCTTTCGCTCTGTGTCAATAAAGCATTTCCCCAATACATAATGTACACACAGAAATAACAAGATACAAAGATTAAAATGTTGGTATCAGTTCATTTTGAGGCAGATAATTATGTGCCATCTCAGCATTCAAAAATAGTTCAGCCGTGAATAGTTTTTCAGCCCACACACATGCATTGGCTTTTTTCTCACATTCTCCTATCCAACCTCCTTCCTTCCTTGAGCGAACTGTTTCACTGGGATTGTAATTATCTGACTCTAACAAAAACACGCAGGCTCTCCCCGGCTCGAGTATAAAACAGAATATATTAATTTGAAAACGGATGCTAACTTCCTACTGAGAATGGGAGTGTACTTCCACAGAAAGTCATGCTATCAGTGGACTCGGTACTAAGAAGAACTTTTAGGAGCTAAGAGAAGCGAGGCTGTGGGAAGGGCAGCTGGTGCTGTAGAATTTTGAGCAAGAGTTTTTCAAGGAGCTCCCCCCTCCCGCCTCACTCCACACAGACAGTTGGTGAGTCTGAGAGGAATGACAGCCCGACTCCTCTCTGCAGGGCTTTAGCCGCCAGTCTTCACTGCTATTCAAGATTCTCTCCAGTGTTCGGAACCATCAGATCAACTCAGATTTGGCTCAACTACTCTTACGACTAGATTATAACAAATATTACACCCAGGCTGGCGGAACTCTGGGCAGGTAGGAACCAGCCTTGGGGAAGTCTGTGGCGTGTGTGTGTGTCTGTCTGTCTTTTTTAACAAGTTATGTGTGTGTGTGTCTGTCTTTTTTAACAAGTTATAATTCCAGAGCTGAGAGACGTTAGCCACTGTCTCATCCAAATGGCCTCATTTTATAAACAAGGAAACTAATTAAAGCTCAGAGAGATAAAGGGGTGTGTTTGACCATCTTTATTAATTTTAATGAAGGTTATTTTCTAGTAAAAGCCATTGTCATAGTAAAACACTAAAACTCCTGATGCCGAGATGGGTTTTTAGTTCTCAGCTGGGCTGGAAGAAAGAACTGGGAAGCGGAGTGGCTGTGGTCGGTTCCCAGGTCTGACATTAACCAGCTCTGCAGCCTCAGGCACCCTGCCTCCCTGGCCCCCAGCCATGCCAGGGAAAGGTGATCGCCCCTTCTAATTCTTAGCTTTTTAATCCAATAGATTCAGTGGTGGTTGGCTTTTCTCAGAGGTCTCTTCTGTTTTTAAAAAGCACTTTATTGTTCTTTCTCTCTCAGATGTCCTCAAGCAGATATTTCCTAAGTGATTTTAGCAAAAAAGTCAAAGAAAATTGAGTTTTAGAAGATGACACGTAGATCAGAGGCTGCCCTGATTCCTCTTTCTTTGAAGAAAATCTTAGGAAAGCATATTTGATGAGGCTTTTTTTTTTTTTTTAATAGTTTCGGGATGTGAAAATACCTGGTTCACAAATCAAGTCTCTCACCACATTCCCAAATCTGTGACAGAAGATTCAAAACAGCCCACTCTCCAGCCACTCAACAAATGCCTGCAGCCTACTGAGGGCCCTACCTTTTCCCCCTAGAAGCTACTACTACTGAACATTCGTGGGTACAAATCCCTCCCCTGTGGAATGGTCTGCCCCGCCACAGGGGAGCTCTCGCCTCACCCACCATGGAGGGCACGTGGTGACCTTGCAAGACCCACTACACAGAGGACATCTGTTGGACACAACCATTTGCTGAGCACCTACGAGGTGCCTAGGTACTGTTCAAGCTGCGAGAGATAGCAGTAAGTAGTAACTTCCAATTATTTCAGACTGGAAAAAGGGCAATTCTAGCTATGGACAATGTATTTAAAGTATTATTACTATTTTAACAAAAGGGGTCCTTAAGAAAAAGCCTGAAGTCAAATTCTTAGATTTCAAATATTGAAAACTGCGAGTCTAATTATCCCCTTTTGGAAGAACCACAGGAGTTAAGGTTCCCTTGATCTGGCCCAACCATTACTGTAATTATTAATGTTCATCTTGGTGTGAACCAAAATAAGTGTTTATTGAACAACTCCCTCTATATGAAAAAAGAATGCAGCATTCCGGCCTCAGTCTGTAGCCAGTGATTCTGGTCCTTATCTCTGTGACAGAATATCCTCTACCGCACACTGCATCCTGTTTCCTACAATTGTGTGATGAAGGTGACTCCTTCCACTGCTATGGAGAAGTTAGCAAACTATGGCCCGCCACCTGTTTTTGTGAATAAAGTTTTATTGGAACCCAGCCACACTCATTTACCTATTGTCTATGGTTGCTTTCATGCTATCATGGCAAAGGTGAGTATTTGTGACACATCAGATGGTCCAGAAAGCCTAAAATATTTACTGACTGGCAAGAAAAACTTTTTAACTCCTGCTTCAGAGAATGAGAGGACATCAACAGGGATGCTGCTAAGGGTAGAGAAGGAATAGCTTCTAGTAACCGTGACAGCAATACTAGTTATAAAACTGGACCTCTGGCCAGAGCTTCTAACATTTCCAAGTGTTGTCCCTGTGTTTCCCGTGTTTATCCTTGCAGAAAGTCATCCCATCAGGCTTATAGTCACTGCCCTTTCATAGCAATTGGGGCTTTTTCCTTTGTAGTTCTGAGTACAGTACCCACAGGTCAGCTCAACTCTAAAAAGATTTTTTTTAATTGCCAGGAAGTGTCCCATTCCATTCAACTTTTGCTACATCTATTGATCTGGGCCTACTGTAAAATCGGGTTTTTGGAAGTATCAAATTTTAGCCCAGGATAACCTTTTGACAAAGATGCCACAGAAAATTTTAAAAATTCACTTATTTTCCTTGGCTAGCTGTCCTCCTACTCCAAGCCTATTGGAAACCGCAGAGAAGGTACTATGTTTGTCTTGCTATTTGTTCTGCGATTAGGTTCAAAGAAATGGATGAAGAAATCCCAGTTATTACAACCAAAGAGATTCAACATTTATTTTATCATAAAAGTCCATCAAATAAAACTATATACAAGATCCATGCAAGGAGTCCAGTTACACACGACACATTTAAAACCTGGTTAAAACACAATCTCCACAACAGCAGGGAATAAAATCATTAAGACCAAGTATCCTTAGTGAGAAACATAATCATGTTTATATTTTGGATGCTGCTTGAATCCAATTCTCTCCCCAACAATGAGGCACTGGATCACCCACTCTTGTGACACCACAGGCAGCTGCAAAGCTTCAGCACACTTCAGCACCGAGGCTGGGCATGAGGGATCCGTCACCACCACGTCAAATACCCCTAACGCAATATCTGCAGGAAGCAGGGGAAGGTGAGGGAGGAGAGGAGACTCAATTTAGCCTTCCATTAAAAAAGATGTGCTTCCTAGCCAGTATGTCGCATTGTGCCCAAACTGAAGCCTTTTATGTCAAACAATGTTACTGATCACAACCAAAAATGAAAAGTTATAATCACTATATGCTAACCTTATAGATATGTTTATAAATACACCACTGGACACCAATAGAAGCATCAACAGCCCAGTGCCTCACTCCTAGTGGCTCACCTCTTGAAGGTGTGGTACCTTTCTTCTCTTAGAAACATGGATAACGTCAACCAATCAGACCACAAGGCCTAACACCTACGGGTCTAAGGACATCCTTGGAGCAATAACACCACACACACTTTCCAGGTACCTTTGTTATGGGCACTTGAATGGTGCTGCTTCACGGAGGCTGCCCCCCCCCGTCATGAGGATCTCAGACCAGAGCTCCAGGAAGTTCTGCTGTTGGTCTGACACCAAGAGTACCTTCAGATTGTGGAAAGGGTTTTCACGGGGTTGCCTACGGAGGAGTCAGAGACACAGCACCTTGGAATTGGAAAAGACCTTAGCATGACAGATGACATCCAACAAGAGCCCTTCTGCAAAGGGACTTTGGCACCTGTGAATGTTTTCCAAAGCCTTGCATTAGGGCACCACTCCCCTTCTCTCCTGTGAATCATGTGTATTCTCTGGGATCCTAGCCTTCTAATTCAGCAGTTCTGCTGTCCAGTTCCGTCCGGGGACTGACAATAAAATGCCTTGCTTAAAACTTAGTCCCTTAACCTTAAAGGTCGAGGCTACTAAACCTACATGGAAATCCTCACACCTTTTCAAAAAGGTCCTTAACCAGGATACCTCAGGAACATAAACTAGATGAACTGCTGAAATGAACTCACTCAAATTCTCTAATTTATCCTATGACGATTCTAGTTTCTAGAAATACTCTCACCTAGATTCTCCCCCTCCAAGAGCATGCTGTCTTCCTGCCTACCATCCTAGATGGGCTCTCAAATACTCACCAATCCAGAATTCTTTGCTCCTCAAGGCTGTACCCAGCAGGCAGCAAATAATTGCGGTAATTCTGGAGTTGGTTGGCATGGCAACTATCATGGACCCAGACATGAGACACACAAGGAATCCCACTGGCAAGGCACAGGAAATACTTCCGGGTTCGACAGTGCTGATCCGCAATTAGGAGACACTGGTAGGCTGTATTACACTGGAAGAAAAGGAACAGAACCAACGGGTCTGGTGACTTCTATAGAAAGCCCCTGAAGAGCACCCCTGAGTCGCAGGGAACAGATCTGAACACTTCCAAATACTACCCAAAATGGGGTTGAGCCTATCCTTCTGCCCAACGCTTCCTTTCTCAATGAAAGGCCCGAGTGACTTCCCTAGATACTCTCCCTGCCTCAACTGCAGGTTTTTCTGGGGGCCTGAACCCTTAAGGGACAACACAATTGCAGGTATTCAACCTTCCAGGCTGAGAATCAGCGACACTGTAATAGGGATTTCTATTAAACACAAATTTTAATCTGCTTTTGTCCCAGAAACAGAACCACAGCCTTTAACAAACAAGGGTTCTAATCTCTCCTCCTTACACACAAGTAAAAATTCTGTTTCATGCAAAACCTTGTAGCGGTTTCCCAGTGCCTGAACTGTCTACCTGGTGTACCCAACCTCCCCATCCCCTCCCTGTCAGGCTCTTCTCACCCCTCCCCTCCAGGAAGCGACACGAAACTCCTCACCTGGGCTTCATTGAAGTCTTCAAGAATATAGCCAGCTCCTGCTCGAAGCTGGGATTCTGTATACTGCTTGTTGAAAGGAGGAATTTCTAAAAATTCTATTTAAAAAAACAGACAACCAAGATCATAATTACTAGTTGGTTTCTTATTCGCTCGCTCCTTTAAGCCTGCTTCTTACTGCCTCCTTTTACACCCCCCCCGACTATCTCTATAGTACTATATCCCAAAGACAGACCGATCAAAGGCTTTCCCATGGGTCAGAAAGACCTCTGTCATGAGGATTACAAAATCCTGCCAAAAGAAGGGATAAAAGCAGAAGGGGTGGGGAAGATGAGAAATGGGGTGGGTCCTAGACCTAAAAACATCAAAGATTTCTGTACTGAGTCATGGGACTGTTAACAGGGATGGACACACAACCAGTTCCCATGGTGAGGTATTCCAATTTGAGTAACCCTTACCATCAGGACGCTGTCCTTTAGGTCTACCCTCAATCTCTCCTGCAAACTACGCCCATTTCCTCTAATTCTGCCGGCTTGTGGAGACGAGGAGTAGCTGATTAAGCACTTTTTCTAACAAAGCCTTCAAACTCCCCCTTCATCAGCATTTTTACCCCCTATACACTAAAACTTTGATGAACCAGAATGCTCAAAGTAATTAGGGTTTCTAAAATGTAACTGGTTAAGTGAAGGTTAGCCAGAAAAATCCTATTTCAACCTTTTTATTGAAAACTATCTACCTTTGATGATCTTGAAGTACCTCAGGACACTGAACATCAATGACTGCATTACAGTCTTGAGGGTGAAGTAGAAGTTATGAGAGATGAGGCTGAAGCTGTAATGACCCTAGGCAATTAGAAATTGCTTCTTTTGACCAAATATCTGCTCCTCTCATATATAAATAACACATTAAAAAAAGAAAAGAAAAAAGCAAGACATTAGAGATTTTAGTTAATTAGGACTTCTGAGAAATTAAGTTCTAATGAACTTATCACAAATAAAAAACCCAACCAATTTCATAAGAGTTCAGTGCCAGGACCACTCCCCATCCCCCTCATGCCCAGTGGTAAATGCCGGCAGAGCAGACCCCTGGCAGAGAGGCCAGCCCTGTGGTGCCCTCCCTGCCTGCTGGAGCTGCCTGGAAGTGCAGGGTGCCCCACGCTCAGGCCTCTACACCTCCGGGTAGGTCTGACTGGCCAGCCCATTCACCTTCATTGCTCTTCTCTTGACCAAGCATCCTCCATGTTCCTCTTAAAATGAGCCTCAAACTGGAAACTCTAAATGGTTGTAAAAAACTCAAAATATAGCAGGACTGTTTCTCAGTCTTGTCACCACATCCTGTTGATCCATCTCAATATACCTCGTCACAATTTTCAGTACCAACACTCTACTGCTGAGCTACTGCCAAGGCCTCGCATGGTCCTTTTTCCCAAAACTTCAATGTTATGTCTGCTTAATCCAGGTCTGTTTCTAGTCCTGACCTATTTAGATTTTAATCCCCAGTTATATTTCCTTGCATCTGTGTAATCAAATATTACCCCACCTAGGCAGTAGTCCACTCCTCTACTTTTTCTTATTTTGGATTTAATTTTCTTTTTTGCAGCTTATGAGTGGCCCTGCCCCACCAGAGGCTAAAATGAACAGGTTTTTAATTCCATCCTCTAAATCAAGGACAAAGGTACTAAATGAACCCAACTGTACAGTCAAATCCCCATGGCTGATAGGTCCCTGATGGTATGCCTCCCAATACCAGGTGCCATATTCTTAATTCATTAATAAATAGGTCTCATTAAATGGATTAAAATATTTTATGAGCTCCTGATCTAAAGCAGCATCTAAGAAATTCCCATTTTTCTTGAAAACTGTTAATATTGTTAGGAGACTGTTTAAGTAAAAATGTCTTCGGGCTTCTTGAGATTGAGGGACAGTCAACGTGCCAAAAATATCAAGGACTTTGGTACTGTTGGGCAATGTCCAATGATAAAGGAGCAACATAAAACAGACATGTTCACTATAACCACATTTTCCATAAGAAACCTGGAAATCAGGGCACCTGGGTGGCTCATTCGGTTAAGCATCTGCCTTTGGCTCAGGTCACGATCCCAGGGTCCTGGGATCCAGCCCTGCATCGGGCTCCCTGCTTAGCCCTGCCTCTCCCTCTGTGTGCTGCTCCCCAACTTGTGCTCTTTCTGTCAAATAAATAAAATCTTTAAAAAAAAAGAAACCTAGAAATCTCCCTAAAAAATGCCCAGTTTCCTCCTCATTTAGACAAGGCCTACCTCCCCTCACTTTTTGGTTATAAGGTTGAGATTAAAAACATTTGATATCTCAGCAATGGAGGGAATTTTTATGAGCTGAGCTTATTAATCTCACACAGGGTCACAGATTTTTAAGGAAGTGGACCATCTGCATCTCATACCAAAGCTGGCTTTCTTGACCATGCTGTACCAACCCACCAATAAAACATCTACAGAATTGCCTTATGAAGTCCTGGTCTAGTGAAGGGCTAGGAGTGTGTTGGAGAATAAGAAAGGTCCAGAGTCTAGCAACACTGTAAAAGCAAAAGAAAACAAGACCACAAACACTGTTTTGATGCCACAACACATTTCACACAATCCTCAAGGGACTCATTATGATCAAAATGAAACTACACTCTTGGCTAGGAAACTCTTCATATACCTTATCTCCAATGATACTCATCTCAATTCTGACAAAAAAGGCTGGGTGCACACTTAACCTTGAAACCCCACACATACCACACCTGCTCCTGCATGCCAGAGCCACTCTTAACTAATCACTCTGTTTATGCACCTTCCAAACAGCATAAACCCTAACTGCAACTCCCCAACCACCCCTCCTACGTCCCTACAGACCTCCACATGGCTACGGTTGGTGAGATAGAGTTTGGGTTAGTTAGCAAAGAGTCATCCACACACCTGAAATGCCAACCATCACGGATCTGCAATGCTGCTATTTTATGATAACCGTGGTCCCTGATTCAATTGCCTCTTGCAAGATTCAACTCTAACCTGCAGAACATCATCCCATCTGGACCTTTAGCTTTCACACAAACATCTGGATGCTGCTGTTGAGTCACTTCATAGTGCATACGTTTGTATGTGACCATTTTCTTCCCTAGAGCACTCTTCAGACAGTTGAAACAATTTTTACCTCTCCCCACTACAGCCTTCACTCAAACCCTATGTAACAGACAATGTAGAAATGCAATATATAGATGTAGTTTAAGGTTGAAGAGAGGTACAAGAGTCGAAAAGGTTTAGAAGCTGTTTCTCTGTAATGACCCTAGGGCTCTGGGCACCCTACATTCTCAGTCTTGTGCTCAGACCTCAAGAGACTGAACTTTAGCCCCGACGTGGGTTTGGTCTAGCAGTTGCCCCTAGAACACAGATGGGAAAGCAGCAGGGCATTCAGAAACTTGACAGATCTGGATGACTGTAGTAGGATAAAACGAACAGGAGTTCTAGTCCCAAGTCTACCATTATTGCAGAAAAAAGTAATTATTTAACCTCTCCAAGCTTGTTTCCTCATCTGTAAAGTGGATGATAAGATCTATCTCCCACCTGCCTCACAATGTTGTTTTGAGGAATCACCAAGAGTTCTGTGGAAACAGTCTGTAAATCAAGAAGCAGGGCTCGTTCATTTTCCCTGACCAAGATCCCAGATGCCACTGGCACTGCTTCCTTTACAGGCTCATAAAGTGAATGGAAAGGAAGAAAATGCCCAAGTGTCAGAGCCCCCAGGGCTTCCTAGGGACTTACCCTCCTCTTCCTCACTGCTTCCTGTAGGACCGTCCGGCAATTTGGAGCGACTGGCCAACTTGTCACTGGTTGTGGCCATGGTGAGAAGAAAAGCATAGCCCAAAAACAAGGTCTTGTTGAGGGGCAAAGGCCCTCTCTGCTCTTCTAGGGCAGAGGGTTCACCCATGTTGTCTCCACTCTCACAGGGGCTCACAAACTCTCCTGCCCCCACCGCCCCTGGAAAGGACAGAACACAGTTACTAGAAGGCTACAGACCACCGCCTGGGCACAACGGGATGGGTAGGCAGTGTCCTGATCAACTTTTTTGAGCTACTGACCAAAGACCATTAACCTAGGACTCAATAACCTAGGACCCAATTTACAGTGTAGAGAAATTTAATGTATTTAAATTTTACAGTCATGATGATGTATACATGATTTTCATAAATAAAAATCAATTAGTATTGTTTTTATACAGCAAAGCCAAATACTTCTGAGATCATATGAAGAAAGTGGTGGTTCTAAAACAAAGCTTAGGTAAGAATGAAAAAATATTTGGAAATCTTCTGCCCACTTTCTCTGCCCAGTGCTTGGAATTCCCCAGGATATGTGATATTTTGAAACAGCCCTTAAAAACAGACAACAACAAAAAGCCCACTTTTTTTATTACCAAGAAATGTCCCTGGCAGATACTCCCACCCTATCCCTGACCCTCACCACAATGGTGCACAGAATACTTGGTAATAAAGTGTTCTTACACGCTGATGGAGCTCCATCAAACCAGCCTGCTTCAACTGTCCGAGTTTCCAACCCCTGGGGGTGGGTGAGTGAACCAGCCAACCCAGGACTCCCAGAACACCCATGCTAGGAGTGCCCCAATAAGTCCTCAAAAAGAAAACAAATACCTGATTTGGAGAAGCGGAATCATAGTCTCATTAGGAGGCTAAGATGACAGACAGATCATGCCTCCCTAAAACAAAACCAGCAGGAGGAGAACAGTCTGCTGTAGCATGTATAAGCCTGGACTTGAAAGTCAAACTGCCTGAGTGTGAATTCTGGATTACTAGGTCACCTTGGGAAAGTTAGCCCACTCTGCTGTGCCTCAGATTCTTCAATGGGAAAATGAATTCTAGCACCTATACCTCATAGGGATTATTTGAGGTGGTATGTGTGAAGCACTCAGTTCCATGCCTCACGTAACCTGAAAACAACAGAAGCGTGAGACAGATATGGAGAGGACACAACCCAAATACATAGCAAACAAAAGAAGTTCTGGTGCCAGGACAATGTAACAATCAACGCAGTCCTTCAGTTTGCTGCACTGAGAGGGCTCCCTCAGGGCAGACACTGAAGACTTTACCGCTGTGTCTCTAGAACCCCAATGGCTGTGAATGAATCAAAGCAGAGGCTCTGTAAACAGATGGATAAATTCCTGTTAATATGAAGCATGAGGGACTGGAAAGCAGTTGTTTGGGGAACAGTACAAGGAGGGGAGATGCAGAGTGAGGTACTAGCTTTCAATAGGGAATCTGGGAGAGCCAGAGGACCCTGAGGGCAAGAGAGGGGGAAGCAGAGCCTCCTGAGGTAGAAGATGGTACCAAGGTAAAGGAAGAGATGTAAGACCAACTGCACCAATTTTGAATCTGCTTAAATTCAATACTTCTTTCCCTCTTAGAACCTACTCAGAAGTCAATGGATGTTTCTAATCAAGACCTCATCTCCTATCTACCTCTACTGGACTCTGCTGGGAGATGCATAAAGGTGGATGCAGTCAGTGAAGTACCACCTAGGGCTTGTGTAGGACCCCATCTTTGTAGCCAGGACAGAGGGGCCATCCCCCCTTATCAGGCTGCAGCTCCCCAGCAGCTGGCCCTGCAGTCCACAGTGGTCCAAGAGAGAATGAGGCAAAAGGGAGCACTTACCAGGTTTCACAGTGGCAGACTTCCGGCCTCGCTTGGCAGGGGACCGTTCCTCTTCAGAAGTGATCAGTTTTCTTTTGCCTGAGAGAACTCCCGAGGAGGCACGAGGGCTTTCTGTGGTCTTGCGGGTAGGGGTTGTGCTGCTGCTGCTGGAGGCAGTGGGGGTGGCCGGGGAGCTGACATTGCTGCGCCGTTTCCGCTTCCCTTCCACCAAATTGTCTAGGATAGGATAAGCCAAAGGTTGGTCAACTCCCATGGTCCGAGGCCCTGTTCTTCAAGATTAGCTGGGCAGAGCCTGAGTTAGAGATCACCACACCCTTTCCTCCACCTCCCCCGGGGACAGAAACCTCTTTCCAAGCCACCATCATTTCATTTCGGTCTCAGTCATGACTGAAATATGTCTGGCCCCCTGCAGAACTGGGGAGGCCAGAAGAATCTGAGGACTTGTCCCAGGAAGGAAAGAGAGCTAGGCAGTGGCTCCAGAAAACAGCAGCTCATCAGCATCTCAAACACCACAGGAACAGTAAGATTTAGGGAAGCATGCTTACTGCTCTAGAATTCACTCCTCCCACCACAAAGCAGGGGCCCGGAGGCAGTTTCTCAGGAAGCAAAGGTCTTACCCAAGCTGATATCTGCTGCCTTGGTGAGGGGTGTTACTGCTTCATATGGGCCAAGGCCATACTGCTCCCTTAGTCTGTTTCCTTGCTCCAAGGACAAGATGACAGCCATTCGCTTGTACCACTTCCTTTGGCCTTCTTTTTCAATGCTGTAGTATAGCTCTCCAGACTCCTTCCTATGCCCTTTCACCACTCCTGGGTGGGAACAACATAAGAGCAGGCTGCTATTGTTTTAGGTTGCTTGGCATCCACTCACAATGGCTCTGCACAGGGGGTTTGGGTCAGGGCATTAAGGGGTCCCACAGTGGGCTGAAGTTAGTACTTAAAAGAAATTCCAACTGTCAAGCCCAGACACCACTTAGGAATGTATGTAGCTACTACCATGAGATTGGGACATGGAAAGTTTCTCAACAGAAGGAACCCTTTAATTATAAAACAACTTCCTAAAGCCAGCCTTTATGAGTTGTTAGTAGTTCAATTCCTTTTGAAGTGAAACGACATGTGGTTTCTTAACAATCCGATTATAATTTACTAAACCTTTCTTGGTTTCTTTGGAGACTGAGTGATAATTCTTGAGTTAAGCTGTAGGTGAAAGATGACATCACTCTGAGAGAGCATGTGTCTGTGTGGCTAAATCAAAATAGAGATACAGAGCAAAGAAAGGAAAAAATAAATTCTGCCTCTCCTGCCTAATTTTCCCTATTATCTACTTTCCTGCTCTGATTCAGAACCTAAAGATAAGGCCTCTAGGTTAGAAGGAACACAGTGTGGAGTATAAAAGGGATCAGGGCTGGAATTCAGGAGACCTGGGCCTAGGTCTCATTCTGCCACCACCAAGCAGTGTGATCTTGGGTAAAACCCATTCTCAACCCTATGAAAAAGATCATACTCCTTCCCTCTACCTATCAATAAACAATTTACACACATGTGTGCAATATATATATATGTATACACACACACAACACATATATAAGATAAAAACAAGGCATTATCATGAACACCTTTTATAAGGGTCCATTTGTTTTCCCCCATTAGCCTGTGCCTGAATGAAGGGCTAAAAGAAACCCAGAGCATATGCCACCAAAGAAAGAAATACAGACATGAAAGTAGACCTTGGTTCTCTCTTTATCTACACCACACAACCACTCCCTTTCCCCTTGCTTCTTCATCTCCTGGCTTAAATCTCTATCAGGAAACTAAATCACAAAGACCCCCTTCAAAAGGACAAAGAAACCCAAAGCAAAAATATACTTCACACTGATAAAGAGTTACTAGAATGAGAAGCAGTCTAACACTGACATTAGTAAACAGCCTCAATAAATGAGACACAGACTCCCCACCCCTTGATGCCGTAATTCATCCTGGATATAGACTGTCTCTTTGTCTTAAGAGGACCTCCAAGATAAGCTTTACACCTGAAAAAGAAGAATGAATACATGTGATACAAACTACATAAGCCACAGGTCATAAAAGACCTAAATCCATGTGCTACTAATGGATGCCACACAAAGCTAAGTGTTATCCAGAGCTAGAAGGTAAAGTTTAACAATGAAATAAAGGGGCAAACAACAACTACTCCGGAGCCTACATCACAAGAAAGTCGGAAGACACTTCATCAATGCACTGTTGCCCATTATATCCCAATCAATGTTCCAATCTCCAGAAACAATGTTATATCCAAATTAGCTCACAGAAAAGAGGCAATATATTCAAAGAACTGGCACATGAAACAGTCATAACAAATATAAATCTCTCACCATCACCATTATAGGGAACTGGCTACTTTAAAAAAAAAAAAAAAAAAAAAGTAGCATTTTTCAACCCAGACAGGCACAAAAACACAGTACTAATAACTTCTTCCTAAGAAAAGTATCTCAATATAGCTGCCACACTCACCTACTAGATTCCCAGCAAGGCAGGTGCTATATGTAAGTCTCAGTGGTGAAAAGGAAAAACACTAACATAGGGGCACCTGGGTGGCTCAGTCATTAAGCGTCTGCCTTCAGCTCGGGTCATGATCCTAGGGTCCTGGGATCAAGCCCCGCATCAGGCTCCCCGCTCGGCGGGAAGCCTGCTTCTCCCTCTCCCACTCCCCCTGCTTGTGTTCCCTCTCTCGCTGTCTCTCTCTGTCAAATAAATAAATAAAATCTAAAAAAAAAAAAAAAAGGAAAAACACTAACTTTACAGTGGACAAACCTGGCAAACACTTTAACCGAGGGATATAGGTTAACGAGACCAGTGATGTCCTGTGGATGTCACTGGCCTCTCTCCCCCGTATGATGTAACAAGAAGGGCACTTCACCTCCACAGCAGTCTTTTCAAAATCCTTAAATCTGATCTAATCAAACGAAACACGAGACAAACCCAAACTGAGGGACATTCTACAAAATACTTAACCAGTACACCCCTCAAAACTGTCAAGGTCACAAAAAACGAAAAGATTCAGAAACTGTCACAGATCAAAGGAGATCAAAGGACACATGAGGGCTAATGGACTGGATCCTGGAACAGAAAAAGGACATACACAAGTTGGTGAAATCCAAATAAAGTCTGGAATTTAGTTAGTAAGGAGTCAAGGTTGGTTTCTTAGTTGTGACAACTGTACCACGCTAATGGAAGACGTTGACAACAGGGAAAGCTAGGAAGCTGGGTGAGGGGTGGACAGGAGCTCCCTACGCTATCCCAGTATTCTGCACTTCGCACAGTATTCTGTATATTTAGAATATTATACCAAAGTGAGCTCATTCAAAAAAAAGCAACCAAGGAAAACAAAAAAGCCAGTGTGAAAGTAACCAGTGTAGTAGGAATGGCATTTTCGGCTTTGGAGACCCCTACAGAGCAGTTAGGCTGGAGCGAGTGCTCTTGATAATAACTGACTGGAGAGAAGACTGCCCCAGCAGACTCCACTCCCCTTTATTACCTGCACTGAAATACTCATCCTCGGAGAGGGCTGTCACTTCTGTATCCAGAGGGATGGGGTCACACAGCAGAATGTCCTTGCCCAAAACATCACACTCGTACCCATCATCAAAGAGCAATTTATACTTCCCAGCTCCGACATCACGAGTGATTTTCCCAGAGTAAAAATAGCCATTGGACGACCACTTGGCTACAACACGGAGCCCCACAAAGCTATTCCCTGGAGAGGAGGCATCTAAGCCATCAGAAGGGCCAGCAGCAGCCTGGAAAGGAATCTCTGGAGAGTCACTTCGACGCAAAGCACCAGCACCCACGTCTGCTCGCCTGGTGGAGTCCGGCACTCGGGGCACAATACGGGTGAAGGATTTATCGTCTGGTGATATGCTGGGTGAAATGTCCTCTATGCCCAAAGGGCCAGGAACAGCTGTTTCTCTAATGAGAGAAAAGAGATAGGAGGCGGCAGTTAGAATTAAGAAAAGTACTTATCTACGAAGTTTCCCACTTTTGTCCATGGGTCTTCCTCAGCCCGTTCTTGGAGGACCCCATCACAGGCATAAGCCTGGTCTCTTGGTAGCCTCTCTGATCCCTGCCCGCTCCCCAGTCAGTGCGGACCCCTCGTGTCCCTCCTGACACCCACATACTCTCTACTCCCCTCTCTTCTCTCTACTCCCTTTTTTTTCTGAACAAGTCATAGACTAAGTGTATCTCACACTACCCGGGTACCTGGTTCCAGTGGTCCGAGAAGGCGGGCGGCCCCTTCGCCCGCGCCCACGAGGCGTGACTGGAGCCTTCCCTCCCTGTCTGATGCCAAGGCCTGCATCACCATCCTCCTCACACACTGGCGCCCCTGTCTGACTGACCCCTTTTCTAGGACTAGAGAATGAAGACAGGTTAGTCTGACAGCACCTGCTATTGGGTCCTTCCTTCACAAAGTCTCCCCACAGCCCTTACACTACATGCCAGGCCAACATGCGCTAGCCCTCCAGGGCAGCAGGAAGCTGGTCTGCACACCCACCACCAAAACTATCAGCCAGGGAGTGGGAGTGTAGGGTAACAAGAAAAGGACATCCCCCTCTGTGCAAGTCTAGTCCCTCCTGACAAAGCCTCCTACTGCTGCCCGCAAGAACAGCACACCCATTTCTGCCCTGCCTTCTCTTCTACTTCAGGCTCTAGACACCTGCAACGGATAACAAAAACCTAGGGCTGTGTCAAGTTGGGGTCACTGGCCTAAACTGTTTGTACTCCCAACCAAAACACTTGTAGGCTACATAAAATGGGGACAGCAGCAGCCCAGGCCAGCATTCCCAAAGTCCCCTCACTTGTTTTCCTACATTTTCTTGGAAGTCTAGCTCCCACAGAGCTCCACCCCACCGCCCATGCAAAACCAAATAGGAGAGGAACAAAAGGGGAGGAAGAGAATTTGAGTTATCCTAGTTGGAGGATGGGGGGATTTCCCATGACTCCCTTTTTCCTGTGATATTAAAATGTCAGCAACCCTGCCCCTACTGTAGCTCTCTCTCTCTCTGGAGACCCTGTCTGCACCTCAGTTTTCCTGGGCCTCCTCGGGAGCTGGGCAAGGCAAAATCTGCGGGTTCTGTCCCGCTGGTTTTCCCTTTGAGTGGTCCGGCTCTCCCTGAGCTGCCACTGCTGTGCATGGCTGAGAGGCTTGTCCCACTTGACGTGCGGTGTAAGCTGGATGCCTTGGAGGAGAAGGAGCTGATATCCCCCAGGTCCCCTGAAGAGCCCCCAGTCTGTGAAGGGGAAACTTCGGTTTCACATTCCTGACACTCTACAATTGGCTCTTCAGTCTCCTGCAAGAAAGAAATGGATACAAAAGCTTAAAAGAAGCCACAATGACATCATGCTAACGTGGAGGTTGAAAAATCCTAGATGGAAATTTCAATTCAGAAAGGCAGGAATCAGGAGACTTTCTGGAATAATGGAAATGTTCTGTATCTCGTTCTGAGTAGTGGTTACACACAATTGTCAAAAGCCACTGAACTGAACATTTGAGACCTGAGCATTCTACAGGGAATATATTATAGCTCAATAAAAAATAAATAAAGGTGATGCTGGATTGGAAAGAAAAAGACCTCTATTATAAGCTAGTAAGTTAAATTATCTTTTTACTTGACAAGTTCACAATCTCTGGCTACTGAGAAAACAGTAAGGATTCTAATCCAGACAACAGAGGCAATTTTCCGTCTGGGAGAAGAGAAGTAAGGAAGAAGGAAGGTTAGATGAGGAAAACGAGTGGTTAGGAGCCCTTCTGGGTATCTGATCAGCAGTGGATAAAATTACATGTTTTTTGAAATTAGTTATATTACTTTTCCATAAATGATAAAGGAAATAGAAAATTATAGGCAAAAATAGGTTAAAAATGGTGTTACTGTTTAGAAAAATGAAAACCAAAAAGGTAGTAAAACATACAAGGTTGCAGTATCACAGAAGACAAGAATGTCAAATTGACTTTATCTCACTTGCTGACTTTGACGGACTGGTAACTGGAGCTCAGTTTTAAGCAGCCCTTGGAGGCTAATTCCCAAGCTTAGGCGAAAATGTTCTCAGACCAATCAGTAACGTCCCCTCTGGGCACAGGACTGAGAATTACAGCCCAGGTGCTATACATTTGCCTTCCTGGTCTAGACTGTTCATGCATTATTGTGCAGATCGTCAGAGAAGAAATGGAGACCTGTAAGACAGACTCTACCCCCTCTCTGGGCATACAGTATGCAATGCATACACATTTAAATAATGCTATAAGATAATTAAATTATTTTTGACCACTCCCTTCTTGAAAATCTCTCCCTTGGAATCTACAAAGTCACTTTTACTTTCACTGCACCTCTTTGGCTACTTCTGTACGTGCTTGTTTTGGGGGTTCCTCTTTTTTGGGCTGATCCTTTAGAAATAGTATTTCACAGGACTGTTCTCATTCCCTTTTCTTACTCTACCGTGCTTTCCCTGGCCAGTCTTACCAGACTCATCCCTGCCTGTCTACCAACAACACAACGATGACTCAGCCCCAAACTCATAGATACAAATACCTAATAAACTCTTCCCTTTGGATGTACTAAGGACACCTGAAATTTAACCCATCCAAAGCACAATGTCGTCCTCTCTCCATTTCCTTGCCTTTGATGAATGAATCCTGGATATGCCCGGTACATCTCACATCCCCTACGGCTCTCTGCAGAGGCTGGTTTTTCTCAACCAAACCCCAATTCAAGAGTTTGGAGATAAGAGGCAACCTTGTTCCCCATTGCCATTAACAGACTATTTCTATCTCCCCACCTCTTGCTCCTACTAAGCTACTATTTGCCATTCTGTTAAACTTTCCTCTCCCTCTTACCAACATCCTCCCACCCACTCACTCTCATGGATGAACAGCATAATTCCTGGTTCACAGCCTCCCTTCCCGGTCCATCCCTACTTCTGTCACTATTCTCTGTGGCTGACATCCATCATATGACCCTTCTATAGCAACTCCCAAGTTCCTGATCTAATTACCACCATCAACCTTTTCCTCTACCTCAGCCATCTGTCCTCAGGGTCTTTACCAGAAACTGCACCGCCTCTAAAAAGTGTCAGTGATAAACGTGACTTTCTCAAATAGCTGTGTCCTATCACCAACTTGTCAGCTCTAGCTGGATTCAAGTCTCATTATCTGCCAACGTCATCTGACTAAAGCAGGTGTTACGAGCCCGGAACCAAAGTCAATCTCTTCACTTGGATATGGCAAATGAGGAGAGGCATGGCCAGCCTAAAAGGCTGGGATGCCAGGCTATATCTCTGTTGGAGATTAAGCCCCAGGAACAGTAGCCAGCTATACCTGCCTTTGCAACTGTCCTGCAGTCAAAACCATTGCTCTCATAATGGCTTAGACCCAGGCACCAAGCTGGTCTGTTAAGAACTTTTTAATATATTTGCTTACTTGTTTTCCTGTGTGTCTCTTCTACCAAACTACAGATGCCCTGTTAAGACAGAGGGTGAAACACCATCTTTTTTCCTGGGTATATCCCCCAAATTGAGCACAGTGCATGCCACAAGAGACCCTTGGTAAATATTTACTGAATGATCTTCTCTCTCAAACCAGTGTCCTATTTACATTTTTTGTCACAGTATGTGGTACCACCATCTATCTAGCTGCATAGTGCAGAAAACCCAGGCACCATGTTAGATTCCTCCCTCTCCCTCAACCCCCACATTCAGGAATTCACCATAGTGTATCAAAATTTCACCCTCTATGTATTTCTTATATCTTTATCTCTCCTCTCAGCCCCTACTGCTACTGTCCTAACCTGGCACTCATTACCTCTCATCTGAACTATGCCTCAACCCATTCCAATCCACGGTTAAACTGCTGCTAATCTGACCTTTCCCACGTACAAATCTGAGCACACCACTCTCTTCTCCAAAATTTGTTCAAGGCTCCCCATCACGCCAAAGATAAAAATCTAAACTCTTCTCTGTGGTATACAAAAGCCCTTACACTATGGGCCTTTACCAACCCTGATGGCATCCTCTACCATTCCCTACCCTACTGTTGGTGTTATATGGAGCTTCTAAATATTCATTAAGCATACCATGCTATCTACATATTTACATAACTTTTCATTCTGTCTGTAATGTCCTTCTCCCCCACCCCTCAACGTCATCTGCCACACTTTTGAGTGCAACATCCTCTGAGTAGTATTTTAGCTACCTTCGGGTAAGTTGGTAGGTTCTGTCCCCTCTTTCTAAGACATCTTTCCACCCTATCTATAGCAGCAACCAAGAAGTTTTGGATTTGCTGCATGTCAAGTATAAGCTCCTAGAGAACAGGAGTCTTTTTTTTTTTTTTAATCTTCATAGTTCCAGGGCCTGCCACAGTACTAGGAAACACAGTAAAAAAGAAGTTGCTGGTAAATAAACAAATAAAATTTCTCAAAGATAATAAGCAAAGGATACAAGATATGAGGGAAGTTAAGTTCCCAGAATCCTCTGACCTCAACCTTCACCACTCCTTCATGCATCTTTTTTGCTGCCTACCAACTAGACTGTTCATGCCTGTGTGCTCTTTACTCTGTGCCTTAACTCACCAAGCTTTCTATGTGGAATGCCTTTCCCCCTTATCTCCCTACATCTAAAATCTTCTGTGTCCAACTCAAATGCTTTCTAGACCTCATTTAGAAAGCGTTTATCTTGCATACATCATTTTCACTCTTGAAAATGAGCATAATGTAGTGGTTAAGAATGCAGGCTCTGGGGGCGCCTGCATGGATGGCTCAGTCGTTAAGCATCTGCCTTCAGCTCAGGTCATGATCCCAGGGTCCTGGGATCAAGCCCCACATCGGGCTCCCTGCTCAGCGGGGAGCCTGCTTCTCCCTCTCCCACTCCCCGCTTGTGTTCCCTCTCTTGCTCGCTCTCTTTCAAATAAATAAATAAAATCTTAAAAAAAAAAAGAATGCAGGCTCTGGATCTAGACTGCGTGGGATGAGTTCTAGTCCCTCTGTTTATTAGCTATGTAACCTAAAATAAATTATTTTAACTTACTATGCCTCTGTTTCTTCATCTAGAAAATGGGATAATAGCATCTACCTCATAGCTTAGTTGTGAGGATTAAATAAGTTAAATCACTTAAAGTCCTTACAATAGTGCCTGGCATATAGTTAGTACTCCAAAAATGTTAGTTGCTATTATTACTGTATTTAATTATGGCAGCATTTCCCAAACTATGTTCCATAGGGATATAATAAGTACTATTTTAAAAAATGTTCAATTGTCAAATAAGTTCGGTAACTTCTGTATTAAACAATAAAATAGACATCTTTAATAAAGGACTTCTTAGAGCCTTTAATGTAATATGCACTGTGAATCTTCATGGGGGACAGGAGTTTTTACAGCCATTTGGTATTTCTCAAACTTTGACCATGGAACATTTGTCCCCCCTCAGAGTATCTAAAAGACCTGCTGCTTCCAGAAATATACTTCAGAAAACACCACATTGGGTGCCTGAGTGGCTCAGGCAGTTAAGGGTCTGCCTTCAGCTTGGGTCATAATCCTGGGGGTCCTGGGATCAAGCCCCACATCAGGCTCCCTGTTCAGCGGGGAGCCTGCTTCTCCCTCTCCCTCTGCCTGCCACTCCCCCTGCTTGTGCTCTCTAATAAATAAAATCTTAAAAAAAAATAGCACCACATCAAGTAGTATGTTAGAGTATAACATTTTAGATTACAACATTTACAAAAACTGTTCATGAAAGCAAACTGCTTTTCTAAAGCTGCTCTAAGTTCCCAATCTTTCCAAAATAGTGGTAACATTGAAAAAAATTCCAAAATAGTGGTAACATTGAAAAAAATTCCACAAACATAAAATTGAAGATGAATTAACATCTGGGATTTTGATATCCAATAAAGAAAGAATACAAGACAATTTCTCAAACTAATGTCAAATGCTTTCTGACACGAGGGCCACAATGGCCCATTAATGAACAGCAGCAATAGTATGTTCCATTTAATAAACTATATACCAGAGTTTAATTCTCCCTGAGCTCAACTTCCTATATGGCTCAGCTGGCAGATTTTTTAAAAAGTGCCTGAGTAAAGGAAGGAAAGTAAGTAGCTATGCCTCTTATCAATTAATAAAATGGTTCCCAGAAATTAACATATGTACCAAGAATGGTGCCACATCTTTAATTATACAAAATCTGTTTAATTTCAGCCAGTATGAGATCTAAGCAAAGTCAGCATATAACATTATCCAATATAACAATGAATAAATGTCAATATTTTGCCAACATAGGGAATGAGTCCATAATGAATCTTACTAAAAAATAAAGGTGCATCTCCTACCTATAACCACACATGGATGGAGACCAAGAAAGGACACAATGAATAAACATAAACACGAGTGAGAAAACAGTGAGAAACAATGAGAAAACACATGGAGTAAAGCAGGGAGTTCTAAACCTCATGAAGAGTTTGCAAGGATTAAAAATAAATGGCCAAAGGTCAAACAGTAAACCCATGGTTGGGAAAAACAGAGAATTCAAGACTCTCCTCTTATCCATGTTCTTTCTCACTCTTTCTAACAAGATAAAGGGAAACAAAGAGGCTAGTTAGTTGCACAAGAAAGGCGAGTAGGGGTGGAAGTGGAGCGCCGGGGAAATTTTTCTACTGAAAGAAATTTGCCAAATAGACCCAAAGTATGTATTACCTCAGTTACTTTTCTTTCTACTTCTGTTCCATCCACGTAATACACATCTGTGATGACACGGGTGACAAGTGTGCGAACCTCACGGATTGTTCTCATGTGGCGATGCAAGACATGGCCATGTGGGGGCTGAGGCATATCAAACTCTTCCTCTCCCTGTGACAGAAAATACAGAACACAAGCATGGGTGTCACTGCAAAATGGCAGAATCATAAATCAACTTCTTCATGATGAGCATTGTTCAGAGGTTCCATGAATCTAGTGTGATGGAATTTTCCAGTTGTTTTGTTTTCTACTCACCTATAGATAAGAACAGGGATGAACCAGCTACATAGCCAGAGGCTAGGAAGAGTTTGTATTAGTTTATCACTTAAAATGACCTATTTCTGTTTAAATCAAAATCATAACATCTAGCACTTATACCTAGGAATAGTTAAGCGAAACTCTGACCCCCCTAAAAGCACATTTTAGGTTATAATCCTTCTGATTTTGATGCTGACTTGTCAGTCAGTATAAAAACTTATACTTGCAACATCTCTTTAAATAAAAGGAAGGCATTCTTTAGAACTTCATATAAAAACAAAGTAATCTATTAATCTCAGTGTAGTCTGTCTTTCCCACATTAATAACCTATAGTTTATTTATGCCTAGAATAAGATACACAGATTTCTCTCAGAATTAAATATGAAATATTTAATCTATTTCAAATAGATTACAACTTAAGAGCCAAGCTAGTGTCCAAGAACAGAAAACACTAGTAAATTGGGATTTTTGTATTTACTTGTACCATAAAGAATAATCAGTTAAATAGCTTAAATAAACCCTATATTTTTATGCCAACTGTTATATACATGTTTTCTCATAACACATATACCACATTTAACAGCATACATGCCCTCCCCCCACCCCACTGGCTCTATAATTCTGAGGAGAAAATGCACTTTTTTCTCCCACTTTACTTCCCCATAGTAGACTGATTTTTCTTTCAGCAGTCAGTGTCAAGGTATCCAAGTCTTTCCAAAGAACTATATATACCACTGCAATGATGATGATCCTGAGTTTTTACTGACCAATGTGATAGTAATTTACCTAAAACTTTTGGTTAATTTTTCTGAATAATTCCCACTCCAACTCCATCTTAGGGATGAAAGTACCTACTAAAATGGATATCTAAATTATGTAGATATAAATAAAATAAAAAGCATGGAAACGTAAATCAACCAATTTCTTAAAATATTTGTGTATGTACAACTCTGGTTACTGAGTGGTCAGAGTACTGGTCTGTCACACCTCCATCATCAGGGTGCCCTTGTATCTGAGCCACAACTGCCTGGACCTCCTGCCTGCACACACAGAGAGCCAGGCCCTGGATCACAGGGGTCCTAAAGGTTTCAGGGATACATCAACACTCCTTGTAGTCAGAATTCTCAAGACCTCCTGCACTCTTCCACTACAACAGCCAGACAGATGATCACTTCAACAGAGACACTTAAATAAACATGTCTGACAGAGTAAGAAAAGGAAAGGAGGCAGATAAAAAGAAAGCTATGCTTACTCTCTTCAGTCTTCTGAAAAGAGGTCTCTGTAAAGATAAATAACTTGAGGATCTTATCTTTATTGAAGGAAGATAACAAAATGAAAACAAAACCAAACTTTCTCTTCATTAAAAGCCTGGCTCCGGGCGCACCCGAAACAGAAGTAAAATTTTAAGGGATGTCAAAGGTAGGCTGCCCATGCCTTTCTCCAGCACCAGCCTGAGTCCTACCCAGAATGCAGTGGATACGAAAACAATGGCACTTGGAAAATCTCCACAGAGCCTTCCTCATTTTCCAACATTCTTCAAAAGAGAGCACAGCAATGCCATTTTCTGTTACTGTACCCACCCCATCTATAATTTTTTATTATAGTATAATATACAGAAAATTTACCACTGTAACCATTTGTAAGCATACAGTTTGTGACATTAAGTACATTCACATTGTTGTGCAAACATCACCATATCCACCTCCAGAACTTCTCATCTTTCCCAAATGAAACTGTACCTATTCACCACCTAGATTTTTCTAGCATCTTTCTTAGCAGGAGCAATTAGCTCTTAAATATGTTATTTCACTCTGTATGACACAAGAGCAGTACAGTATCAGCAGTGGTACTGTTAACAGCAGTATTTAAAATCATAATAATCAATAGGTACCAGTGGTAACCAACATATATTGAGCATTCACTATGTGCCAAGCATAGAGCTAAGGGCTTTACATGCTTTATCTCATTTAATCCTCATAATATCCCAGATGGAAGTGGTCTAACTCCAAAGCCTAGGCCTAACCACTCTGGCTCACTGGCTCCTGCTATCATCATAATGAAACAGAAGTAGAGATTATTTCCCTATTTTACAGAGAAAGAAAGGAAGATATAACATAGTGGCTCCAACAAGATTGCTATCTTTAGGATCAAGTTTAATTCTTTTTATAAAGGCAGAGAAACCAAATTATTATGTGGCAGAATATAAACACTTTAAGGGTAAAAATAGGTGCAAAATAGGATCTACTATAACCCCTATATTCAAAAAGCTATGCTATTTTTAATCTGTACAAACTGATAAAGTCTTAGGTCTCATAGACTGTGTTACCTTAAAAGGCTAATATTATCAACATAATTTCTGGAGTTCCTGGAGAAGCACGGATAAACAGAACAAGACTACACAGGCCATGATTAATAAATAGAAAAGCAACATAGCATAATGAAAAGAATACCGATTCTGAAGTCAGATATGCTGAGTTCAAATTCCAGTTCTGCCACCTACTGATGGCAAAATCTTGGGCAAGTTACTTAACCTCTCTTCAGCTCGGTTTCTTTACCTGTGAAATGGGAATAATAATACCAACCTCATGGGTTGTCTTGAGCACAATGCTGATACACTTTACGTGTTCAATAAAGAGGAATTATATTATTTAATTTTTATAAAACAAACAATTTGGACAATTAGAACAAGAGGCACATCACTAATGAAGCTTTCCTAGGCAGATTCCAAGTGAAGGTAGTCCACCAGAGCAACTGAAAAGGCAATTTAACCACTATTAGTAACTTCCAAATTTTCCCAGCCAAGGAACCCAACTGCCACCTGATGAAATTTTATGAACTTCCTCTTATTTGTTAACATGGATACTTCTACCACCACTTCTTACCCACTCAATTTTTACCACTACGCACTTCCCTACTCTATTCCCAAGAACCTGTTGCTCCTCCAGCCTTACTTCCACCAGCCCCAATGCTTTTCCTCCCGTTACGTCGAGCTGTACCCTTTCTGCAGTCCTAGTCACCTGAGGACTTCCCCCTTCCTCTCTCTATTCTTCTTACTGTTCTGTTTCTATTACTGTGGTACACGATCCTTCATGCTTCTCCATCCCTTCTCCTCTGCTTCATACTCTCTCAAGTTCCTGGGAACCTTGGTGAAATAAACTTGAGAGGGAAGCAATCAGCTCTGACGCTTATAAGGGAGGATGAAAAATGGCGGCACAAAAGATTAAAGGCAGGAGATTATAGGGCCCAGACTGCACTCCTGGCTTTCTTGTCCAGCAAAGACCTAGTTGACAAACTCCAACACTATTTCATTTTCCCTAAAAGACTATCTATTGGCTACAGCTACCCATAATTTTCACTACCCTATCTCTATCCTGGAAAAATTGTTTTTTGTTTTTAATGACTGGTCTGTACAAAACTCTTAAGAATTATCATTAGGTACAAGTACCACAATTTAAATTCTCCAGGAATCCATAAAGTCAAGAACAGGGCCCCTGAGATACCCTATACGTTCTCTCACCTGGCTGTGAAGCGACTCTGTATCATCCCCAGGAGCACTGACTGGTTTTTCACCACTCCCCCTCTCAGTCTGAACTGTGGCATCTTGTTTTCCAGAATTCTGGTCCACCGTACTGGTCCCCTGTTCACACACATTCTTTACAGTCTGGGTTGCTGCTGAAACAGTTTCTGGGACCCACAGAGAACGCTCTATGGTCTGGATTCCTATGTTATTTTGGCTGGGCCTTTCAACCAAGGCATTACTAGGTTTTTCCTGATTGGTATTCCTGCCTTCTTTCTGGCCTTCTAGCACATCTGTCTCCATTGCTTCCCCTTGAGGACTGGATGGCCCCTGTGTGGCCACCTGCTGGGAGATAGGAGAAGGAGGGTCTTTGATAGGACAACTGGGCTTCATAGAATGTTGACTCTTCCTGGTCCTTTGTTCACCTTCCAATTTTCCCTTTTCTTCTTCACCTTGAGTACTTGGAAAACTGAGCGAGTTTCCCCTAAAAATCAACCACAGAAAGAAACCATGTCAAGTAAGCAAGTGTGAGTGTCTGTGTACTGGCAAGAGGAACCACAATTTGACAATTTGAGAAATGTGGAGAAGGGAGAAAATAAGGACTAAGCATATCACCTTACAAAGTTCTTCAACATAATTTCACTTTTTTAAAAAGATTTATTTGTTTCCTTTAGAGAGAGCAAGCGTGCGGTGGGGAGGGGCAAAGGGAGAGGGTGAAAGTCTCAAGCGGACTCCATGCTGAGCCTGACTTTGGACAGGATCTCACCACCCTGAGATCACAACCTAAGCTGAAACCAAGAGTGAGACGCTCAACCAACTGCACCACCCAGGCGCCCCAACATAACTTCACTCTTGAAAACATAATGGTACATAGGACTATCCCACCATAAGAATAAAACAGTTATAAAATTTCTTCCCATCATTAGTTATGAACTCTGAAATCTGACACAGGGAAATAAGGTAAACAAAAAGATGTAAAGCCATTACTGAAGTCACAGTCAATGAAGGCAGTTTAGAGATCTACTGCAAAAAAGCTTAATTAGGTCAAGATGTCTTATTTGGTTTTTATTGGTTCTAACATTCTTCAAATGACTCCTAGGCACTTTTCATTACCTCCTACCCCAACCAATAATTTTAGGAAAAGAAACAATCTATACAGGATAGAGTTATAGGTGAGATCTAGCTTCGATAGCTACACTGGTATATCTTACAACTAACAATTCAGAATGACTTGGTTCCTTAAAGACAGTTCCCAAGATAAAGCTTACTTCTTTTCATTAGTGTTCCCATTTGGCTATCAGTGATTTATTCACTAATCCCACAAGCATTTGATTAATGTCTCCTACAAACTAGATACCATGAAGCTCTGAGGTGCCTACGGGCTTTCTTAGATGTCCTTAACCAGAATAAAAAGGCCCAGATTAACTCCAAGTGAGGTTACATAGAAACTTGACATTCACGTCTTATTCATCTCACTTCAAATACCTAACACAGAGCTTATTATACAGTAAGTGCTTAATAAATGTACTATGGACAAAAGAATTAATGTTCTCTCCACTGAGAGATTAACTGCAAAAATCTACTCTCAGATTAAGTAAACTATTTGTATAAGCAGCAAATTCATGTAGAAAATGCCTATAAACTTTTAACTTTTTGGTAAATTACATATTCAGTGAGTCAGAACACTACAAACAAAACAAGAAACTAATGCATTTTAGGCTACATTTAAATGTACAGTAGCCAGAATAAAGATAAAAGGAATCCATTCTGAACTGACCATGGTACGACCATATCTGGATCTGTTTCAGTTTGGAGTATCATAGTTTATAAGGCATAAACTGAGATACACCTAGAAGAGAACAGCCAGGATGATCAAGGATCTAGAAACCATATCATATGTTGCTGAACGTATTTGGCCAGAGAAGGACGGAACTAGTCACTGAGAAAGAGAAAGCTGTCTCTGATCTGGAAGAAGCTCCCACCCCTTAAGAGCTGAGCTGACAAATGTAGGCAGAAAAAAGGAAACATGAAGAGCTCTTTCAGAAATGCCCTGCTCTGAATCTTGAAACAGAAAGAGAAAAGGAGAAGTTTCTGAGATGTCTATCTTGTTGAACTCAGCTTACCAAACCAGGAGATTAAAGAAAGGTTTAGAACAGAGGCCTAGCCAAAGAGAGCCCAGTAAAAATTTGGTGGTCGTAGGGGCGCCTGGGTGGCTCAGTCGTTAAGCGTCTGCTTTCGGCTCAGGTCATGATCCCGGGGTCCTGGGATCAAGTCCCACATCAGGATCCCTGCTCCGCGGGAGACCTGCTTCTCCCTCTCCCGCTCCCCCTGCTTGTGTTCCCTCTCTCACTGTGTCTCTCTCTGTCAGATAAATAAAATCTTTAAAAAAAAAAAAAAAATTTGGTGGTCATAGCTTGTGTCCTGTCAGGAACCTCAAATGAATAAGGATATATAACACAATAAAGAAAAGATAAGAATAATACCACCAGGAGGCAGATGAGTAAAACCTACCTCTGATGAGGTTGCAAGTGACCATATATATAAATTACTTAGCACAAGGGCTAGGTACACAGCAGATGTTCAACCTAGTACTAGTTGCATAAAACAAAGCAACTACGAAGACTCAATTCATCTTTTCTATGACCTGAATACTCATGTTTGAATCTTTCAGGCAGCTAACATATCAATAGCTAACAACAATGAAAAGTCAAAAGCTAGAAGGAACAGGACTTGATTAGCTATTTGAAGAATTCAATTACCACTGTTTGCCACCCTTAAAGAAGCCTTCCACATTTTACAGGAGCTGTTTATTTAGGGTAGAACTTCTGAATAGAGGGATGCCTGGGTGGCTCAGTCAGTTAAGCGTCTGCCTTTGGCTCAGGTCATGATCTCCGGGGAAGAAGCCTGCTTCTCCCTCTGCCTGCTGCTCCCCCTTGTGAGAATGTGACCTGGGCTATTTGATTCTCAAGAACACCAACAAGCTCACATCTAATAATCAGAATGTTAATAAAAGCACTGACATGTTTCCTCTCAATATTTATGTCAATAAAAAAACATTAAAATTATGCTGAAATAACTTTAGGAATATACCCGCTAACAAAACATTATCAAAGTCTCTAATTACAAAATCCCTGAACACCACCTAATAATGAAAATACAAGCTTATTTCCATTTCCATTACTTATTTCCCTATACTAAATATAAGAATTTTATGTCCCAAACAAGATAGAGAAAAAAAAAACTTTGTAACTCAGAAATTTTTTTGTTTCAGAGCTGTTCTAAGAGATTATGGAGTAAAGAAATCATGGGCAAATCTTAATTCCATCAAGTATGACAAACTTTAATTTAGGGTGAACATCTGTTTTGCCCTATGGGAAACTAAGGAAAAATTAAGTCTTGTTAAAAGCAAACATTTCCAAAACTAAGAAAAAAGGTATAACCTTAAAAATATAGAATGATAGATTTCTTTAGAATTATATACTTTCATAAATTTATGAAGACTGAATCATTTCAAATTGATAGAACAAGCAAATCAAGACAAAAATCTGTACCTATAAAATATTAAATAAAATTTCTCATAACATCTCATTTATAAATCCATCTAGAATATGTCACAGTCCCTCAGATAAAAATATAAGCTCAAGTTCACAAAATGGTAGCAACGTACATTCTAGATTTTGGTACCAACCATTCTGCAAATCAATACAACTCAAAAGAGGCTATGAAAATAATGCTCACCTGATGGGCGCAGAGGGAGGATCCTGACTTTGAACCTCATCATCTTGTTGGGCTTCACAAACACAGCTAAACACAGACACGGTCTTCGGAGGACTGAGATAATAAATTAAAGCAATATATTGTGTTAGTTTTGAAAGAAAAAGTACCTCTGGAAATAATCCTTTTTAGGCACAAAGGGAATAAAATCCTTGCTCTGCATCCCAAACCACCTTATACCAAAATATCCTTCATACTTGTTTCAACTCAGCACAATTAAAAACTCTCAAGGAAGATTCACAGAAAATAAGATGGACAGAGGACTATATCAAATACCATAAAGATGCAATCAGCCAATTCCAAACTTCAGTACTCTATAGTACAAACAACTCAGTTTCTTCAACAAATAAATTGCTAGGAACAAAAGGGGGGATGGGGGTAAGGAGATCCCTATAGATTAAAAGAAATTTTAACTTAAGAGACATAATCAGATTTGATGAGATAAACCACATCAAATTTTAACTTAAGAGACATAATGTGTGGACCTTGTTTGGATCTTGATTCAACCAAAGTGGAAAAAAAAAAAAACCTTTTATGAGGCAATCAGAGAAATCTGAACACTGAATTATTTTTTTTCAACATTGAATATTTGATGACATTAAGGAATCTCTCCCAATTTTAAAAGTATGATCATAGCACTGTGGTCAAGTTCAAAATAAAAATCCTTATCCTTTAGAAATAACATTGAGATACTTATGGATAAAATGAGATAATGCTGGAATTAGCTTCAAAATAATCCAGTGGGGGAGAGTGTGCTGGAAGTATTTATAAATGAATCAAGACTGACAATGAGTTCGTAATTTCTGACACTGGGTGATGAATACATAGTGGTGCATTAAACTATTCTTTCTACTTTTGTATATACTTGAAACCTTCAATAATGAAATGTTTGAGAGAAAAAGAAGATAATGGCAAGTAATCTGAACAGAGCCCAGTTACAGATGACACTTTAAAACAGTGGCATTGGGGCACCTGGGTGGCTCAGTCATTAAGCATCTGCCTTCGGCTCAGGTCATGATCCCAGAGTCCTGGGATCGAGCCCCACATTGGGCTCCTTGCTCAGCCAGGAGCCTGCTTCTCCCTCCCCACTTCCCCGCTTGTGTTCCCTCTCTAGCTGTCGATCTCTCTCTGTCAAATAAATAAATAAGATCTTTAAAAAAAAAAAAAACTTTAAAACAGTGGTATTGCTTCACGTGAATGCAAAAGAAGCAATGGTCATTGAAAATATTCAAGCACAGCTTACTTTAAATGATTTCTTATGGTGAACCCAACTGTAAAGTGAATAGTCAAAGATTTTTAAAATCTCGACTCTCATATACACAATTTACTTAAGAGCAATACCAATGAATTTCATCTCATTCCCTGAACCCCAAACCAACCCTCCACCCTCGAGTTTTACCCTCATTTTTCATCCCTGCATTTGGCACAAAAGGTTCAACAGCACATTATTTCCCCTTAATGTGCACATGTACAGACTAATAACAAGTTATGTCTGGTATACAATGATGTTAAATCCAAAGAGATCAAGTATATACTCCATTTTCTTCATCTTATAAGAAGACACAACATTAAACAGTCTTTAACAGAGAGTAAGGACCCTAAACTGCTTATCTCTCAGATTAAATATGCAAGAGCCCAGAGAATAACTCATCTCTCTAAAACAGAACTGAGTACAGATCAAAGGATTTACACATTGGTCAGAAACTTGCAACTGAGGGTCAAATTTAGTCCACAGACATGTTTTATTTGACCCAAAAAGTAAGAAACTTTACTTTTAAAAATCCAGCTTTCCCTTTAAAAATGTAAAGGTCTGGCAACAGTAATTTGCATTCTTGTGTGGTAATAACCAGCTGGAGTTGAACAGGAGCACATGTTCAAATGGGACGCACGTTCAGCCGGCCAACATCCTTAATACTCTGTGCTCTGGCACTTGGCCTGCTTTACTTATTTACTGTACTTGCCAAGCCCGATTTAAGAATCCTCACCTATATTTCACTAGTGGCTGCTGCTAGTATGTTCATGCTGGATGACTCATGCCATAAGCCAATGAAACAATTCTACTCTCACAGCCACCAGATGGCAAAGCTTACCACAAGAACCTCAGGATGGGGTCAAACTAATCCTCAAAGCATTACAGCATTCATGACAAAGCAAAAATAACAGTTCAACACAGTAGTTAACTTGGCAGGCAGAAGAGAAAATGGCCTGAGGTTGCGGTGGAGTCAGGAATCTTTGAAGGAACAAGGTCTAAGGCTATCTCTTGTTAAACCGTTTATTACCTTACCAAGAGCAGCAATAATCTGTCTCATCAACAGAAAAAGAAAAAAGGGCACTCCCACATGAACAAAAGGGAAAAAGAGAAACACCTTTAAATATCTTAGTTCTAAGTACAGTAAAAGCTTTATTAGACTGAAAGTATTAGTAAGACAGCCTACATTAGATTCAACACATGGCTAAATCCTTTATGCTGGAGTTTAAGTTTTCTCCTCTATTGATAAATCATCTTCTCCTTATTACGAGAGTGGCTTTGTATATCAAACTCCTCTAAATAGCAACCAGCTCTGGTTACCTGGCAACAGCCTCAGCAACAGCAGTAGATCCATTTTTTCTTTCGCCAGTTGCAGGCTCTGAATAAAAACAAAAGCAAGGACAGAAAGGAAAGAGAAACAGAATTCAGTTAGTACCACACCTAAAAACCTGCTCTACTAATAACTGCAACAAGTAACAAAAAGAAGTAAGAATAGGTGAACACAAAGATTTCTTATCATTTAATGGTACAAGTTTTTCTCACTTGCACCAAATCAATTTTCTTTCAAACTTCCTACAGAAGACAGTGTCTAGAAATACAATATAATGAATTACTAAACAGTAACATGTAAAAATGAAAATTAAACTCCTGAATCAATTCCTCTTATCATACAAGATGTATAAAGTTTACATAAGAATATACAAAACACAAAGAAAGAACTCTAATAAAAAATTATGCAAAAAAGTCTGAAATTGAGGCACAAAATTTTATTTTTTTGATGCACAAATTTTAAATAGTGTGCAGTTTTTTAAGAGAACCCACACACAGTACTCAAGTTCTTCCCAAGTGCCTTTGGGACAGATACTCAAAAAACAAAAAACACATTTTCAAGAAAGAATCTCCAGCAAAGAATTAAGGGTGATACTGAAAAGAATCCCTTATTCTCAAAGGAATGTCACTAATGCCAAAGGATTAAAATGTGTTCATGTACAATTTATTCCAGCCTTAGAGAAAGTAAGTATTTTTAAACATTTCTAAAGCATTTATGACCTGACATAATCTAAAGAAGGTAGCAGTTAAACTTTAGCGTTAGAGCCGGGCTCTGAAACAGACACCTAGCTCAGGCCCTGGCTCCAGCATTTAGTTGTCCAACCTGAGAATAAACTCCAACTTCTGAGTCAGTTTCCTCATCTATAAGACAGAGATAAAACAGAACCAACCTCACAGATTTGTTGTGAGGATGAAATGAGTAAAAGTGTGAGTATAGTGCCTGCCCGATACAATGCTCCTGGTATCAAGAAAGGTAGTAATATCATCCAGAAAGTTAGCTCTATTTAAGGTCTTCCCAGTTGTAATTTCAAATCTAAAGATTCAATCTTTAAAAAAAAGCGGGGGGGGGGGGGAGCAGGGAGGGAAGGCCTGCCTGGCTCAGTTAGTAGAGCACGTGACTCTTGATCTTGGGGTTGTGGGTTCAAGCCCCATGTTGAATGGAGAAATTACTTAAGAATAAAATCATTAAAAAATAGGGGTGCCTGGGTGGCTCAGTTGGTTTAAGTGGCTGCCTTCGGCTCAGGTCATGACCCCACGGTCCTGGGATAGAGCCCCGCATCGGGCTCCTTGCTCAGCAGAGAGCCTGCTTCTCCCTCTCCCTCCGCCTGCCTGCCGCTCCCCCTGCTTGTGCTCTGTGTCAAAATAAAAAAAAAATCATTCGAAAATAAATATAAATAAAGATTCAAGGCTACTACATACTCTCTTGATAGGCTGTACTTGATACCAGATATAATAAAAATGGAAACATAATACTTTAATTTCAACTGAATAGTAAGATTCAAATTAATAAGCACTGAAAAGCAGAATAGCACTGTAATTTGGACCCAGATTTCTGGTTCTTGAAACTACTTTGTTGTTGTTTATTTTTTAATTTTTTTTAAAGATTTTATTTATTTATTTGACAGAGACACAGTGAGAGAGGGAACACAAGTAGGGGGAGCGGGAGAGGAGGAAACAGGCTTCCCCGCCGAGCAGGGAGCCCGATGCGGGGCTCGATCCCAGGACCCCAGGATCATGACCTGAGCCGAAGGCAGATGCTTAACGACTGAGCCACCCAGGCACCCCTTTTAATTTTTAAAGAAGATTTATAGATTTGAGGGGGGGAGAGAGCAAGCATGTGTGCACAAAGTGTGGGTGGGTAGGGGCAAAGGGAGAGGGAGAGAGAGAATCTCCAGCAGACTCCCCGCTGAGCATAGCTCAATATGGAGCTCAATGCCACGACCCTGAGACCATGATCTAAGCTGAAACCAAGAGTTGGGACGCTTAACCAACTGAACCACCAAGGAGCCCTGTTTTCATTTTTTTTTTTTTATAGTTTACTTTTTTTAGAAATCTCTATGTGGGGCTCGAACCCACAACCAAAGCAGGGCACGAACTTAGGACCCGACATCAAGAGTCACATGCTCTTCCAACTGAACCAGCCAGGCACCCCTGGTTCTTAAAACTACTTTGAATTCAGGCTATTCCATTTACTAGGTGTTTGACTCTAGGAAAGGTGCTCAGTCTTCCTATGCCTCAGTTTCCTCAACAGGTTTGTTGTGAGATTTACTGAGATGTACATGTAAAATGCCTGGCGTATCGTAAAAACTCGAAGTATATTAGCTAGAATTTCTTTTCTTTGGTCTCCAGAGAATGAGAGGCCCTTCTTATTCAAGTCCACGCATTCTACCCATAGTTTTTGAAAGCTTCCTCTCCCAATGCCCTCAGGGTTTTGATCCAACTATTTCCCTTATTCCCTCATTTTTAACCCATCTCTCTTCTGGAGACTTTGTTCCAGTCTATAAATCTCCTTAGGCCCCTATGCTTAGGCATAAAAATGAAAAAAATCTCCTCCAATCCTGAATTTCTAACTTGGCATATTTTTTCTTCCTTCCTCATATAAACTTCTCAAAAGTAGAATACATTTGCTACCTCTTCTCCCCATCAATCCTAAATTACCTTTAGTGTAGCGCCCACCCAAAGCACCGTACTGTAAGAGTTCTTGCTAGAGTCACCAGATGGATCCTAATTGCCAAATCCAACATACATTTTCAGATATACCTTATCAGACCTACACTTTGGTGTCTCACAATGTTATCTTCTTGTTAATTCTCCTCCCCATAGACTTCCATCTTCATACTCTCCTAGTCTTCTTCGCTGAATGTTCCTTTACAGTCTTTTATAAGACTTCTTCCCGTTCTAACTCCATTAAATAGCATTTACAAACTACTTAGTGGAAAAATTATAAACTTTTGTGTCAGACAGATCTGATTCAAACTCTAGGACTACCTCTTGGCAGTTATTGTGATCTTGGCGGAGTGCCTGGGTGGCACAGTTGGTGAAAGCGTCAAGACTCTTGGTTTCAGCTCAGGTCATGATCTCAGGGTCATGATCTCAGGGTCCTGAGATGGAGCCACGTGTCAGGCTCCGTGCTCAGCACAGAGTCTACTTAAGACTCTCTCTCCCTCTCCCCTTCCCTCCTCCCCACCCTCTAAAATAAATATTTTTTTAAAAATTATTGGGGCACCTGGGTGGCTCAGTCATTTCAGAATCTGACTTCAGCTCAGGTCATGATCTCAGGGTCCTGGGGTCAAGCCCCGTGTCGGGCTCCACGCCCAGCAGGGAGTCTGCTTGTCCCTCTACCTCTGTGACCCCCACCCTGGCTCATGCTGTTTCTCTCAAATAAATAAAATCTTAAAAAAAAAAATTATTATGACCTTAGGTATATAACTGGAAGAGCTCTCTTTGTGTCTAGAAATAAGAATATCTACTTAGAGTGCTATCATGAAAACTAAATTCAGATGTAGATTCGTTTTGGGTTTTTCTCCCCCGTCCCTCTTACCTCCAAATTCAACTGGTCCCAAGGTTCTCTCTGTTCTACTATTTACCTCTCAGATTCATCCCCTCATCTCCAACCCCATTACTAATGACCCTATTTCCTGGTTAAACAAAGACTGAGTTTCCCAGGCAGGCGAACAGGAAATAGGCAAGGCAAGGTAAGGAACAATGCACAAAGGCACAATGCTTTTTTTTTTTTAAGATTTTATTTATTTATTTGACAGAGACACAGTGAGAGAGGGAACACAAGCAGGGGGAGTGGGAGAGGGAGAAGCAGGTTCTGTGGTAGCAGGGAGCCCAATACGGGGCTGGACCCCAGTACCCTGCGATGACCGAAGGCAGGCGCTTAACGACTGAGCCACCCAGGCGCCCCAGGCACAATGTTTTTAAACACTCAACTGATCCTTTTAAAAAAACAAACCTGGGGCACCTGGGTGGCTCAGTCAGTTGAACGTCTGCTTGGGTCGTGATCTCCCAGGGTCCTGGGATCAAGTCCTACACTGGGATCCATGCTCCACGGGGAGCCTGCTTCTCCCTCTGCCTCCCTCCCTCTAGCTCTGTCTTTCATGAATGAATGAATGAATAAAGAAAAAATAAAACAAATCTGATATTACTCCCTTACCTAAAATTCTTCAGTGTCTCGGCATCATGTAAAAGGCCTTTCCGAATCTGGATCCTACTTTGCAGCCTCCTTTGTACCTTCTCTGCATTTTAGCCATACTAATCAATGTGCAATTAATGTGAGAAACAGTCAACATAAGCCTACAATGTGAATCCACAATCCTACACTGTCTACCCTCTTCTGAACTATTTCTGAATATGGAAACCAATTACTTTAGAGATATGGGTTTAACAAAGAGAAACAAACAGCACCAAAGATTATAAAATGAAGCTCTTCAGTAACAAGACAGTGACTAGCCAAAAGCAAAGAATTAAATCTATGAGAATAAGACTTAAGAAACATATTTATAATTATACAGGTATTAATCACTGTAACTAGAAGATAACTAATACGTCTCAGATGATCCACAGCTACTAATTACCCAAGATTAACATAAAATAAAACTTACTTTCCAGACTAAACTGCAAAGACTCTTCACTCGTCTCTGTCTCAGGACTGACCAGTTTCATTCTTAGACATAATTTATCATCCATTTCTGGGGCAGTCCCAGGATCTCCCTTTTCATTCCCAAGTATGGGATCGTTGCTCTCCACCATGCTTTCAGACATGACATCACTGGTTGCTATTGTGCTTTCTGGATAGTTGCTAATACCTGAAAGAAGGGAGGCAGGAGGAAGAAAGAAAGAACACTAAAATACAAACATGAAAAACTGCAATTCAAGGTCATCAATTTGCCTGTTTGGCTCCACAGCTCTGCAGGACTGCAGGGGGTTCCTAGGATAGATCCTGTCACAGTATGAACAACTACGCACTAGTTTTGACACCTGGTCTTAAGAGGAGCAACAGGATTCAGTTCCACTTCTGCATCTGGACAAAGGATGCTGCATGAGCCCTCAGCCAGCCCACATCTGCCAGCATCAGGCATAGGTAGCAGGAGACTCCAGACGGCATGATTGTTACCTCCCAGCACTGACTAGAGAAAACAAATAGGTTAATGCAGAAGACTACTGGCTGCTTCAGGGAAGGAGGATCTAAGTTTTCCTGCCCTGTCAAGCAGCAGACTGATAGCCAGGGTACTGAATAAATAGTACTTCTACCCTACCCTATTTCCTGACCCTTCCTTATAAAAATAGCTCTATTATCATTGCTTAGCACTCAGACTCTACTGCCTTGCAAGTAATAGAATAAAATCCTCATTAATATTCTCTTTCTTCCTTCCTTCCACCCTTTCTTTCTTCTCCTCACCGCTCAAAATCTTCTGGGAGTTAAACTCATGGAATCAGACACCACAAACTTATTCTTCCTAAGACAAAAACCAACCTTATCAGGCAGGTCCAACTCCTCAGATCTAAAAGAATCACTTGCATAAAGAATGGTATCTCAAAAATTCTGCTTTAAATACCATTATATTTTAGTCACTCACCAATAGGAGTACTGTGTCTCTTGGGTTCCAATTTTAGGTGACCAATAAGAGGTGGAGTCGCACCCGTCAATGGTGGGATAATTTCACCTTCTTTAGGCAAAGTGAAATGAAATGGAGTTTCTGGAAGGGGTAAAAAAAAGATGAACAAAAAGGAAACCAAAATGGAAGTATAGAAAAAAAAAAAGTAAAAGTAAAAAGAACTACAAGAAATATTTCAATTATTCTCCTCCTGTGCTCCCCAAATCGGGCTCATTCCCAACACCCCTCACCAGGCCTCCCAGATAATTTCCTACTGTTCTCTGTGCTCCAGTTACAGCCATCAAAAACAGGACTGACAGACACAAAGCCTACAACCAGAAAACAGACAAACTGAGAGGCCCAAAGTATAGAGGCCCTGAGGAACGGGAGATGAGAAGTAACATGTACTGACCACTCTAGGCCATAATAGTATAATATTCGTATCTAAACGTCTGCACAGTGGTAAATCTCACATACAGGAGCATTCCCAGTATATACATTTTGGTTAGTCATCAATAAATTAATATAAACATAAAACATTTGTCAAGATATAAAACTTAACTTTTTAACTAGGCCCTGGTTCCAAATTTTTACTAATCAGAATTAGTAAACTGCCAAAATCACACTTTCTGATTTCTTGTTTACCTCTTTTAATAAAATGACTAAATTTGGAAGGAAAAAAAGAACTGTGCCACACTGCTCCTATTAAAACGTAACATCTGAAAATTTGTACTTACTTTCCTTTGATGGCTCAACATACCTACAATCTGCCATACCTAGTCACTTTGCAAACATTTTGCCTAATGTGTATCCTAATTCCTCCAAGCAATTCTCCAATTCTCAGCAGACTGACTGGGTGTCTTTCAATTCGGACACTATCTACCTGGAGATAGCATCAGATCCCACAAATTAAAAGCTCAGTCCCAGGGTGCCTGGGTGGCTCAGTCATCAAACGTCTGCCTTCGGCTCAGGTCATGGTCCCAGGGTCCTGGGATCGAGCCGCACATTGCACTCCCTGCTCAGTGGGAAGCCTGCTTCTCCCTCTCCCACTCCCCCTGCTTCTGTTTCCTCTCTCACTGTGTCTCTGTCAAATAAATTAATAAAATCTTAAAAAAAAAAAAAAGCTCAGTAACACAAGACTGCCCCCACTAGAGATGCCAATCGCAAAGCCAGGTTGTTACCTGTGTTTCTGACCAAATGGCTATAGCCTGAAGATCCTACGACCTCCTCCCTCAGGTATGATTAACTTACAAGAGCTGCTCACAGTACTCAGAGAAACACTTATTACTTACATTTACCAATTAGAAAGGACACAGATGAACGGCCAGATAAGGCGGTACAGAGGGTGAAGTCCACAGGGGTTCTGACAGCTGGAGCTTCTGTCCCCATGCAACTGGGATGAGATACCTACCCTCCTGGCTCATTACAAGGAGGAACCTTATTAAATCCTGTTCAAGAGTTTCTATTGAGCTTTAATCTCCAGCCCTTCCTTCCAGGAGGAGGGTGGATAGGACTGCAAATTTCAATCCCCTGTCACTAGGTCTTCTTGGTGTACAGCCCTGTCCTGAGGCTATGCAGGGATTCCACCTCATTAGCATAATCCAGAAGTGTTTGAAAGGGTTTGTTATGAGTAACATAAGAGGTGCCCCTCTTATGTTATTGAGGCCCCTCTTATATGATGTGCCTCAGTCAATTAAGCATCTGCCTTCGGCTCAGGTCCTGATCCCATAGTCCTGGGATCTGGCCCCACATCTGGCTCCAGCCCCACATCCAGCTCCCTGCTCATTGGAGAGCCTGCTTCTCCCTCTCCCTCTGCCTGCCTTTGGCTCAGGTCATGATCCCAGGGTCCAGGGATCAAGCCCCACATTAGCTCCCTGCTCAGCGCGGAGTCAGCTTCTCCCTCTCTTCCCTGCTCATGCTCTCTTTCTCTATCTCTGTCACTCTGTCTCTCTCTCTCAAATAAACAAAATCTTAAAAAAAAAAAAAGTAACAAAAGATAGTCCTATCACTTAGAAAATTATAAGGATTTTTGGAGCTCTGTGCAAGGAACTGGATGAAGACCAAATCTATTTCTCTTAATACCACATTTTTCTCTTTTCATCTTTTTCCACTCCACTTCTATTCTTTATTATCTTTTATATGAAGCACTTTGATACTTTTGTCTTTAGTGTCACAAAACAACAACAAAAAACATCTCTTACATCTATATGTGAGAGAAAATGAATTAGTAACCTGAAGGGATGAAAAAAGAAAATGAAAAAACTTTAGAAATAAAGGATGAGGGGCGCCTGGGTGGCTCAGTCGGTTAAACGGCTGCCTTTGGCTCAGGTCATGATCCCAGCGTCCTGGGATCGGGCCCCACATCGGGCTCCCTGCTCATTGGAGAACCTGCTTCTCCCTCTCCCTCTGCCTGCCACTCTGCCTACTTGTGCTCTCTATTTCTCTGTCAAATAAATATCTTTTAAAAAAATTAAAAAGAAATAAAGGATGAAAAGTATATATGCTCAGCTAAAGGAACTGCAAAGAGTATGAGTGAAGAATCATAGAATCACACTTTTTTTTTTAAGATTCATTTATCTTAGAGAGAGGGAGAGAGAGAGCAAGAGCAAGGGCAAGTAGAAAGGGAGAGAAAGAATCCCCAAGCATACTCCCTGCGGGGCAGCAGAGCCTGAGATCATGACCTGAGCCAAAATCAAGAGATGGACACTTAAACAACTGAGCTACCCATGCACCCCTCAGAATCACATCTCATGGCAAAGAATTCCACCACAGTAAGAGAAAAAAGAGAAATGGGTCAGGTAGATAAGGATTCATTCTCTGAAAAAAAAAAAAAAAAAAAAAAAAGGATTCATTCTCTGGCAATTCCCTAAAAAGCAAGTCCTTTAGGTTAATAAAGAAG
Source organism: Callorhinus ursinus (assembly GCF_003265705.2). Lineage (NCBI taxonomy): Eukaryota > Metazoa > Chordata > Mammalia > Carnivora > Otariidae > Callorhinus > Callorhinus ursinus. The sequence continues at coordinate 10,216,953 of NW_027397087.1, forward strand.
AACTCAGAATAGGTATAGAAACTAAAAAGTAAAAAAACATCTCATGAAGCATCAAACATTCCAAAGATGTATTTTACAGAATTTTAGTTCCTGGAACAATCACCTGTACTGCACTGCTCTCTTGACAAGAACCATCCCTCATATTATGATTGACCACACAGACTTTTGAAAATCTACATGAAATGTTTAAGTCCATCCTTCTAATGTCATACCATAATATGCAAATTTAACATGCAAACATTAATTACTGAACATTATTTCCCTGTAACAAGGTTTCCTTTGCATAGCACAAGATAAAACTTATGAAAATTATTTTAGCACCACTGACCCAGCTGCATTCCTACAGCCTAATGGAAAAATGAGTCTAATTTTATAGGCAACACTGCCACTATTTATCTGGGCCTTCAATGACTCATTCCTGGATTATTACAACAGCCTATCAATTACATTCTCTGCCTGAAGTCTCTCCCTTTCCCCAACCCACAATTCTTTCAGCACAAAACCAAGGCAACAGTCCTATAAAATATTACTTTGAACATGTTAGCCCCTTATCAAAATGCCAAAGTTTCCACTAGAAGATAAATTCCTAACTCTTTAGTCAGCATTCAATTAACTAGAAGCAGCCTTTATTTTTAGTCTTTAATTATTCATATTCAGAAAGCCTCTATTCAATGTCCTCCAAATGCTTTCCCATTTCTCTGCTTTTGTTCAACTCATCTGAAAGACACTACTAATCTAGTCAAGTTATCACCATCCCGCAAAATATTTTAGCCTTTAATACTGGAATTTTCCACATATTTAATTATTTCTCTAACATTTAGCATGCCTATTGTTTAAATTATCAAGTCCCTTCTTGCTGTCCCAGATTATCATGGGCTATCCTACTGTATGCCAGCATATCAACCTATGAAGAAAGACAGCAGTGAACAAAAGGAAATTTAATATCAATCATCAAACCAGCTGAGTGGGGTGTTTGCCCTTATTACTAAGGACTTTAGAGAATTCATTAGTTCAAAGCAATTATTTAAAACCCTTAATGTCAGGAAGGTCTCCCTGACTTCTAACTTTGTTACATCTATAGCCCATTTAATCTTCTTTTGTGCTCAAAGAACTGGTGGTCACTTCTTACAACTCATTAAAAGCCATCTAATTAAAAATATAAGAATTTCTATACTGGGAGACATGCATAAACAGTATACCCTAAGAGTCTGCCTGTGACATTAATGGCTAATTAGAATGATATTCCATAAAGTAAGCCAATAAAGGTTAGAGCTGGAATACAAAACATACCTAGCTTCCCTGATCATTATTAAACTATCACAGACTACCACTTGTGGATTTAATTATAGACTTGCTGAACTTGTCCCAATTTTTCACATAATCAACCTATCAAAAGTATATTCTATATTGAAGAAGGCTGGATTTCCAAGTACGATCTTTCTAAATTTCCTTTTTCAAAGTTCAAGAGGTCTCCTTAAGGGGCACCTGGGTGGCTCAGTCAGTTAAGCACCAGCCTTTGGCTCAGGTCATGATCTCAAGAGTCCTGAGATCAAGCCCAGAGTCGGGCTCCCTGCTTAGGAAGGAGCCTGCTTCTCCCTCTCCCTCTGCCTCTGCCCCTCCCTCCTGCTCATGCTCTCTCTCTCACTCTCTCAAATAAATAAATCTTAAAAAAAAAAAAAAGAGGCCTCCTTAAACAGATGTCTGAAGAGGTCTCCAAGTTATCTATAAATACAGGCACTTAACAGTGATTGTCTCCTTTTCTCTACCAAATCCCTCTCTTCTCTTTCCTGTTTGAACTTTCACAATTAAGCATGTATCTTTTTTTAAATCAATAAAGCTATTAACAAAAAACAAAAGTACCCTTCTAACTTTAGTACACAGAAATCTAATTAAACAAACCTGGGATTCAACCAATTCATACCTTTCATTCTGTCTTTCCAGACTAAAGAACCATTAACTTTTTAGGTTACTCTCATTTAAATTAGTCTCTCTTAAACTTTAGCAACTAAACAACTGTATTTTAAGTATAGAATAATTTTTTCTCTTTTCTAGCAATGCTCTCCTGAATGATTTACTCTAGAGGTAAATTCAACAACTGTCTTTACTATTTTTAGTTTGCTCAAAAACTAAAATCTTGAAGCAGAAAATAACTTACTAGTATTTTCAACAATCTAGACAAGTATTAGTAAAGTAAGTTTTACTAAGGCAATGTCTACTATAAAAACCGTCCCTGCCAATTAATAGTGTAAGCAAGAATTCATGGAGAATACTGTTAATCTGACAGAACTAATATCCCAATGTTAGAAGCTTCTTTTGCATACGGTTGCTAAGATAATTTAAAAAATCCTTCTAAGTAACTATACTAAAACAATCTATAAGTCCTAATACTTTCTTAGCCTAGGTCAACAACAGTATTTAGATGTAACACAATTACAAAAATAGTCAATACAAAGTATCAGATTATTCAGATAGTTGCCATAATTTGTCAGATTCTACTACATTACACAGTTGTACAGGAGTAAAAAGCAGAGACTTCAGAATCAGGAGATGTAGGTTCTAGTCCCACCTCAATTATTAACTAGCCATGACTTTAGAAAGAAGAAACTGAACCTATAACCCTTAACTTCTTTTTCGGCTATAACATTTTCTTGTTCTGAAAAGCGGGGAAAAAAAAGTCCTCTTTACAAAACCTAATGCCTAATAAATAGGGGCAATTTTGAAAGTTAAAAAAAAAAAGTACTACTAATAATCACACCTAGGAAAGTATAAGCCACCAAAAGGTCTGATCACCCATATTAATAGCTGTGATGACGCCCAAATACTGCTTCTCATTTCCATATCCCAAGAGGCTTGTTTTCTTAAGTTTGCATCTTGTTTTTATTTTTTTATTTTTGGAGTTTGTTTTGTTTTTAAATTATATGAACTGTAGGCATTTAGAAAGTTTGAACATTCTTTTCAGCTAATGTCATATAGAAAATTCTACAAATATTTCAGAAAGCAATCTTTATTCTCATTCTGGTCTTAGATAAAATAGGTAAAGAACACAAACTAATTCCTTTTCCAGTTTAACGTTTAAGATGTATATATGTTGAACCAAATTTAGAACTTTACCTAATGCCCATAAAGAGGAAAAAACCAGTAACAGTACACTCATTAACAGTGTTCTGAATATTTTACTATGTATGGTAATAATAATAAAAAAAAAATCCTTGTATTTCAAGGCAACTGTCAAAATACAAAAATATAAAAAATGGTTGGGACCTAGGTAGAAAACAACAGACCGATACAATTTCTAAATACTTAGAAAATTCATATTGATTATTCCTGAGTTATAAAGCTGATAAACCTCAGATGATTCCACAAATAATTATAGCTACAAAAGAAAAACACAAGGCAAATTTTTATATTTCCCAACTATTAATGGCTATTCATAAACATAATTCTAAGGTAATTTTCCGCCCTGACATAAGCACAGTTCCCTCCTACCTTCCATTCCAAATTATAATTTGGTTGGAAACACAACAATTTACAAGCACACTCACCACTAGAGCTTTCACAGAAGCTTTGTGAAGCATGAGCAGAGGCCTTCTCCAGCTCCTGGGCTTCTACACCAGAGCCCAGCTGCTTTGTGTTAGCTATTTTTGAGTCTTTTGTTAATGAGTTATCAGTTTTCTCTTGAGGTTCAGCCTGCTGCATCTCCAGGTCAGGTCTCAGAGCATCATCTGCTCTCTCTAAAGTCAAGGGAGGTTGTGGAGAGTGTCCTTCTACAGGTTCCTTTTCTGCAGTCACTGATTTCAGATCTCCTTCATATTCTGCACTCTTTCCTTCCTGGACATCAGTTCTATTCTCAATACATGGTTCTATTTCTGGAGCATCATCCTCCCACGACTGGGAATCTGAGCATTTCTCCACTCCCTCTGAAGGTTCAGAAGAAACATCAACTCTGGGAGATGGTTCCTTCACATCTACAATGACAACACTCGAATCCTCTGAAGTAGCTTCTTCCCACGCTTCCTGATCCTTATGTTCCAATTCTTGGTCAAGTACTGGAATCTTTTGGGGGGAATCGATACTAATCACACTGGTTTCAACTTCCATAGCTTCCTGGCATTCTTGTTTTGAGATTTCTTTTGGAAGACACAACCCCTGGGACTGAGTTTCAGTCAAAGAAAGGTGCAATGGGACACTCTCCATATTTTCTTCTTTGGGCTCCTCTCCTTGACTCTCACAAGGAGTCTCCGGGATTTCTTCAACCTCAGACCCTGAAGACCCCTCCTCTGGATGATGTTCTTTAATTTCCATAGCTTCCTCCTGATCTAACACACTAGAGAGTGCCTCAGATCGAGTAGCTGGAGAAGGAACTGCCTGACTCCCTGAATCACAAGTGAGATCAATACAAACATCTTCTGCTACAGTCTCTTCTCTGCCTTTGCAGCCAGAGGCTAAAATACCAATGTCATCTCTGGTTTCTGTGTCATCCCCCTTCGTTTTATCATTCTGATTTAGTTCTACTTGGCCATCTTGTGCTGGATTCATCAGGATATTATCATTTTCAGCAGGAACAAGTTTAGAATTGAGAACTGGAGACATGGGTTCAGTATCCTCAATCTGGGTGTTTTCTCCATCTTCATCAATCCTATGAGAACTCAAGCTCTCCATCTTTGGGGACTGACTATACTCACTTGTAGAAAGCATCAACTTACAAGAATCCCCTGTCAAAGATAGCCCAAGATCCTCAGTGGTATTCTTTGATTCAATTTCTGAAGTTTTAGAACACTCAACAGTCAAAGATGAACTATGCAAATCTCCACCTTTCTTCCCATCATTTGATTGTTCTTCCAAACTTGGAGATGGAATGAAAATGTCCTGAGGAGGAACAAAAAGAAATAAATCATTTGTTCATAATATTTCTTTTATATCTAATCCTTGAATTCATCTAAAATTTCTCAATCAATTGTTCAAGAATTATAGAACTCTAGGGCCATATCTCAGAAATACAAAGCTCATAAATCAGTCTTTTCAACAACACAAGTCATTCTGTTTATTCCTTTTCCTGTGAACCACTAATCTAGAATCAGCATAATATAAACAAAAACAATGTTAACTTATCCTTCTAAGGGTAGGAAGACAAATTTAACTGTACATCACCAAGCTACTAAAATCATGTCGTATGTTTGGTGGGCCTTCAATTACATAGTAATCATTTGAACAAATGCTTACACAGCCCACTTCAGTTCTCACAGTGTGGGAATATACACTTACTTTACTTCCTACTATTTCAAAATATGCTAGCATTCATAAAATAGATGTTAATCCAAAGCTCACAGTATCATCGGTCAACAGACACCACTACATACCAACAAGGATGGCTGAGGTTAAAAAGACTACATCCTGTTGGTGAGATGTGGAACAACTGCAACTCTCATACACTGCTGGCAGAAATTCCACTTGTAAGTATTTACCCAAAAGAAATAAAATCCTATGTCCACACTAGGATGTGTATGCAAACGTTTATAGCAGTATTATTCATAACAGTTCAAAGCTGGAAGCAACTCAAATGTTTGTCAACTGCTGAATAAACAAATTGTGAATATCTCTATTATGCAATACTACTCAACAATGTAAAGGAATTAAGATGTTAATACATGTAATACGAATGAACCTCAAAAATACGCTAAGCTAGGGTGCCTGGGTGGCTCAGTTGGTTAAGCGACTGCCTTCGGCTCAGGTCATGATCCTGGAGTCCTGGGATCGAGTCCCACATCGGGCTCCCTGCTCGGCAGGGAGTCTGCTTCTCCCTCTGACCCTCTTCCCTCTCGTGCTCGCTCTCATTCTCTCTCTCTCAAATAAAAAAAAATTAAAAAATCTTAAAAAAAAAATAACCTAAACCAAAAAAATAAAAAAAAGAAAACCATTTACACTTTATTATTCCAAATATAATAAACTCTAAAAAAAAAAAAAAAACTATAGTGACAGAGGCAGAAGAGTAGTTGCCTAAAGTTGAAGAGGAGATTGGGGCGGGGGAGGGGTGGGGGGAAGGAATCAACTGCAAAGGATTATGAAGAAACTTCTTAGGGTGAGGAACCTGTTCTACACTTTGATGGCGGTGGTTATACATTTGTACACAACTACCAAAATTCATCAAACTATCCACTTAAAATGGCATTTTATTTTAAATATCATAATATTAAAAAAGAAAATAACCCAAAGCTTAGACATGTTTTTATAAGAACTTACATTTAGTGTGTTATTTTGCCTGACATAAATGCTATATAACTCTAACATAGCTGGTAAGGCATTAATTGCCTATGATTTTTAAGGGAAAGAGAAAACCAAAACAGGATGCCAAACATTCTGTATATTCCATAACCGCTTATATTTCAAAGTGTGGGGTCACTGTTTACCATCTCAGATGATAAAAAGTCATAAATTTGAGATTCTCAGGTATGACTGAGTAAAAACTGGCTCAACATTTCTAAATGGCACTAGGACAATAAACAGCAGCCTTGAAACTTCATATACCCCTTTGCCCAATAATTCCATTTCTGGGAAATGATTTGATGGAACTGGGACTTAAGCTACAATACTATACAGCGCAAATTTATTACTTAGAATAGGAAACAATATAAAACACCTTAAATGTATAATAGGAGATTGATTTAAAGACTTTTTTTTGTAAGTAATCTCTACACCCAATGTGGGGCTCGAACTCAAAACCCCGAGATCAAGAATCACATGCTCTTCTGACTGAGCCAGCCAGGCACCCCAAGAGATTCATTTAAAAATTATGATACAAAGTATTCCATCATGTGAGTGTTATCTACGTAGAATTACTGATGAGGGGCACCTGGATGGCTCAGTCGTTAGCATCTGCCTTTGGCTCAGGGCATGATCCCAGGGTCCTGGGATCGAGCCCCACATCAGGCTCCCTGCTCAGCAGGGAGGGTGCTTCTCCCTCTCCCGCTCCTGCTCCCCCTGCTTCTGTTCCCTCTCTCACTGTCGTCTCTCTCTCTCCCTGTCAAATAAAATCTTTTTAAAAATTACTTTTATGAATATTAAAAGAGGAAAACATTCAGGCTATGCACCAAATAGAAAGTTTCTATTTCAGTGAAGAAAAAAGTGAATACGTAGTTTACTATAGTCTTTTTATACATGTTTATATGATTTTAATGTATTCTTAAATAAACATATAAATAAAAAGGTTAAAAGTAGTTATTTCTGAGATAGGATAATTGATGATCTTTTTTTTTTTAAGATTTTATTTATTTGAGAGAGAGAGAGCACATAAGTAGGGGGAGCAGCAGGCAAAGGGAGAGGGAAAAGCAGACTCCCCACTGAGCAGGGAGGCCGACGCACGACTAGATCCCAGGACCCTGAGATCATGACCTGAGCCGAAGGCAGATGCTAACAACTGAGCCACTCAGGTGCTCCAGGATAACTGATGATCTTACTTTCATTTATCTATATATTAGATATCCTCTAAAGAAATATGTAATTTTTTCTTACCGCAGAAAGTCATTTTACAAAGGCTTATATAAAAGACATTGCTAATAAACTACAAATATCTTTTAAGTAAAATTCACTTAACAGAAAATTAACCACTTCAGAGTGAACACCTATTTACAATGGAGTGCAGCTCTATCTAGTTCAAAAAATTTTCATCACCCCAAAAGGAAACCATATATCCATTAAGCAGCTGTCCCCCTTATCATGAATACCTTATAAGCATTATCACAGTAAATACTGGTGTGATTTTATTTTTTACAGGATTTTTATTCAATATATGTAGAACTTCAATCAGGGGCTAACCAGCCTATCAACAAGCTGTACTTCCTAAAGACTGCCTGGATCTAGTCTCTGAGTGTCTGGCCCATAATAATGCACAGTGCTGAGTCTCCCTGGAGGCCTGGTCAGAATAAGTGAGCTAAGTGAACAGAAATTCCCCAGGGTTCTGGATAAAGAGTGATGGAGAACTGTAAGGACTACGCTCAATATGAGTCCATCTTTAAGTCTAGATTCAGTACAGACCTAAATCCATAGTACCCACCAGTCAAAAACTGGTCTCATATATAGAGAGCTTAAGAGCTATTCATACAGTCATCTGTAATCTGATTTGTCATCCCCCGAATTAACATGTATGTCAAAAATGAAAAAAGTGTCAAGTATCAAACTATATTTTACTAATCCTCTCTCCATATCTTACATCCTAGTGAAGGGTCAAAGAGGCTATGCAATTAACAAATATATTAAGAAAGAAAAAAATACACAAAATTACCTGTATCCCAATTATCTTTTGATCAGTATTTATCTCATAAATATTTATATCTTACAACATCAAAATTAGGTTGACTTGGACTCCAGGAATCAAGGTACAGAATAAATAACAGATGTGCAAAAGTTAGCCATTAAGAATAAAATGTAAGAAGTTTGATAAGGACAAAAAATTAAAACAGTGGATTTAATACACACATTTACCTTAACCCTTTTCCAAAACCCCACTAAGCAACAGTAAATTTTTTTTTAAAACATGAATTTTCAAGAAATGTAACTGCAACAAAATTTTGGAAGAGTGATCATCTATCTCATAGACTAGTGAAAGCTGAATTCTAATCCAGTAGTAGAGAAAGCCAAGAAGCAACCCAAATTACACCACAGAACCACCATGCCCCAAAAAAGATTCAGGACTTGGCAGCAGCACCAGGTGACTCTGGAAGTGGTGGTGAAGGTGGAGCTAGAAACAGAAGGACTGATTGGAAAGCTATTTAAGAAGCAGTTCAGGGGCGCCTGGCTGGCTTAGGTGGAAGAGTATGTGATTCTTGATATCTGAGGTAGTGAGTTCAAGCCCCAAGATGGGTACAGACATTACTAAAAAAAATAAAAATAAAAAAATAAACTTTAAAAAAAAAGGGAAGAAGAAGAAGCAGTTCAACTCTCAGATCCTCACTCCCTGACCCTCCTCTGCCCTGGAATAAAATAGAGCATCCATGAAGAGAAAGAGGCACAGTTATCAGAAAGTACCATACTGAAAACAGAGAAATTAAATGAAAATTTACATACTAAATGGAACCTGCACATGCCTCCCAACACCCCCAGCCCTCTTCCATCAACAGACTTCTAGAACAATGGCAAACAGGAGACAGGAGATTAGACATTTTTCTGGGGAACCTGACCATGCTGAAACAAATCAAGATACTGATACTAGGGGGATCACCAAAATTGCCCAGCCCATCACATTACAGTGAATCCCAGAAATAAGTATCAACCACCAGTTAGTTCAGAACTTCTAATCAGTGTTCTGGTATTGTACTCTTAAAGCAATCAAGGATTATCAGACACTTGAGGAAACCCTTCAATTTCAAAGTCAAACATCAAAACTAACTAAAATCTATTTGAAGAAATAGCGACTATTGCAGGGAAGAGAAAATTTCTCAAAAAAACTATTAATAACATCCTGAAGCAGGTAAGATAGTATACCCATAAAACAAGACAACATGCTATTTCTTTTTGACGAAAAGAAAGAACATCAGAGAAAAAATAGTATCTAAATTAAAAATCCAGAAGTAGAAATTAATAACTCAGAAAGGTCAAAAGAAGATTGAACCCAGCAACTGCATTCCTAGGCATATACAAGAGAAATAAAAACATATGTCCACACAAAATCTTGTCCATGAATGTACATAGTAGCATGATTCACAATAAGCAAAAATGGGAAACAACCCAAATGTCCATCAAATGATGAATAAAATGTACTATATACATAGAATGTAGTACTATTCAGAATAAAAAAGAATGGGAAAAAAAAAAGGGAATGGAGTTCTGATACATGCCACAATGTGAATAAACTGTGAAAACATGCTAATTTAAAGAAACCAACCACAAAAGACTACATGTTGTATAATTCCAGTTATGAAATGTCCAGAACAGGCAAATCTATAGAGACATAGAATAAATTAGTGGTTGGCTAGGGCTGGGTATGGGGGAAATAGAAGTGACTGCTAATGGGCATGGGGTCTTTTGGAGGGAAGGGGAGAGATGAAAATGTTCTAAAATTAGACTGTGGCGACACAATTCTGTGAATATACTAAAAGCCATTGGATTATACACTTTAAAAAATGGTGAGGGGCACCTGGGTGGCTCAGTCAGTTAAGCATTTGACTTCAGCTCAGGTCTTTATCTCTGGGTCCTGGAACCGAGCCCTGCATCGGGCTCCCTGCTCAGCAGGGAGTCTGCTTCTGCTTCTCCCTCTCCTTCTGCCCCTCCTGATTTATAATCTTTTTTTAACTTAATTAAAATTAAAGCTCTTTCGCTCTCCGTCAAATAAATAAAATCTTAAAAAAAAATTGAAAAGAGAGAAATGTAAAGTAGGAGACAAAATAAAAAAACTACAGGACTATTTTAGGAGTTTCAACATCCCAAAAACAGGTATTCTAGTAAAGGAAAATTTTAAAAAAGAACGAATGGGAAGAAATTAAACAAATCTCCCTGAACCGAAGGGACCTGAATTTCTAGATTAAGAGGGTTTAACAACTGCCCTAAATACAATGAAAATGAACCTGTGCCATGGGTTTGGAAATTTCAGAACACTAGTGACAAGAGTAAATCCTGTAAGATTTCAGTAAGGAGAAAAACAGCTTACATATTAAAGATCAAAATCAGACTGGCTGCACACTTCTCAATAGCAACACTGCAAATTTGAAGACAGTGGAAAAATGCCTTCAAAAATTAAAAAGAGTTATTTCCAACCTAGAATTCTATACTTCTACGAACTATGAGTCAACAATGAGAGTAGAGGGGCACCTGGGTAGCTCAGTCGGTTAAGTGTCTGACTTCAGCTCAGGTCGTGATCAGGGTCCTGGGATTGAGCCCTGCATCAGGCTCCCCACTCACCGGGGAGTCTGCTTGTGTGCTCTCTCTCTCTCAAATAAATAAAATCTTTAAAAAAAGAATGAGAATAGAGAGTATGCTACTAAAGAGTATGTCCTCCACTAAAATGACTAAACCAGGCAAGACATGGAGCCTAGAAAGAATCCAACGCAAAGACAGTAAGGACAACCTCCTAGGACTGCAGTGAAAAGGAGGTGAGTAATGCACCAGGCATAGAAGAAAACAGTAGAGATTAGAAATCAGGAGGGGCGCCTGAGTGGCTTACTCAGTTAAGTGTCTGCCTCCAGCTCAGGTCATGATCTCAGGGTCCTGAGATCGAGCCCAACATCGGGCTCCCTGCTTGGTGGGGAGTCTGCTTCTCTCTCTCCCTATGTGCTCCGTTTCTCTCTCTCTTAAATAAATAAAATCTAATAAAAAAAATTATAAATCAGGAGTCTCAAAAAGAGGTTTCTCCAGAGATAAAGTTTGAGGCCCCCAAACATCTTGAAAAGAGATTTTGAAAATTGGTGGAGAGCCTAGGGTTGATGAAGTGAGAAATTTGTAGAAAACTGAACAAATGAAAAAGACTATATTATCAATTCCAGAGAAAATAAGAAATTATGCAAACATGAAAAATAATAATATTCCACAGATTCTGCTTTGAATAGTGTTTATAATAACAGCATTCATAATAATGTAAATTCGATAATCATTTAAACAAAATTATGATGTAACTATACTGGAAAGATGGGGAAATAGCTAAAAAAAAATTTTCGGGGGGCCAGGCAGGGGCAGAGGGAGAGGGAGAGAATCTTAAGCTGGATGTGGAGCCTGACACTGGGCTCTTAACCCTGAGATCTCATAACCCTGAGATCATGACCTAAGTCAAATTAAGTCAGACACTTAACCGACTGAGCCACCCAAGCACTGCTAAAAACTTTTTTAAAGAATGCATGAGGGACATCTGGGTGGCTCAGACGGTTAAGCATCTGCCTTTGGCTCAGGTTGTGATCCCCGGGATCTAGTCATCCTCGGATCAAGTCCCATTACCAGGCTCCCTGCTCAACGGGAAGCCTGATTTTCCCTCTCCCTCTACCTGCCGCTCCCCCTGCTTGTGCTCAGGCGCTCTCTCTGACAAATAAATAAAAGCTTAAAAAAAAATAAAAAATAAAAATAGAAAGAATGTGTAAAAATAAAATCATGATATACAGTTAATGGAGATAAATAACACAAGAAAAAGCTTAAGGAACTGAAAGTAGTTGTCTCTGGGTAGGGGTGAGGAGAGATCTTGTTTTAACCATCTGACTTCTTTATTGGCTTTTATAAGCGCTTATTAAGTAAAAACGAAGCCTTGGGTGCCTGGGTGGCTCAGTTGTTAAGTGTCTGCAGGGTCCTGGGATCGAGCCCCACATCGGGCTCCCTGCTCGGCGGGAGGCCTGCTTCTCCCTCTCCCACTCCCCCTGCTTGTGTTCCCTCTCTTGCTGTGTCTCTCGGTTAAATAAATAAATAAAATCTAAAAAAAAAAAAGTAAAAACAAAGACTTAAAAACTGTTAAGGTATTCTTGAGAGATTTGTAAAGGTACTTGAATTTTTTTTTTTTTAGGAGACATGGACCACACTGTACTGACTGAGGCATCTTAAAATATAAATCCAAAGAAATCTAAGTCATCTTAGGTTCGAAGGACCTTTGAACTATGTTCAACATCACTCATTTGTCTCAAATTTTCATTGCTGGTTTTAAGGTCATTGGTAAATGCTGAAGGTGAAGCAATTTCTTCAATAGTCCCTTGTTCTTCAAAAACTCAGTTATCCCTTTGTGGCCAGGCTTCACTTCTCCTGGTAGGGATACCTTTGCAAAGACATACATTTCCATATAAGTCCTGTTTGGTCACTGATAAACATCTGTAACTTGTCTCCTTCATATCAGCTACCTTTTTTAGAAAATTCTTCTCACTGCTCTTGGTCAATGCTTATAGCTCATCCCTAAATTCTGATGATTCTTTAAAACTATGTATGTTCACGTACAACTTTCAAAGAAAAACAAAAACTAAAAGATGTATGGTGGTTGAACACTGACTTCACCTCTAGGTAACCATGTCTTCACTCTTTCACTACCAGCAAAGCTAACCATTCTGGACTATTTACACATGCAAAGCACTAACCTAGGCACATGTAACCGTCACAACTACCCTATGAGGTAGGTAGTATCCATACTCCCATTTGATTTCATGAGGAAACTGAGGCTCAGTTTCAAATGGTAACAGCAGTACTCACAGAGCCAGGACTAAGCCTAGGAAGTTCTGACCCCAGAATCATTCTTAAGCACTCTACCAAATTACTTCTAATGACTGGCATAAAACACACAAGTTTTAAAAATTCCAGAAAGCAATTAAACTTCTTTATCTTTTTTTTAAGATTTTATTTGAAAGAGAAAGTGAGTAAGAGAGAGAGAGAGAGCACAGAGGGAAACGGAGAAGAAGGCACCCCACTGAGCAGGGAGCCCGATGCGGGCTCAATCCCAGGACCCTGGGATCCTGATCTGAGCCAAAGGCAGACACTTAACCAACTAAGCCACCCAGGCACCCCACAATTATACTTTTCTTCCTACTGTCTCCTCTACACTAAATTTATAGTATATTTCACTACTGCTCATTTTTAAATATAAACTTTTGGTACGATACCCACAAATTGAAAGGCATGAAAGAAGTTCTCCCAGGAACACTAAAATAATCCCCCCAATTACAGTCTTATAAGAAGAGGCATTGGGCGCCTGGGTGGCTCAGTTGGTTGAGCGACTGCCTTCAGTGCAGGTCATGATCCTGGACTCCCAGGATCGAGTCCCATATTGGCCTCCCGGCTCAGTGGGGAGTTTGTTTCTCCCTGCGACCCTCTGCCCTCTCATGCTCTCTCTCTCAAATAAAATCTTTAAAAAAAAAAAAAAAAGAAGAGGCATTTAGATTGAACATATAATATACTCAGATTTAGTTAAGGACCTTCAATTCACTATGAATAAAACCTGCATTTTCTTTTTTTAATATTTAAACTTAGAATGACACAAAAGAGATGTTAGTTTTCCCTTGCTTTTAGAAGAAAACTTCTCATTCAAAAACTAAAAACCATCTTGATACCCTCCATCCAGGAGTGATTAATTCGCTTACGGTACATCCACTCAGAGAAATACTACACAAGTTTCAAAAAGGTGGTATGGGGGCACCTGGGTGGCTCAGTCAGTTAAGCATCTGACTCCTGATTTTGGCTCATGGGCTCTGCGCTTTGTGAAGTCTGATTCTCTCCCTCTCCCTGTGCCTTTCCCCATGCACACACACTCACTTTCTCTCAAATAAATAAATCCTAACAAAAGAAAAAGGAAGAGGTAGTATGAAGACTATGTAACACTGAAAAATCATTATGATGCAATGTTATCTGGAAAAAGAAGATTAAAGTTATATGTTCACTATAAACAACTTCATTTAAAAAAAAAAGTAGGCATGTGGAAAGACAAAAATGATAGTAGTTATGTTACAGTAGAATTATGATTAACACTTCCTTCAATTTGCACTAACATTTTCAAAAAGCTAAAGACATAATACAAAATTTAAACTTAAGTGACTCTGGAAGTGTTCTAAAACTAGACTGTGATGACAGCTGCACAACTCTGTAAATGTACTAAGTATCACTAAATTACACATTTAAAATGGGTGAATTTTATGATTTATAAATTATATCTCAAAGATTAAGAAAAACAAACAAACATTAGAAGGAAAACACTCTTTCTACAATACTCACATGAGAAAACTCAGGCTGTGATGGGATAGGAAGTGACCCAGGAGTAAAGACTGGTGTGCTCTGAGATACTGGTGTTGACGCTTGGGGGGATAGAGTGGGCTCAGGTGGGAGATGGGGGTTTTCTATCTCCACTGGTTCTTCATCCTGGAGTTTCTTCTCAAAAGACTCTCCTTTTCCTTCTGCTAACACTGACATGTCCATTGGCTCATCTGGTTTAAAACAGGAAAAACAAACGGAGAAATAAGCACTCATCAATATCACTCATGTTCCAATAACACTAGTAATAACTGTATTACAGAAATTTCCATTCCTAAAAAAATTGTGATTTAATTTTCAGAAAAGCAGATACATTAACAGTAGATTGAATCAGAGAAATCTAGTAATACTTTCTTCCCCTGGGAGGAAGAAGGTCCACACTCCCAAAATCCTCAGATATAGATGAAAATGGGGTTCATCTAGGGATATCCACTCATCCATATGAAACATTAAATTAATTCGGCTCCTCGGAACCCCTTTTCCCTACTCAGTCTTTCATATTTGGCATAGGAACATCCAGATTAATGTCATCTAATTAACCATTGTATATTCTGCCACAGGCCTGAAAAGCAGAACTTGTTCATCACTCCAATATCTACTTATTTATGAACTCATTATATTTGCATTAACAACTGCTAAGCACAGAGAGATGAATGCCAGGACAAATACAGAAGGAAAAAAATCTATCAATGCCAATCAGCAGTGATTTATCAAAGAACGAAGTACCAAGCCACTAATCAGGAGACAAATTGCCCAGGGGGAAAGTATACATGCGCACACATGCGCGCGCACACAAACACACACGCACACACACACCCCACCACCACCTCCCCACTTCTTTCCCACAATATACTACCTACCTGTAGGCTAACAGGCTCTTTCGCAGAACCCATCTGGCTAGCTCAGTAGCTACCCAACAGCTATTCAACGACTCCCTTCCCCCTATTTTACAACTTGACCCCAAACAGGCTTCCCTCTAGACCACTCTCACAAATTATTTATGCCACTAGGTTTTTCACTGCAATATACACTCATTGTACTGGCTAGACCTCACCTCAATACCTACGCCTGCTGCTTTGCTTGACTTCAACCTCACATTCCAGTCTAATGCTAGGTTGCAAATCTGGTGCTATAGGCCTTTAGTACACTACTACAGCTGTGTTAAGTATTTTCATTAGGCCTTTTGATCTCTCTCTCTCCATGACAAAGCACTTAATTAAAGACCTATTGTTCTAAGCACTACATATAAAAAGGCTTTAAATAATTTTAGAAAGAAAAAGGAAGAAAGCAAGCAAATACAGACACACAAACAGGCACATATTAAGCAAATACATTAAATTTAAAATACAACTGAAAGGAGAAAATACAATATGTTACATTAAAATAAAAAGAACACCAAATCATATACATACCATAATTCCAAGTGTGTAAAATACTTCTTTATGCATAAAAAACACTTTGAAAGGAAATATATCCTAATACTAATTATAGCTGGACTGCAACATCCACATGATTTTTATTTTCTTATTACTTTCTTATATGCTTTCCAATCTTTCTACAATGAGTATTAATTATTTTACAGTCAGGGAGAAAGTATATTTAATGTAATCATTTTTATGTATCTTCAATGTTCACACTATGAATAGAAGAAATGATTTTAAGTATAAATCAAACTTAACTTGCTTTAGGATTTTTTTATAGAATTGATTCACTTTTATTCTTTACTAAAGACTTCATTAATCATGTTATGCTTAAAATTATACTCATCCATTTGGATACCTACAACTGATTTCAAGACAGCCAGACACAAACTTAGTGGCAAAAGAAAGATTAAATTTTGTCACGGGTAAACTGCACCTGAAGAACAGTTAAACATATTTCTATATTTACATCACTCGAGAGACAGCAGGTTATCATAGGAGGCAGGTAAACAACAGATAAGACCACAGGCTCTGGAGGCAGCTGCCTGAGTTCAAATCCTACCTCTATGACTTACTAATTATGAATTCTGTGACTCTGTTTCTTCATCTGTAAAATGGAGATAAAAGTAACACCTACTTCTTGGGTGTTGTGAGAGTTCAGTGAAAAATGAAAAAAACAAAAAAAGCACCTAGGACCAAAGAGAAGTACACAAAACAGTGCCTGGCATACACTAAGTGCTCAATAAATATTAGCTATTATACCATTACTGGTAAGTGAAAGAATGAAAAAGAGAAAATCACGAAATTTATTGGAAAAGGTCTCATGTAGTAGTAGTAGGAACTTTAAATCTTTAAAAAAAGGGGGGGGGCACCTGGGTGGCTCAGTCAGTTAAGCATCTGCCTTTGGCTCACGTCATGATCCCAGGGTCCTGGGATCGAGTCCTACATTGGGCTCCTTGCTCAGCAGGGAGCCTGCTTCTCCCTCTGCCTGCCACTCCCCCTACCTGTGCTCTCTGTCTCTGACAAATAAATAAAATTCTTAAGGAAAAAAAAAAAGTAGTAGGAACTTAAAAATATCTTGAGTGACTGGGGCACCTGCGTGGCTCAGTCAGACAAACATCCAACTTTTGATTTCAGCTCAGGTCATGATCTCAGAATCATGAGATTGAGCCCCGTGTCAGGCTCTGCACTGGGCAGGAGGCTGCTTCAGATTCTTTCTCTCCCTCTCTCTCTGCCCCTCCCCCTGTGCATGTGCGCTCTCGTTCTCAAAATAAATAAATCCTTCAAAAAAAAGGAATATCTTGAGTGACTGGATATGAGACTACGACAGAGTAAAAGAGGTTTAGATAGTGAAATAAATTAAGTTCAAAAGGAATTCTTTCTTGTGAATAAAGTAATATAAAATCACTAGGTCCTCAAAGGAGATGTGAATGAAGTCAAAATTTCTACCACCTACTCCTAGCCACTCCTTGGCTAAAACTGCTTTGATGATAGCAAAAGTCACCTCTGAAGAGCAAAAGAAACAATTTTTGGTTTCCTTTCACCAGAAGCATGTCAACATGTTGCTGCAAACTACTGGGCTATTAGTAATAAACCCAGTTCTTCACTAATATACTGCTATAATATACTACTTTGAGTTTAACCTTAAAAGCATAAAAATTTTGCCTTAAGGATCTTTTTAACAATTAAATCAACAATACAGAATTGTCTTAAGAATCAGTGCTAGAAGAGCAGGGCACTAAGGAGAGCACTTTACCACTAGGCCACATCCCTGAAGGTGAGTCAGACATGAGTCTTACTGAATAGTGTCATGGTGTTCAAACAAATAAAGAAACAGTATGTTTTGCAAGGCAA
This sequence comes from Callorhinus ursinus, assembly GCF_003265705.2. Classification (NCBI taxonomy): domain Eukaryota; kingdom Metazoa; phylum Chordata; class Mammalia; order Carnivora; family Otariidae; genus Callorhinus; species Callorhinus ursinus. The sequence goes on from NW_027397087.1 coordinate 10,234,913, forward strand.
AAGTGCTCCTCCTCTTCTGAGATCAACAGACAGATCAAGAGAGCTCACCTTTTCTCCCTTCTTGCTCTGTGGGACTGCTAGGAACGATAAAAGGGGTAGATCGGAAAGCATCAGGGGAAGGAGCAACAAGATCGGAGGAATTCCTTTATATAAAGAGAGAATTAACAGGTTATTTTACCACAGCCACAGTTTTGCATTTGTTTTTTAATTTTAATAGCAAAACTACCTAAGTCATTCAGACAAATCTTATTAGCAATCTCTCAAACAGCTACCAGAGGTTGGTGGAAGAATCATGAATAATACTTAAACAACTATTTCTCATACCAAACATATCCAAAATCAGAATTAAAAAAAAAAGATAAAGCCATATGATAAGTAAACAATCAGACAAAAGAACATCATGATTACAAAGAGAAAGTGCTAAAAAATAAACTCATCTGCAGAACTGAGATTAAAAATATTAACACCATTTTTTGCCTAATTAGAAAGATCATGCACATATTAAAAAAAAAAAAAAAAAAGCAAACTTCTTTGCCATAACAGAGAAATAAAGAACTCTAACTACTGTCAACTCTAGTTGACCTATTTCTCCACCCCTATGCTGCTAAATGGAAAGAACTGCTGGTCAAATGGAGAAGGAGAATGCTCATTTTGGATGTGTAAGAGAACATAACTGGGCAGTTTCTTCCTAGTGAAACCTTTGGGCTACTATTATAAAACCTCAAAACAGGAGAGCAGAGCTACCTGCCTTCAATAGGTCCACTAAGTTCTTAACCCAATTCTAAAGCCTGGAGTTTGTCTTTTGATTTTAAGAACTCTGGACTAGTAGACGATTTTAGCTCTTTCAACCTTAGCCTAAGACCCTCCTTGGCAGAGCTATTTTAGGCTTACTTACGTGGAAAGACTCTCCTGAGCAAGGGACCTCTGACCAGATAGCTGTAGGAGGTGCAGAGTGGTGGCAGGTGTGGAAACCAGAGAACATCCACCTTCTTCCCTTGAAGGAGTAGAGCAACCATCAGAAGCTATTTTTCAAAAAGAGAGAGAGAGAGAAATTCTAGTTGCATATGCTTCTCAGATTGACATTACTGAGTTGTGTTAAAAAAGAAAGAAGGAAAGAAGAAAAGGAAAGGAAAAGGAAGCAAGCCACTGAGTACAGCAAAAAGAGTAATATCCATGTTTCCAACCATGTTCCAAGATAGCAGAAATTGTTTTCTAACTGTAGTAGTAGAGTCAATGGAATGGATGCTAACACAAATCCTGAGTGACGATTCAATGCCACCCTCCCTACTAAATTATGGGTTGGTTTTTTTTTTTAAGATTTTATTCATTTACTAGAAAAAGTAAGAAGGATAAGGGAAATTAGTTGGAACTGGGGGTAAGTTCAAAGAAACTGTAAGAACTATATTCTTAGCAGACTTGCAATAAAAATATCATCACAGAAAAAAAGATTTTATTATTTGAGAGAGAGAAAGAGAGAACATGTGCATAAGCGGAAGGGAGGGGCAGAGGGAGAGGGACAAGCAGACTCTGTGCTGAGCACAGAGCAGCACAGAGTAAACACAGGGCTCAATCCCAAGACCCCAGGATCATGACCTGAGCCAAAGTCATATGCTTAACCGACTGAGCCACCCAGGCGCCCTAAATTATGGGTTTCTTTAATATAGAATTGACAAAAGAGATTCCTGTCTTTTTTTTTTTTTTAAGATTTTATTTATTTGAGTGAGCAAGAGTACAGGAGCAGGGGCAGAGGGAGAAGGAGAAGCAGACTCCCCTGCTGAGCAGGGAGCCCGATGAGGGCCTCGATCCCAGGACTCTAGGATCATGACCTGAGCTGAAGGCAGGTGCTTAACCAACTGAGCCACCCAGGCGCCCCTCCTTAGTCCTTTCTATCATGATCAAAGCTTGGAGGAAAAAGGCAGAATCCTAGTACCTCTGCTTGGCTGCTCTTCTTTCTTGTGAAGCTTCTATTATAAAACAGTGAGCCTTTTATTCCAAGTAAAGCTCAGGCCATGATGCAGTAGGGAGAAGTCAAAACAATGCGTGTAACACCTGATGATACAGGGATGCCTGGGTGGCTCATTCGGTTAAGCTTCTGCCTTCAGGTCAGGTCATGATCCCAGGGTCCTGGGATGGAGTCCCACATCAGGACCTGATGCTCAGGGGGGAGCCTGTTTCTCCCTCTGCCTGCCGCTCCCCCTGCTTGTGCTCTCTCTGACAAATAAATAAAATCTTAAAAAAAAAAAAAACCTGATGATATGAATGCAGCAATTTTTAAGATTAGAGCCTCAGCCTCCTCAGAGGAAACAGAAAATACTAATGCATTAGTGAAAGGATATATGAGCAGCCATTATTGATTTATATTATGAAGAATCTCCTGTTAGTCCCTTTTCCTCAGCAACAGATGGGAGTATCAGCTGCATTAATCCCATGTATAAAGGAATTTCTTGGGGTGCCTGGTAGGCTCAGGTCATGATCTCAGGGTCCTGGGATCAGAGCCACCTTGGGCTCCCTGCTCAGCAAGTGGGGGGGTCCACTTCTCCCTCTCCCTCCCTTCCCCCTCACCCCCAGCTCATGCATGTGCACGCACACTCCCTAATAAATAAAATCTTTTTTAAAAAATAAAATAAAATTAGGGGCGCCTGGCTGGCTCAGTTGGTTAAGTGACTGCCTTCAGCTCAGGTCATGATCCTGGAGTCCCGGGGTTGAGTCCCACGTCGGGCTCCCTGCTCAGCAGGGAGTCTCCTTCTCCCTCTCATGCTCTCATTCTCTCTCTCTCTCAAATAAATAAAATCTTTAAAAAAATAAAAATAAAATAAAATAAAATAAAAGGAATTTCTTAAAAACAACCTTACAGCTTTACCAAAAAAGTTTTCCTGGTGACCCTTTGAATGTCTTGCACATATTCACAGCACAGTAAAGGAATATAACCTTCTCTTCTTCCCTCCTTATAACCAACACATATTTTGCTGGTTGTTACCGAAGCTCTCTGGCTCTGTCAGGTTTCAGAATGGAGGAGTGGTGGAAGTTAACAAAATGTGAAACAAAAACCATTCCAGTCTTCTAAGTTTTATGTTCTTTCTGCTAGGCCATAACTTCCTATTTCCGATAGATGAGTACGTAGACTGTTGTCCAGGTGATTATGAAAACTTACACTTAATTATCATGATATTTAAGATCTGAAGATCTATGATGACAGAAATAGCTAATCTGTCCATAATATTAAATTTACTATATTATTAATCCTCAATATCTCCATCTACAACAGAGAGAAAATTATGTTAAAATGTTAAACAGCAATCATTCCCAAAAAGCCTTTCTCATTAATCAGCTAGAAACATATTTTCCTTCCATATTACAAACAAGTCTACATCCACATAAAGTGCCCTTAACTTAAAATAGTAGCCTCCGAACAGAAATAAAGTTTAGATCTTTGGAGAAGAGTAGCTACAGCAACTAATTACTCTTTGTACCTGTTTTATTGCTCTGGTCAAACAAGTCTTCCTGAGTTGACAAAACCTCAGGCTCTGGTGACTTCTGAATCTTCAGTTCACCTTGCAAAAGTTCTTGAGCAGTTATTCGTTCATTCGTTTCCACAGCAGTAAGAGATACTTTGGGACTAGAAGGCATATCCTCTGACCTAGGAAATTCAAATCACCAGGAGAAAAAGTTGCTATGTTCAAATGCGTCCACCTTTGAATTTAGAAGCTTTTTCTGTTTTGTGTTTTCCTTCAATAATTTCAAAACTTCCAAGTGGCTCTAGTTTACATAAATATTTGCTGGAAGTGAAATAAGCTACTTTTTATGATTATAAAGTCCTCAGCCCATTTCAAAGCCTGTCTCTCACACAGCAATATTTCTTTTCAACTTTGCTCACTGCTGTGCAGCACGCTGTCCAAGATTTCTGACGAGGGATTTAAGGATTTGTGTTACATACACTGTTATCTAGGCGAACATGAAGGATTCTGATCCAGACCACAACACTGCCAGTCCTAATGAGGACCCTCCACAAAAAAAGAGCTTGAGTGTGAATTATCCCCTGTGCTACTGCCACACACTTTATCTACTGCTGGTCTTGTCCATTTGATCTGCTCAACCTAAGCCCCAAACCAAGAATCCTTCATACTAATACTACTCTTACATGTAAGACTCTCAATGCTGGCCCCTTTCCAGAGACTTGGGAGATTCACCTACTAAAGTAATAGCATAACTAGCTACAGAGAAACTTCCTAAAGAAAAGCCGAAAAAGTGGGCCCAAGTTAGGCTGAGTGTTTTGCATTAGAAAGACAACTTCTCTTGATATTCAACTTTGTTGAGGACCCCATTCCTCATCTTTTCTACTGAAGGAAGTTACAAAACAATACTGAATAGTTATTCATCACCTCCCCCAAATTGGAAGCATCCCACTTTTCCTCTGCCATATTGAGCTGTTGACCAGAGGACATGCAGTTTAGGACAGAACAATCACCACAGGCAGAGCAGAGGGATAGGCCTAATTCCTACCACGTTAAGGCCAAGAGGACTTAGGAAAAGAATATCTCTTTACAGCTATACCAGAAACTTTCAGATGCAGGATACCTGAGGACCTAAAGCAATCTGGGTGCTCCTCAAGTACAGTAAAAGATTTTCAAATATAATATCCATGTGACTTCTCATAACACTAGAGAGGGTAGGAAGTCCTCCCACAAGCAGTGCCTCTGTAGACAAAGATCAGAGAGGAGTGACAAGCAAAGATTAAGGAGTCATGCTTATAGGGGCACCTGGCTGGCTCAGTTGGTGGAGCATGTGACTCTTGATCTTGGGGTTGTGAGTTTGAGCCCCACACCCTGGGTGTAGAGATTATTTAAAAATAAAAATCTTTAAAAAAAATTTAAAAAGAGGAGTCATGCTCTTTAGTTACAGCAGCAATAAAATGGCTTTATAATATAACTAAAGATGAGGACACAGTAAGAATTTGTAAATAATGTTTCGGCTGGACCAAAAATATGCACATTACAAAGGGGGGGGTCAACAATTTCTAAGTATGTTTCCACCTAACCAAGTAAAACAAGTATGACCCTAAAGCAGAAACTCAAAAATACTTTCTAGAAAGAGCAGGGTTTACCTTGCAGGCGGTGGGTTTTGCTCTTCTACCACATGTACATCCTTACTGGGCTGTGCTGCCACAGGGACATCCTTGCTGGGCTGTTCTGCTGTGGGGATATCTTCATTGGACTGTTCTTCATGTTTAATTCCTTGAAATTTTAAAAGACAGGAAGGAGACATTTAATTTTTCAAAGTACTAGAAGCAGTCCCAAATGCTTTTTTAAAGGTAAAGATTTTAATAAAAAGAGAATTCCAATTTGAAAATATATACAAGCATCATTCCAAAAAAGGAAAATAACCAGTAACGCACTTATAAAAACCCTTCATCTGCAAGCCATCAACTGACAAGCATTTGCCAGACAACTTGGCAACCTTACAATATTAACTTAGATTATATTAACTTAGTAGCTATAAAATATATCAAAGAAAAAACAACTAGCTCTAGCTTGGGAGGAAAATGCTTATAAACAATTCCAAATGCCAAAAAAAATGTTTCATACCAATATTAGCACCCACATCAGACAGCCTAGTATAACTAGAGTTGGTGGTTACTGACAGTAGAGGCTCTTTATCTACTTCATATGGCACAGCATGCTCTTCAACATCCTGGCTCTGGGACAGTTCCAGAACTCCAAAGCCCAACTGTGATGAGGCAGAATCTAGAAACAAAACCCCAAGAAATTAAGTAGCATCCCACAATATTATGTACTGTGTAAGGTGCTGTTCCTTAGCAAAAAAAAAGTCATTTTAAGTCCTCCACACCAAAGCCCTGCCCCAAAGTTTTTCAAAATAAAATTAAGAATAAAGGAACTAAAAGTGGGGGTGCCTGGGGGGCTCAGTGGGTTAAGCATCCACCTCTTGATTTCGGTTCAGGTCATGATTTCAGGGTCATGAGATCAAGCCCAGCAGTGTCAGGGTCCGCGCTCAGATGGTAGTCGGCTTGAAATTCTCTCCCTCTGCCCCTCCCCCGGCCTGCGCTCACTCGCATTCGCTCTCTTTAAAATAAATCTTTAAAAAAGAACCAAAAACAAACAGAAAGAATAAAGGCACTAAAAGTGAAGAGGAAGAATATGTAATGAAGCAAAAAATTACATACTATAAAACCTGGCACCTGGGTGCCTCAGTTGGTTAAGCGACTGCCTTCGGCTCAGGTCATGATCCTCGAGTCCCAAAATCTCATCTAGTCCCGCATCAGGCTCCCTGCTCAGCAGGGAGTCTGCTTCTCCCTCTGACCCTCCCCCCTCTCATACTTTCTCTCTCTCTCCTTCTCTCTCTCAAATAAAATCTTAAAAAAACACACACACACAAAAAAAACCTAGGAGCACCTAACACATAGGTAGAATATGTCTACTTTCTGAAGATACACATAAACTATACCAATACACACAGCAATTCAGATCGTACTTCCACACACAAAGCATACATCCCCAAAATATTTAAAAAACAAATGTAACAAGAAGAGTCAATACGCAGAAAGGGGGCTATCCAATGAGCATCAAATTCCTGAACATCAAATTAGGTGGAGTATCTTAGACAATTGCAAATTTCTTAATGACTATTCTCAATTTAATGATGAGAAATCTAGAACCCCATAAAGAGAGATTTTTTAAGATTTTATTCATTTATTTGAGAGAGTGAGAGAGCAAGCAAAAAGGAACAGGGGGAGGGGCAGAGGGAAAGGGAGAAGCAGACTCCCCACAGACCAGGGAGCCCAACGTGGGGCTCAATCCTGGGACTCTGGGATCATGACCTGAGCCAAAGGCAGACGTTCAACAAACCTAGCCACCCAGGTGCCCCACCAATAAAGAGAAATTTAGATATCTACACGCTTATGTTAAAGGGACATACAACAATCTACTATCCAGAAAAAGACATAAAGCTACCTTCAGCACCAAGGGAGTGTGTGATAGTATCATCTCTAGTATCTTCTTCCTTTTCCTCCTCCTTCTCTTCCACGTCTTCTTCCTTTTCTTCCCCCACAGGAGGAGCAGATTCCACTGAGATTCCCAAAACACTGAACGGCAGAAAGACACAATCATGTGTTCCCAGATAGGTTCAGACACTTTGCTCAAAGCACCTTTAGAAATTTATTGTGACACCCCACACACCAACATCTTAAGCAAATTTGACAAAGGTAAAAAGCATGGCCCCCATTAGTGCTTCTTTCTACAGAAAGCACCTGATAGCAACTCAAAAAACATTGTGCAGAATTAAATAGCACAAATACTTAACAGAAGAAAGGAACAAACATACTTGGAATTTTACCTTTCTCTGAAAAAATATAAGCAGGGAGAGAAAAATCTTACCCTCAAGAGAATTACTGACAAGTGACATGATAAGATATGTATTAGATGTGCACTGAAGGGCCTCAAAAATACATCAACTGAGCCAGACACACTTCACAAAAATATTTTAGTAAAAAAATCTTAAGAGTACATATATAGAATCAGACGGTCTGAATAACATTCTGGTAAAAGGCCTGTATATTTAAAGGAAGTCATATACGCAAACAATGAATCATGGAACATAACACTACATCAAAAACTAATGATGATTAACATATGGTGATTAACATAATAAAATAAAATTTAAAAAATAAAGGAAGTTAACATTACAGGTCAAAAAATATTATAAACAAAAGTAAAAGACAACAATTAGGAAAAAATACTGCAACAAATATAACAGAAGAACAGTGTCTACAGAATATAAGGAATTCATATGAAGAACCCAAAGACATAAATGAACAGACAACTCATAAAAAAAGAAATACAAGTATCTTTAAACATGTAGAAAACAGGGAAACCAGTTGTTGCCCATCACATTAGAAAAAAAAACTGTAAATACTGTACTACTATTCAAATCTGAGGTGAGGTAAGCATTATCATACACTATTTATGACACTAAACTAGTTTGCTATAAACTAAAAGAACCTTTCTGGAGAACAATTTGGAAAGATATTTCTAAAAAATGTTTATAACCCAATAATTTCAAGAAATAATTTGAAATGTGGAAAGATCCTTGTACAAACTTGTTTCTCAATGTTTACTGTGATTAAGAAATACCTGTAAGGCCAGCACTAGGGAAGTTAAATAACTTACTAATCCATAAAATTATATATTATGCAGCTATTAAAAATGTTTGAAAAAACCAAATACAATGTGTAAAAAACCTGGATTGGATCCTGGATAACTAAACAGATAAATAAATATATTTGAGACAATGTTTATTATAAAATATATTTTGACATCTGATACAACTATGAAAATGTGAATAGGAACTATTTTACTAGGTATTATGCAATTAGTATTTTCTTACATGTGAAATTGGTATTATGATTATATAAGATAATGTATTACTCTTAGGAGATGAATGCTAAAGTATTTAAGGGTAACTATGATGTCTGCAACTTAGTTTCAAACAATCCAGCCCCCCACAACGTGTATATTTATATATGTATGTGTATATACACACATCCACAGAGAGAACAAATGTGTAATATCCTTTCATCTTTTCTGTGGGTTTAAACTTTTAAAATAAAAAATTTGGGGAAAATTTTATTAAGAGTTTGAACTGTCACGGGAAAAATTCCATGTTATTAAGCAAAAAGGTCAGCAAACACTTTTACTTTACACATGTCAACGATGTATATATATCAAGTACACACACAAAGAGGGAAAATATGCCAAAATGTTTACAGCAATTAGCCTCTGGGTGGCAGAATTACAGGTACACATTTTTCGCTTCCTTTAAACTGTCTACACATTTAATGTTTCATACAAAGACTACTAAGCATAACTATAATGAGCATAAAGAGGTAAAAACATAAATTTGCAAAGCTGGGGACCATGATCCAAGGAAAAGGGACTAAGTAAAGATTTTCACAAAAATAAAACAGAACATTACCTATAACCAGGAAGACCAGTTACATAACCTTGGGAAATATAGGGAAAGAAAGTCCAAGAGCAAACGTGACAAAATGTAGAGCAATGAAACACAACACAAACCACATACTTTGGCTTTTCCTCAGTCTCTTTTGGGGGTTTTGCTTCATGTCCCTCCCTGATCTCTAAATGCTGGTAGGCTCAGTGAGTCCTTGGAGCTCTTCTCCACCTTTACTCACCTCCTTAATGATCTTATCCAGACTCAGCTTTGAATATCATCCACATACTTATGACTCTGCAATTTAAACCTCCAGTTAGACCTTCCCCCTGAGCTCCATCCAGATTTGCCAACAATTGCCTCCAACTGTCCAATGAAAAGAGAGCTCAACATCAATACATCTAAACCTGACCTTCTCTTGCACTCTTGTTCATCTCCTCTAGCAGCAACTCCATTCTTCTAGTGCTGAAACCAAAAATGTGGTATCATTGTTACCTCCCTTTCCCTCATACTCCATATCCAATCAAAAAACCCAGAATCTCACCAATCCTGATCCACTTCTACTTTGGTCTAGCCAAAGGCATATGTTGCCTAAATTATTTCAGAGGGCGCCTGGGTGGCACAGCTGGTAGAGCGTCCAACTCTTGGTTCCGGCTCAGGTCATGATCACAGGGTCACAGGGTCAAGCCCCTCTCCAGGCTCCAAGTTCAGTGTGGAGTCGGCTTGGGGTTCTCTCTCCCTCTCCCCCTCCCACTCGTGTGCATACACTCTTCACTCTCTAAAATAAATAAATCTTTTAAAATAAATAAATACAGTAGTCTCCTAGTTGGTCTTCCTGCCTCTACCCTTGCTCCTCCTTCAGTATATTCTCCTCTTTTAGTTAAATGGTTACTTTTAGTTTTTATCTCAAACTTTAACAAGGCATAATCAACAAATAAAAATTGTACACTCTTCAGTCTATTCTTAATCCAGCAGCCAGAGTGATCCTATTAAAATCTTTTTTTTTTAAGATTTTATTTATTTGAGAGAGAGAGAATGAGAGACAGAGCATGAGAGGGAGGACGGTCAGAGGGAGAAGCAGACTCCCTGCTGAGCAGGGAGCCCAATGCGGGACTCGATCCCAGGACTCCAGGATCATGACCTGAGCCGAAGGCAGTCGCTTAACCAACTGAGCCACCCAGGCGCCCCAAAATCTTAAGTCAGATGATGCCATTCCTCTGTTCAAAACCCTTAAATGCCTTCCTATCTCACTAAGAGGAACAGCTGAATTCCTTACCCTGTCCTGTAAGGCCTTACATATTCTGGTTCCCCCTTTACTTCTTTGACCTCTTCTCCCACTTCTCTCCATCACTCTACTCCAGCCACACTAACCTCCTTGCCATTTCTCAAATATTCCAGACACACTCCTACCTGAGGGCCTTTGCACATGTGTTTATGCATGGGCTGCACTTATCCCAGGTAACAGCAGGCCTCACTTAAGAACTTTTAATCAAAAGTCACATCAGTGAAGCATTCCCAAAGTCGTCACCCTATCTAAACTCGGAGCTCCTCTGACATTTCCTATGCCCTTCTCTGCTGTATTTTTCTCTTCAGCCCTTATCAGTATCTAACATACCATTTACTTATTTATTATGTATTGCTATATCTCATACAAGAATGTAAGCTATATTAAGGTCTGATTTTTATTTCTTCTGATCCTTTTCATCTCCAAAATTCAACAGTGCTTGGTATATAGGAAATACCCAATAAATATTTGTAGAATATTAGATGAATCTGAAAAGGCCTCAAATAAATCAGATCACAGACAAAAAAAATAGTACTAAAGTTAAATTTTTTCCTACTGTCTAAAACTGATGGAAAAGAAAACAAAGGTTTAAGTACATTATTTAGAAATACAAAAGTAGCCAATAAAAGAACTAAAATAATTATTATAAAAAATTGGGAGTGTTTTGAGTTAAATCTTCATCTTTCATTATGGAATTCAATTGTCTTAATTTGACAAAACAAGAAATGGCAGTATAATGGTGTTAGCTTTACAACAGCATTGAGTGCTAGGAAGATACCCTCTCAAAGAAGTTAAAACACACTTAAACAGGTTGCCTCTGTGAAAGGGGACCAAGGATGGAAAAGGACCCTGCTTTTCATTATAAGCTCTTTTGCTTTTTATTTTTTTATTTTTATTTTATTTAAGTAGGCTCCACACCCAGCATGGAACACAGCATGGGGCCTGAACTCATGACCCTGAGATCCTGAGATGGAGACCTGAGTTGAAATCAAGGTCAGACACTTAACCGACTGAGCTACACAGATGCCCCATTAGCTCTTTTTTAAATAAATTATTTACATTACTCTGTTAAAAATATTTGACAGGTCTCATCAAAATTAAAAACCTGTTCTGTGAAAAACTCTCTGAAGAGGATGAAAAGACAAGCTATCAAGTAAGAGAAAATATTTGCAAACCACATATCCTACGAAGGGACTAATATCTAGAATATATAAAGAACTCTCAAAATACGATTTTTAAAAATCCAATTAGAAAATGGACAGAAGATATGAACAGACATTTTCTTGAAAAGGATGTACAGATGGCAAATAAGCACATGGAAAGATGTTCAACATTATTTGCCACTAGGGAAATGAAAATTAAAATGAGATTCTCACTACACACTCATCAGAATGGCCATAATAAAAAATAGTGACACCACCAAATACTGGTGAGAATGAAGAGAGACTGGATCCTTACACCGCTAGTTAAACCATAAAATGATACAGCCACTTTAGAAAACAGTTTGGCAGTTTCTTAAAAAAACAAAACATGCAACTGCCCACCTGGCCATTTATCCCAGATATGAAGACTTATGTTCACACAAAAACTAGCACACAAATGTTCAGAGCAGCTTTATTTGTAATAACCAAAAACCAGATCAACCCAGATTTCCTTCAACAGGTAAATGGTTAGACTGTGGTATATCCATACCATGGAACACTACTCAGCAATAAAAAGGAATGCAACAATCTGGACAGATCTTCCAGGAGTTATGTGGATCGAAAAAAGATTATTCCAAAAGGTTACATAATGTATGGTCCCATTTATATAACATTTTGAAATGACAAAATATCACAAACGAAGGACAGTCTTAATTAATGATCACCAGGGATTCACTAATGGTTATAAAAGGATAGCACTAGGAATCCTTGTAGTGCTGGAACCATTCAGTATGTTGCCCCTACTAGTAAGGGGCAACATAGTCTAGTTACACAAGTAACTAGACTTTATAAAAATTCACACACACGTATACAAGTGAAACTAGGGAAACCTGAATACATTCAGTGGATTTTATCACTGACATCCTGGTTATGATTTTATACTATTTTATACTATTGTTTTTCAAAACATTACCACTTGGGAAACTGGGCAAAGTTTACAAAGGATCTCTATTACTTCTTAAAACTGCATGTGAGTCTATAATCATCTCAATTTTTTAGAATGTTTAACAGGGAGGGGCGCCTGGCTGGCTCAGTTGGTGGAGCATGCAACTCGATCTTGGGGTTGTGAGTTCGAGCCCCACACCAGGTGCAGAAATTACTTAAAAATAAAATCTTTAAAAAAATAAGATGTGGGTGGCTGGGTGGCTCAGTTGGTTAAGCGACTGCCTTCAGCTCAGGTTATGATCCTGGAGTCCCGGGATCGAGTCCCACATCGGGCTCCCTGCTCAGCAGGGGGTCTGCTTCTCCCTCTGACCCTCTTCCCTCTTGTGCTCTCTCATTCTCTCTCTCAAATAAATAAATAAAATCTTTAAAAAAAAATAAAAATCAATAAAAAAATAAGATGTTTAACAGGGAAATAAGACAATCTATAGTTCTTTAGTATATTTTAGGATGCTCCATGTTTAGGATCATTGGCTTACATCAACTGAACACCAGATATGAGAGGAAGATTTTTTTGGAATTTTATGTAGAAAAGTTCACAAGAAGCTTTTTTCAAAATACTTGCATTAATGAATAAAATCAACATACATGTGTTCTGGAGAGCTTTCATTCTCTTGAAATCAAGTCCAAATCCTTTCTAGATTCATGGCCTTTGCACTTTCAATTCCCTGTCTGGAAAGCTCCTCCTCCCACATGGCACACTTCTCCCCAGCCCCGCAACTATGGCTAACAAATTCACATTTATAGTTTAGATCACATTCCTTAGAGACGCTTACCCCTATCACACAGATTAGGTTATATATTTTTCCTCCTTCTTTGCAATGATCACAATTGTAACTACATAGCTACTTATGTAATGATTTAACCTCTCCCTATTAAATTATAAGCTCCATGATGGCAAAGCCCCTTTAAAACACCTGCCACAGTGCCTACACACTTATTGAATGTAAGCATTCGAGGTCTTGTTTGTTTATTTGTTTTTTAGAGAAAGGGCAACACATTGATACAAAAGGGGAAAAGGAGCATGGGACTTCTCTAACAACACTGCTTCATTTACAATAAGGGGTATGCACACTTACTGTCCCCCCTGGTTCAAACCAACAGGACACAAACACATAAGCAAAGCACATGTTCCTAAAGAAGTACCATAAACTTAAATGCCTATAGAAAGCAAAACAAGGGGGCGCCTGAGTGGCTCAGTGGTTAGGCATCTGCCTTCGGCTCAGGTCATGATCCCAGGGTCCTGGGATCGAGCCCCACATCGGGCTCCCTACTCAGCGGGAAGCCTGCTTCTCCCTCTCCCACTCCCCCTGCTTGTGTTCCCTCTCTCGCTATGTCTCTCTCTGTCAAATAAATACATAAAATCTTAAAAAAAAAAAAAAAGGCAAAACAAGCTAACATAAATGAGTGAAGTGGCTAAGAAGAAAAGCAAAAGCACTACAATAAATGATGAATACTTGGCTTTATATTAGTGTCCATGTACAAGAGTCAATAGTGAATTATAGGGTCGATGACAGACCATAGCAGTCATGCCCATCTAAGCAGAGGTTAGCTGCTACTAACAGTTCCAGCCAATTATTAGCAATAATACAATAGCTGTATTACCTCTGGACTAGTAATGCCAGAAGCTGAAAATCCAAGTTCATGTAAAATTTCCCCATTTTAAAATTCTATCAATTAACTTAAATATATCTTACAACCAAGTGTGGGCCAAACAGAACCCACCTGCAGACCAAAATAAGCCCACCAATTTGTAGTTTTCTGAAGTATCCAACTGATGATTTGGGAGAAAAAATTTATGTGCAAACAGAGTATTAAATAGAATGCAAAAAAAAAGGACTTTTTTTTTTGGATAAAACCATACTCTTTCACCACCTCAACCTGACATTCTCCTCTCTGACTGCTGCCTTTTCTACTATGCCACCACAAGACCCGTGAACTTGTCTAAGTTCACTTTTGATCTTAGATTTTAGGCAGAAGACTAAGAAGCAGTGAACAGTAAAAAAGAAAGAGAAGGCACTTGAGTCAGGAGGGTTCAAAGCTCAGCTGTCACAAGCAATGTATGCTATAGCAAGTTATTTAACTTTTCAACCATCAGTTTTCCCCCTCTATGTAATGGAAATAATATAATGTCTTCACAGGATAGCTGCTTTAAGGATGAAATTAAATGGGACTATATGTCAAACATCCAATCTAGTGCCTAACAGAGGATAAACTCAATAAATGGACAATGTAAAACTACACATAAGACAAAGCAAAAATTCAACACTGTTTTAGGGTATGAATTAAACATTCTGGGTCTAAAACTGGTAAGGTAATTTAGTTGGTAGATAGAAAGCATGCCAAACAGTTTTGATGATACGTATCTAAATATTTTTTGATGATTTATTTCCTACTAATTAAGTCATATCTATGCCAAGAATGCTTATTTTGTTTTACCTGCACAAGATCACAATTTGAATAATACAGGTGTAAAAAATGTTATTACCTTCAAAAAAGAGATCCTAGCTATCAGTACTAATGTACTAGTTAATACAATTCTCAAATCCCACTTTCTAATTCACAAAAATAAGATTAATCCTTTTATCCTTGGGATGAGGTAATAGGGACAAATAAAAGAACTGATCCATTAATAAATTTATATAAATTCCTGCCAACACTAGTATACCTGCTTGTCCTGTTTGGCTGAGGTAACTGTTCAATGACCTGACTGATGGAACTACATGAGTCCAAATGAGAAGAATCCATAGGTTCTGAAAAAAATAACTGGATATTAGTATAAAAGGCATTTACCACCAAACTTCAATACAAGTTCAGAAATGTAGACAATACCAATCTAATCAGCTACATTAAAAAATCAACTTTTTGAGTGCCTACTATGCACCAGATATTGGGCTAAACCTCCTTATGTACATTTACCAAACCACATGTTTAGATCCACCCAGCTCCAACAAGAGCACTCTTGCAAAAGGGACCAATAGCTTTAAACACCTCACCTGCAGCTTTGTTTTCTTTCAGATGCTCATTGAACCCACTATTACTATCTCCTTGTTCTTCTCCAGCTGTTTGTTCAGGATTGGACACAACATCCTAGAAAATATACATATTTAATATCCCCACTATATACGAAATAATCCAAAATGAGGCATACTTTTTGTGAATGTGTTGATTTCATTTTTCCAACCAATTTTAATCCAAAAGATAGTGATCGCCTAAGTACTTATGTTTGCGGATTGGTCCTGATTAGATGAAAAATAATTTTTCCTCAGTCATTTCCAAACAAGGTATCACTCACCAACACAGGGTTCTCTTTGTGTGTCTGCAGATTAGGAAGGTGTCGGGATAGCATACTGAAGTGAGAACCAGAATCATCTTCTAGAACCTGGCTTTCAGGCTGAGAATCTTCAATTATCAGGCAAGGAGTGTCTTGCTGAGAGAAATCTGAATCCAACTGACTTCCAGTAGGGTCCATCTGCTCCCCTGGAATGAAATAACAAAAGATCAGTTCGGTGTAACCTACTAGCCTTCCTCACGCACTTTGAGCTTAAATAATGGGGCGGAAGTGCAAGAGCTAGGGAAAGGGACCAGTCTAGGGCTCCAATTAGATTATATTTATAATCGCTGCAAGCACTTTCCTATCATACCTCCCAAGGCCTGATTCCCTCGTTATTTACTATCAGCCTACCAATCCTTCTCTCCCTCTTCTTTTCCATCACCTTCCCCGTAGACACCCTTTCCTCTCCTTCCTCACCTCTTCTCTCCCCGCCTCTTTTTCCATCCCCCACAACTCTCCTTACGTCCTTCTGGCGCCTCTATGGCCCCCCAAAAGGCTGCTTTGTAATCTCTGTTCGCCAGAACACCCACAACCCTTTACGTTTCCTCAAGACCACCCAGCCTTCCCAGCTACTGCTTCCCCACCCCCTCCTCAGGGCCCTCCAACCCTTTCCCCGTCACCGCCGCCATGCTTGCCACCCCGCCCCCTCCGGTCAGCCATCCCTTCAGACCCGAAACCCAAGCCTTCAGAGCTCACTGAACCCCCACTTTTCTACAAACAGTACCAGGCATCCCGGCGGGAGATCACTCGCGCTGGAGCTAGAGGTCCCTGCACACTCCCCAGCTCCCTCCAGCTCGATCCCCAGGTCGCCGCTGTAGCCACCGCCGCCGCCGGCCGCGAACTCCCCCTTTTCCCGTCGCGTCACGCAGTATCGGCTCGCCCATTCGCTGCGGCTCCCCGCCACTCAAGAAACCCTGTGGATGATTGGTGACTGGGGCAGAGTGCCCCGCCCCACGTAAGAAAAAGGAACACCGCGGCGTGTTTCCATGGCAGCATGGACGTTGCAGGCCCTCCCCCTAGTATAGCCAGAGAATGACAGTATCCTTGAACCGAAGGGACCTTGAGAGGGCGTGAAATATATTCCCCTGCCTCTAGGACAATTGTTTGTACTACTCAGACATAAGAGAAAAGACCTGTTTTCTACAGTTCCAGCACCTGGAGACCTCATCTCTCACCCTCTTCCATAGAAAAGGAGAGGGTTCCCCGCTTTCTAATAAAAAGGCAAAGAGGATCCAGGATGCCTAGTACTTCAGAGCTGTTCAAAGTGAAGAAAGCGAGGATGCTTTGGGTTTTACCTGTGTCCATCAGGATTCCTTTATGTGGGCCTCTAACTGAATTCAAGGGCCTCACATTAAGTCTCCCCAGTTTGGG
Organism: Callorhinus ursinus; assembly: GCF_003265705.2. Taxonomy (NCBI): domain Eukaryota; kingdom Metazoa; phylum Chordata; class Mammalia; order Carnivora; family Otariidae; genus Callorhinus; species Callorhinus ursinus. Next base: position 10,252,008 of record NW_027397087.1, read on the forward strand.
GTTTGTTTTTTTCCTTTACATTGTCTGAGGGGTCAATAAAGCTTCCCCCCCCCCATTGCCCTTTCCAGTATGGAACACAGTTCGAGCTTCACATTTGCTCATCATTGTCCTATCTTTACATGAACTTGAAACCCAAGGAGACGATAGCCCCAGACATTTTTTTTGCACTTCCCCTTGAGAGAATTGAGCACAGTGATTCTCAGACTCCATGGTGAAGAGAACAGCTGCCACCCCTTTAACTAGATGACCTCAAAGATCCCTCCAAACCTTGAGAGTTTATGAACCTAAGTATGATACCAGGGTCTTACAGAGGGTGTGGCAGCTGTGACTTGTATTAATTAACTAGACACCATGAAGAGTATGTGTTTTGTTTTATTTAAGTGGTAGTTAGATCTGGAAAGGAATTCTAGCCAGAGAGGCTGTCAATAGGGAAAGCGCCTAACACACTGCCAAGCATATACATAGTAGGCATTCAATAGGAGGTAGTTCTTTCTCTGTACCCCAGGCTCAGAATGACTTAGGTACCATGATCCTCCAATCCTGTCCATGCCCAATTTAGCACTTCATATAGGCTAAGAGGAAGTAGAGCTTCCTATAAACCTTCCTATAAACCAGTCTTCTCCCTGCTGTTATAAATTACAGTGATCACATTTTTTAAGCCAACAAGCAAAGCATGTCATGTGAGTATACTTAACTTACAGAAACAAAAGGAGAGAATGTTTGAAATGAAACTGTCCTGAAAAATCTAGAATCTATTGTTGCTGTAATAGATTTAGGACACAGACGTAATTAGGGTCCCCGGAATGTTTTACTAGTGGAACAAAAATGCAATAGAACACACTGAGACACATCCCACTTCTTAATCTTGAAATCATTTATAATTGACTCCTCCTTTCCTCCACTCCTAATGCTGCAGAAGACCAGTGACCAAATAAATTTAATTCTAAAAGGACCAGGGCAGGTCAATATTAACAACACTAGGTAGACTAAGTGAATTCATCTGCTCACTTGTGAGGGCTCAACCAACCAGTTCCTATTGCGGGCAAATCTTGACCTCGATTCCCATAAAAATACCCCAAAAGTCACTATATTTTTGCTCTTTTCTGCTCTGCTATTGCATTTCCCCTCCCCAAGCAAGACATAAATAGACCCTCTTGATTATTTGAAAAGTAACCTTATGTGTTTGTTAAAACTCACAAAACTGTGCACTAAAAAAGCGTAAACTGAACCGCAATAAACATGACTAAAAATAAAATAAATAAATAAGCCTGAGCCATTCCCATTACTAAATAAAACTGTGAAGAAAAACTGTGAGGGGTGCCTGGGTGGCTCAGTGGGTTCACCTCCAACTTTTGATTTCGGCTCAGGTCATGATCTCAGGGTTGTGAGACCTAGCCCCACTTTGGGGCTCCGCACTGGGCCTGGAGCCTGCTTAAGCCACCACTACTTAAGCCTGCTTAAGATTCTCTCTCTGGGAAGAAAAGGGGAGTATGTCAGAGGGGGAGACGAACCATGAGAGATGATGGACTCTGAAAAACAAACTGAGGGTTCTAGAGGGGAGGGGGGGAGGGGGATGGGTTAGCCTGGTGATGGGTATTGAGGAGGGCACGTTCTGCATGGAGCACTGGGTGTTATGAACAAACAATCAATCATGGAACACTGCATCAAAAACTAATGATGTAATATATGGTGATTAACATAACAATAAAAAATTTGGAAAAAAAAAAAGATTCTCTCTCTGCCCTTTCACTCCCCTCACCTCCGTGCAAGCATGCGTGTGCTCTCTCTGTCAAAAAAAAAAAACACAAAAAACTGTGAATTCCTTGGTAGCCAGTGTAACAATTAAATTAATCATTAAATTACCCAGAAAGATTAGAAAATGCAAGCAGGATGGTTACCCGCTGAGACTGTGACTGATTGTGGTTAGGTGAGCCAAAGACCTTCGTTGACTCTAAGGCTGCAAAAGACCATCAGCTGGGCTACCTACCTGCAGGTACTTCTTTACCTATGCCACCTCAGACAGAGAGAAATCTAATTTACCTCTAAAGACAAGAAAATCCCATCAGACTTTATGTTAACTCACTTTAAAGTTTAATAAACCTCATTTTCAGAGATTTTTCTTTTAAGCATCTAATCTAAATCCTTTATTCTAGAGCTTAAAGCCATTTCCTCTCACATTGTCTTTAATTGGTAATTTTAAAACTTGGATAAATTTTCATAAGCCTGGAATCATCTCATCTGGTTCAGTTATCCTATAATTTATTTCAATCAATCAAACAATAAATATAAGTGCTATATACTTAGTTTGTTAGTCTTTTTCTGAGATCTTATTACATACTTCTCTAAGCAAAAGAACCCCAGATGGTTTAATCCTACCTCACAGACACTATTCACCAACCTTTAAATTTGCTTCTGGAAACTCAGTTGGGCGTTTAGTGGCAGAGAACTTTACTGAAGATATGACAAGTACTGAATTTAATAAAAAACTATTATATATCCCTTTTAAGCTGCAATATTAAAGTATTACATTTTTTTAAAGATTTTATTTATTTATTTGACAGAGAGAGAGAGACAGCGAGAGAGGGAACACAAGCAGGTAGAGTGGGAGAGGGAGAAGCAGGCTTCCCGCAGAGCAGGGAGCCCGATGCAGGGCTCGATCCCAGGACCCTGGGATCATGACCCAAGCCAAAGGCAGACCCTTAATGACTGAGCCACCCAGGCGCCCCTAAAGTATTACATTTTGACTTATATTTAACATATAGTTGATTCTGACCTCTAGGATGTCTTCTGTTGCCCTTGGACCTATACAATCATGTCCAGGCATATACCAATGATATAATTAACTAATAACATGTATTACATTTTTACTATGTGGCAGGTATTGTGCTCTGTTTTCCATTCATTCTCCCACCTGAAAGCTTCATACTCTCTGACGGTTACAGATGAGGACACTAAAGCTTAGAGAGATGAAATAATTTGCATAATGTCTTAGAGCTAGCAAGAGTCAGAATTTGAACACAGTCCCTAGTGTTCTAGGAATTCATAATAATTAAAATAATATGAAGAAAACAGAGGAGAAATTGAAAAGTTGTCAAATCCACATCCTTATGAAGCAGTTAAGTCAACAAAGAGGTGATGATATAATTAAAATGTGAAAGCAAATTGCTTAAGGTACTCAATACTTGCCTATGATACTATATTAACTTCCTAACACAAGACTGACAGACTTGGTACCTGCAACCCCAGCAGAGGAAGCAAGCCCACTGGTCTGTATCTTACCTCTATATAACTGCCTCCTGTTCATTTTAAGTAAACTTTTTATTTTGAAAAAAATTTCAGAGCAACAGAAAACTTGCAAAAATTATAACAAAAAATAGTAAAATGATCTCTCATAAACCTTTTCACCTAGATTCACACACTGTTAACATTTTGCCATAATACTCCTACTCAATTATTTTTTACCGTGGTAAAATATATATAACATGACATTTACTGTTTTAGCCATTTTTAAGGGTATGGTTCAGTGGAATTAAGTACATTCACATTGTTTGTTTATTAAAGATTTTATTTATTCATTTGTCAGAGAGAGAGAAAGAGCAAGCGAGCACAAGCAGGGGGAGCAGAAGGAGAAGCAGGGAGCCCGATGTGAGACTCAACCCCAGGACCCTCGGATCATGACCTGACACTTAATGGACTGAGCCACCCAGGCATCCCAGTACATTCACATTGTTATGCAACCATCACCACCATCCATCCCCAGAATTTTTTCATCTTCCCAAACTAAAACTCTGTACCCATTAAATACCTACTCCCCCATCCACCCTCCCACCAGCCCCTGGCAACCATCATGCTACTTTCCATCTCTATGAATTTGACAACTCTAGGTACCTCATATAAATGGAATCATACAATATTTGTCCTTTTGTGTCTGGCTTATTTCATTTAGCATAAAGTCCTCAAGATTCATTCATATTGTAATTTTAAAAGCATGTGTCAGAATTTCCTTCCCTTTTAAGGCTGAATAATTTTATATATACTATACTAACATAATATTATATAAAATACTAATATAGTATATATACTATACTAATATAAGTATTAGCATTTTCTGCCTCCTATCTTGTCAAATTTAATCTGAAGAGTTTAACTCCACTAGGAACCACTTACTTGAAAACAGAAACAGAAAGTTGTGGTATGGGGTTGGGGGTGTGGGGGGAGGAGTGGAGTCCTTGTCTATCTGAATACTGATGGAGCTCTGCCATCCTTCCCCTGGTTTATTCCTCTTTTCCCAAAAGTATTCAAATATACATGTCCCGGTAGCATCTCCTCTCCATTTTACGTCTCCATCAAGCTCCCAGGCTTTCTGTTTTCCTTCCCTCCAAACTGTGCTCTCTCCATACCATAACTCTGTAATCCTTTGCAATCTGACTTCAGCCTCCATAAACCTAGTACCTAGCACAATTCCAAGCACAAAGCAGTTACTCTAAAAAGGTTTGTTAATAACCGATTCTGACAATTTCTTGTCATATCACCTCATTAGCTTTGACCTTTACAGTGTAGGATGGTGTTGCTGATTCCCTCTTTCAAATTCTCATTCTGTGATTCCAGGCTCTCCTCCCTCTCAACTTTCCTTCCAATCCATAACTCCCTGGAATCTGGTACTACAGGATGAGAATTTAGAGTGGTACCAACCTGCCACAACATGGATGGAACTTAAAAACATTCTGCTAAGTGAAATAAGCCAGACATAAAAAGACAAAAATTGTATGATTCCACTCACGTGATGTACCTAGAGTAGGCAAACTCGTAGAAATTGAAAGTAGAATAGTAGTTTCTGGAAGTTGTGGGGAGGAAGGAAAAGGGGAGTTATTGTTTAATGGGTACAGAGTGGCAGTTTGGGAAGATGAAAGAGTTCTGGAGATGTATAGTAGTGATGGTTGTGCAAGGTGAATGTACTTAATGCTACTGCACTGTATGCTTAAAAATTTCAAATGAGGGCGCCTGGCTGGCTCAGTTGGGGGATCGTGCAATTCTTGATCTTGGGGTTGTGAGTTCCAGCCCCACATCGGGTGTAGAGATTACTTAAAAAAAAATAAAATCTTTTGGGGCGCCTGGGTGGCTCAGTCGTTAAGCATCTGCCTTAGGCTCAGGTCATGATCCCAGGGTCCTGGGATCGAGCCCCACATGGAGCCCCACATGGAGCCCCACATGGAGCCCCACATGGAGCCCCACATGGAGCCCCGCATCGGGCTCCCTGCTCCGTGGGAAGCCTGTTTCTCCCTCTCCCACTCCCCCTGCTTGTGTTCCTGCTCTCTCTGTCTCTGTCAAATAAACAAATAAATAAAAATTAAAAAAATAAAATCTTTTAGTAAATCTTTTTTAAAAAATGTTTAAAATGGTAATGTTTATATTATATGTATTGTACTACAATTTTAATTAAAAGTTTTTTTAAGATTTTATTTATTTGTGAGAGAGAGAGAGAGCACAAGCAGGCAGAGGGAGAAGGAGGCTCCCTGCTGAGCAGGGAGCCCGATGATGTTGATGATGCGGGGCTCCATCCCAGGACCCTGGGATCATGACCTGAGGCGACTTAACCGACTATTTTAAAAGTTCCCTATTTTAAAAGCTCTTCAATGAGGGCACCTGGGTGGCTCAGTCAGTTAAGCATCCAACTCTTGATTTTGGCTCAGGTTGTGATGTTGGGGTTGTGGGATGGAGCCCCAAGTCAGCTCTGCCATGGGCATGGAGCCTGCTTGGGATTCTCCCTCTCCCTCTCCCTCTGCCCTGTCCCCACCAACCCCACGCACGTGCATGTGCTCTCTCTGTGTCTCTCTCCCTCTGAAAAAAAAAAAAAGTTTTTTAATGAGACAACACAAAATTTCAGTATTTAAAGATGTACACCTAGGTCATAAAAAATAATAATAACAAAGAAACTATATGATTGCAATAAAAGTCAGGACTAGGGGTTAATTTTAGAAGGGGTAACGGGGTTTTAACTCTTTAAGAGGCAAGTGAGGTGCTTGGAAATGTCCCATTTTTATTACCAGGGGCAATAACAGGTATACAATTTATAATTCATACCTTTTTTATATTTTATTCATTTTTATGTGTCTTATATTTCACAATGAAGATGACTTAAAACAAATAAATGTCATTCATGCTAAAACTAGCAACGGGGGGGCCCCTGGGTGGCTCAGTTGGTTAAGCAACTGCCTTCGGCTCAGGTCATGACCCCAGGGTCCTGGGCTGCCTGCTCAGCTGGGAGTCTGCTTCTCCCTTCGACCTCTCCCCTCTCATGCTCTCTCTCTCTCATTCTCAAATAAATAAATAAAATCTTAAAAATAAAACTAGCATCTCCCTAAAATGTATTGAATTATACAAACAGAAAGTAGTATGTTTGCAGTGAAAAAAATTTGGTATTCACCAACCTAACCAAGTGATTCCAGTTAACATCACCAGTAATGGGGTAAAATACCATTATGGGTCACTTGATATGATGCACTGAGAAGGACATAATGTCACTTTAATTGTATTCCTGCCAAAAATTCAATACCTGAATCTGACCCTGAGGAGATATCAGATAAGCCTAAATTGATAGATGCTGTACAAATAACTAGCCCATAGTCTTCAAAGAGAGACACAGGAAACAGAGAGAGAGAGAGACATGCCAAGATCAAGAATGACAAAAAAAGATTGAGGAACTGATCCAGATTTCAGCAGATTAAGGAGATAAGACTCGGGCGCCTGGGTGGCTCAGTTGGTTAAGCGACTGCTTTCGGCTCAGGTCATGATCCTGGAGTCTCAGGATCCAGTCCCGCATCAGGCTCCCTGCTCAGCAGGGAGTCTGCTTCTCCCTCTGACCCTTCCCCCTCTCATGTGCTCTCTCTCTCTCTCTCTCAAATAAATAAATGAATAAAATATTAAAAAAAAAAAACGAGGTAAGACTCAAAACTGTCAAATGCAACTTGTAATCCAGAACCAAACCCTGGACAAGAACCTGGTTTTCCTTCTGCCATAAAGTACTCTAATGGAAGCATGGATGATAGCTGAATAAGGTCTGTAGATCATATAATAGTATTGAATCAATGTTATTTTCCTGATCTTGATGTGAAAGAGAAAAAGAAAGGAAGGAAGGAAGGAAGGAAGGAAGAAAGAAGAAAAGTGAGTGATACTGAGTTAGGAAAGGGTTAAGGTATGGAAGGGAGAGATAGGGGGCCCCTGACTCCAATCTGAAACTCTTCCTGGCAGGCAGAAGTATTAAGACAGAGAAGGGAATAGACCAGACCACCAGGCCCTGGATGTTAGGGAGTATTGTTCTTCCTCGGCTACAATGTAATCACAGAAAATGACCAGACCTCAAAGGAGTAAATCAGTAAGGGGATTATCAATAGTCCCTGCTCAAACTAAGCCAGCACAAGAATCTCAAGGCCACAAGCTTCCTGGTCAGGTTTTCAATAAAAGACCGGTCCTAAAAACCCTCAGTGGCAACCCATTCGGGACCCCTCTCACTCTAGAGTTTTTTCTTTCCTTTCTGCTCTCACCTTCACTTAATAAACTGAGCACCTGGGTGGCTCAGTCGTTAAGCGTCTGCCTTCGGCTCAGGTCATGATCCTGGAGTCCCGCCATCGAGCCCTGCGTTGGGCTCCCTGCTCTGCGGGGAGCCTGCTTCTCCCTCTCCCACTCCCCTTGCTTGTGTTCCCTCTCTTGCTGTCTCTCTCTGTCAAATAAATAAAATCTTAAAAAATCTTAAATAAACTACACTTCACTTCACCCTTTTCTGTCCACAAGATTCATTCTTCGATTCTGTGAGACAAGAACCTTGCAATCCTGCAACAGTACCAAATTATCCAAGACTGGACCTGAGCAGGGGTGGTACTAACCAAAACTACAAGAAAAGTTTACCTGCATCCAACATAGGAATAGGATGAGGGCAAGAAAAGGAATACTCTTAGAGCCTTTGGAAACTTCCAGGAATGAGAGCCAGGATGGTAGTAGATGAGAAAAGTCATCTTGCAGATTAAAACAAAAACGAAAAAAAATTGCTATTCCTGAACTCTTAAGTCCCAATGGGGAGAATGTTCTGGAGCTGAGAAATATAAGAAGAAAATAAAACACTTCAGTGGCCAAGGACACCACGCTGATTCCTATTCACCCATGAGTGGCTGAACCATGAAATGTTTACTCATCCTCTGAGGTAAGTGTGTGTGTATATAAAATCATATACATGGTGCCAATTGTATCCTACGCCCCATATCACTATGCCATATCGCCCTTCATTCCATTCTAGGTCACTTCACCCATCTCCCCTCTGTACTTTTAAAAAAATTATTATTTTTAAATATTTTATTTATTTCAGGGGTTGGGGAGGAGGGTCAGAGGGGGCGGGAGAGGAAGGAGGAAAGAATCTCATGCAGACTGCACTGAGGGTAGAGCCTGACAGGGGCTCCATCTCACATCCCTGAGATCATGACCTGAGCTGAAACCAAGAGTCGGATGCTTAACCGACCGAGCCACCCAGGCACCCCTTTAATTATTCTTTTAATTCCAGTATAGTTAACATACAGTGTTAAATTCGTGTCAGGTGTACCATATAGTGATTCAACAATTCTGTACATTACTCAGTGCTCATCAAGATGTGTACTCTTAATCGCCTTCACCTATTTCCCCAACCCCCCTCCCACCTCCTCTCTGATAACTGTTTGTTCTCTATAGTTAAGAGTTTGTTTTTGTGGTTTGTCTCTTTTTTTCTGTTATTTTATTTCTTAAATTCCACATGAGTGAAATCATATGGTATTTGTCTTTCTCCAACTGACTTATTTAGCTTAGCATTATACTCTCTCGCTCCATCTATATTGTTGCAAACGGCAAGATTTCATTCTTTTTTATGGCCAGGTAATAGTCCATTGTATATATATATACTTCTTCTTTATCCATTCATCTATCGATGGACACTTGGGCTGCTTCTATGATTTGGCTATTGTAAATAATGCTGCATTAAACATAGGGGTGCATATATCTTTTCAAATTAGTGTTTCATATTCTTTAGGTAAATACCCAGTAGTGGAATTACTGGATCATATGATAGTTCTATATTTAGTTCTTTGAGAAACCTCCATATTGTTTTCCACAGTGGCTGTACCAGTTTGTATTCCCACCAACAGGGCATGAGGGTTCCTTTTTCTCCACATCCTCATCAACACTTGTTTCTTGTGTTTTTTATTTTAGTCATTCTGACAGGTGTGAAGTGATATCTCATTGTGGTTTTGATTTGCATTTTCCTGTTGATGAGTGATGTTGAGCATCTTTTCATATGTCTGTTGGCCATCTATATGTCTTTTTTGGACAAATGTCTGTTCATGACTTCTCCCCATTTTTTAAATTGGATTATTTGGGTTTTTTGGTGTTGAGTTTATAAGTTCTTTTTTTTTAAGATTTTATTTATTTGTCAGAGAGAAAGAGAGAGAGAGTGCACACAAGCAAGGGGAGCAGCAGACAGAGGGAGAAGCAGGCTCCCCGTGAGCAAGGAGCCTGATGTGGGACTCCATCCCAGGACCCTGGGATCATGACCTGAGCTGAAGGCAGACGCTTAAACAACTGAGCCACCCACATGTCCCATATAAGTACTTTATATATTCTGGATACTAACCTTTAGTTGGATATGTCATTTGCAAATATCTTCTACCATTCAGTAGGTTGCCTTTTTGTTTTGTTCATGGTTTCCTTTCTTGTGCAAAACCTTTTTATTTGGACATAGTCTCAATAGTTTATTTTTGCTTTTGTTTCCCTTGCTTCAGAAGCTAGAAAAATGTTGCTCTGGCCCATGTCAGAGAGATTACTGTCCATAAAAATCCTCTAGGATTTTTATGGTTTCAGGTCTCACATTTAGGTCCTTAATCCATTTTGAGTTTATTTTTGTGTATGGTGTCAGAAAGTGGTCCAGTTTCAATCTTTTGCATGTAGCTGTCCAGTTTTCCCAGCACCATTTATTGAAGAGATTTTTTTCCCATTGCATATTCTTGCCTCCTTTGTCAAATATTAATTGACCATACAATCATGGTTTTGTTTCTCCTCTGTGCTGTCTTAGATAGGGTTGGATCCCAAAGGCTGATCTAGGCTATGCTAGTGTGCTAGCATAGCACACCAGTGTGCTAACTAGTTAGCAAGAACTACAGTAACACATTTTGGCCCTGTTCACATATAAGCCCATCAATATAGGAAGTCTCATGAACCTGAAGCCAGAAACCCATAGCCCTGACAAGAAATTTCTTTACAAACTCTAGTTCATTTATTAATTTCAAATCAGTTATGTGTAAGACACCATTCTGGCTCCATGGTGGTAGTGGAAGAAGAGCAATGTATAAAGATGATAAAGATATAATTCCCATGGCGTGCCTGGGTGGCTCAGTCGGTAAAATCTGACTCTTGATTTCGGCTCAGGTCATGATCTCAGAGTCATGAGACTGAGCTCTGCCTCAGGCTCCACGTTCAGCGGGGAGTCTGCTTGAGATTCTCTCTCTCCCTCTCCCTCTGCCCCTCCCCATATGCCACACCCTCTCTAAACTAAATAAGTAAATCTTTTTTTTTTTTAAAGAGTCCATTCATTTATTTGACACAGAGAGAGAGAGAGCACAAGCAGGGGGAGTGGCAGGCAGAGGGAGAAGGAGAAGCAGGCTCCCCCCCAAGCAGAGAGCCCAACATGGGGCTCGATCCCAGGACCTGGGATTATGACCCGAGCTGTAGGCAAATGCCTAACCGACTGAGCAACCCAGGCACCCTAAATCAGTAAATCTTTTTAAAAAATGATATCAGTCCCACATTTAGGAAACTTATAATTTATAGAGAGCATAAGACATGTATACAAATAACTATAATACAAGATACAATAAAAGTGCTGTAGGAGTTCAGAGAGGAAAGAAATCAAAAGTAATAGTTTTAATCATATTTATAATGAATATTTATTGAGCACTTACTATGTTTACCTTGCTCCTTTTTTGATCTCATCCAGCCTCATTGCTATAAATGTCATCTCTAGGTTAATGACTCCCAACTTTATATCTTCAGCCCAGACCTCTCTCCCAAATCCCAAACTTATATATCTAACTGCCTATTCAGTATCTCCATTCGGATGTTCAAATGACATCTCAAACTCAATATGCTTAAAATTTACTCATTTTTTCTATTAAACCTGCTCCACTTGCAACCTTCCCCATCCAGTGATGGGGATGAAACTTCATCCTTCCTGTTGCTTATAACAAAAAGCTTGGAGATATTCTCTTTCTTTTTAATAGAAAAAGAAAATAAATAATCCATGTACTTATCAACCAACTTCAACAATTATCAACAAATATCCAGTCTTGTTTCATCCAATTTCCCACCTCTTTCCCAACTGGTTATTTTTAAGCAAATTCCAGATATCATATAATTTCATCCATAAATACTTGTATTTGTGTGTAAAATACAGAGAACCTATTAAAAATATCATTAACATATACAAAGAAAATTAACAGTAATTTCTTAATGTTACCAAACATGTAGTGTTCAAATTTCTCCAATTGTCTCTCTCTCATTTTTTTTTTGCAATTCCAAAACAAGATTTATACGTTGCATTTGGATGATTCTTTTCTTAGCTATCTTTTATTTATTTATTTTTTAAAGATTTTATTTATTTGAGAGAGAAAGTACATGAGGGGGGGGAGGGTCAGAGGGAGAGGCAGACTCCCTGCGGAGCAGGGAGCCCGATGTGGGACTCGATCCTGGGACTCCAGGATCATGACCTGAGCTGAAGGGAGTCGCTTAACCAACTGAGCCACCCAGGCGCCCTATTTATTTTTTTTTTTAAAGATTTTATTTATTTGACAGAGAGAGACACAGTGAGAGAGGGAACACAAGCAGGGTGAGTGGGAGAGGGAGAAGCAGGCTTCCCACGGAGCAGGGAGCCCGATGCGGGGCTCGATCCCAGGACCCTGGGATCATGACCTAAGCCGAAGGCAGACCTTAATGACTGAGCCACCCAGCCGCCCCATTTCCTGAGATTTATATATTTATTGATGAAACATTTGTTTCATCATTTGTTCTGTAAAATTTCCAGCACTGTGGATTTTTTTTATTGCATCCCCATGGTGTCATCTGATGTACTTCTTTATCTTGTCTTATTTCCTATGAATGAACAGTTAGATATAGAGTTGTTATGATTTATGCTCCATTTTTTCTTTTTAGGCAAGAATACTTCGTGAGTGCTATCACTTACTTCCTATTGCATCTTTTTTTAAAATTTAAATTCAATTAGCCAACATATATAGTACATCATTAGTTTCTTCCTATTGCATCTTATCAGGAGACATATAACATCTGGTCGAATGTATTTTTGCTTTGTTATAATTGATAAATAGGCTCAAATGTTATTATCTTTTTACTTGATAGTTTAGCAGTCATTGGTAATCATTACCTAGGTGCATTATTTCACTAAGAGCTGCAAAATAGTGATACTCTATTATAACATTCTGTCATTTATTAGCTGGAATTCTTTTATAAATAAGAATGTTTCCTTCATCAAATATTTGATTACCTAAGGAAAGGCAGAATAAATGCTTGATTCTTTCTTTTGATTTGCTAGTTTTCAAATTAATGACTTGAGGTGCTCTACATAATAGAGAATAGTTCTCCAAATGATGAGTCCTTAACATACTCCAAAGATGACCAATGAGGTTTTTTTAAGTCTTTTTTTTTTTTTTTAAGATTTTAGTTATTTCACAACGAGATAGAGAGAGCCAGAGAGCACAAGCCAGGGGTATGGCAGAAGGAGAGGAAGAAGCAGGCTCCCTGCTGAGCAAGGAGCCCAACGTGGGGCTCTACCCCAGGATCTTGACTTGAGCCATAGGCAGATGCTTAACTGACTGAGCCACCCAGGTGCCCCTGACCAATGAGATTTTTGTTTTTAGTCTCACTATGAAGTCATGGATTTTAACACATTTAGTATATTCAAGACATTGAAGTTATTGCTCATTTTAAAATGCATATCATCACATTTTTGGACTGTGGAAATACCTTCAGATACGCTCCAGAGTCCTTTTGACATGATTCCAGTGGTCTTTAGTAGCTTTCTTGTTTTCTGTTGTAATAAGATGTTCCAGGTTCATCTTGTTCATTTCCTGCTCCAGATCTGGAATCAGATGCTTCTTTAAGAAGCCTTGGTTCATTTTAGTAGTAAATGACATTTAGAGACCACAATTTGGATGGTTGGAAAGCTTATTGCTAACATTGGATTGGTCATTGTTTTGCTTTTTCCAATTAAATTTTAGGATTTCAGGGATTTTACCCAAGTTCTTGATTTTATATTTGTATCTCTCTTATGATCAACATCTTGGTTCTTGATAACGTTAACATAATTTGTTTTATTCTGTTCTCTCTCTCTGACTCTCTCTCTGTATATATATAATCTGTTTCAGAAAAAATAATGAAAATTATTACTAATGAGACAACTAATGAAAAAAGTTTAACATTTCTTTGCAGTTTATTTTTTTTCCTTAGGGTACATCTCATTAAAAATGTACAGTTAAGTCTTATGCTACAACATGGATGAATCTTGAAGACATTATGCTAAGGGAAATAAGCCAATCACAAAAAGACAAATACTGTATGATTCCACTTATATGAGGTACTTATACACCTTATATAATTATCTAGAATAGTCAGAATCATAGAGGCAGAAAGTAGAATGGTGGCTACCAGGATCTGGGGGGAGGAGGAATAGGGAGTTGTTACTTAACAGGTATAGAGTTTCTGTTTTACAAGATAAAAAGAGGAATAGAGATGGATGGTGGTGATGGTTGCATAATATAATGAATATATTTAGTATCACTGAACCATACACTTAAATTTGGCTATAATGGAAAAAAATTGGCTATAATGGTATATTTTATGTGTATTTTACAATAAAAATTTTTGAAAAAGGTACAGTTAAATTATTGTATTTTAGAGTCATTTGAAATAATTCTACTAATTTAATACGGTGAGGTTAATTTATTTCATTTTGTTTTTTATTTTTAGTGACTATTTGATTTTTTTATTGAGATTAAATACAATGAAATGTACAGCTCTTACTTGTATAATGTAATGAGTTTTGATAAATGCACACATCTGTGAAACCTATGTATCAATCAAGATATAAAATATTTTCATCAGAGAGTGGCAACCATACTTTCATGGCAACCATATTCTGATTTCTACCATCATAGATTAGCTTTTCCTGGTTAATAATTTTAATGTAAATGGAATCATCTAGTATGTAGTCTTTTTTTTAAGATTTTATTTATTTATTTGAGAGAGAGAGAGAGCACAAGCAGGGTAAGGAGCAGAGGGAGAAGCAGGCTCCCTGCTGAGCAGGGAACCCGATGAGGAACTCGATCCCAGGACCCTAGGATCATGACCTAAGCTGAAGGCAGACGCTTAACCGACTGAGCCACCAGGCATCCTAGTATGTAGTCTTTTATATTGAGCTTCTTTCACTCAACCTAGCAGTTTTGAGATTCATCCAAGTCATTGCATGCATCAGTAGTTCATTCTTTTTTACTGCTCAGTAGTATTCTATTGTATATATTTTCCACCATTTTGTTTATCAGTTCTCCTATTGATGGATATTTGAGTTATTTTAAGACCGTTATAAATAAAACTGCTGTCAATATTCGTAAATAGATCTTTCATGAACATATGTGTTCATTTCTCTTGTGTAGATATCTAAGAGTGGAACATCTGGGTCACAGGATAGGTATTTGCTTAACTTTGTAAGAAACTGCCAAACTTGGGGAGCCTGGGTGGCTCAGTTGTTGGGCGTCTGCCTTCGGCTCAGGTCATGATCCCAGGGTCCTGGGATCGAGCCCCACGTCGGGCTCCCTGCTCTGCAGGAGGCCTGCTTCTCCCTCTCCCACTCCCCCTGCTTGTATTCCCTCTCTCCGTCTTTCTCTCTCCGTCAAATAAATAAATAAAAATCTTAAAAAAAAAAATCAGAAGGTCTCTGATACGGAAAACAACCTCAGTTTAAAAAAAAAAAGAAACTGCCGAACTTTCCAAAAAGTTGTATAATTTTATACTCCAACTAACAACATGTGAGAAATTCACAATTTGAATTTAATGAGTTCAACAAACATGTATGTGTGTTTGTGTGTGTGTAGCCACCACTACAATCAAATATAGAACATTTTCACCACCCCAAAAAGTTCCCTTGAACAGCCATCACAAGTTTTTTTGTGGACACATGTGTTTTCATTTCTCTTCGGTAAATGTCCAGGAGTGGAACTACTAAGTCATAGGATAGGTATTTGTTTAATTTTACAAGAAACTCACAAATAGTTTTCTAAAGTGGTTATCACATTTTATACTACTATTAGCAGTGTATAAGAGTTCTATTTGTTCCACGATCTTGCTAACATTTGGTATTATAGGTCTTTTAACTTTTGCCATTTTGTGGATGTTAAGTGATAGTGCACTGTGGTTTTAATTTGTATTTCCCTAGGACTAAGGATAAACACTTTTTCCTGTACTTATTGGCCATTTGTGCATCTTCTCTCATGGCAATCCACTCAAATTGTCCACTTTATAATTGGGTTATCTTTCTTTATTGATGTGTAGATTAAAAAATATACTCTGAATCAAGTTATTTGTCAGATTGGTCATTTTGAGTTAATTTTGGTTCATACTTCTCTAAAACATTTATATTTCAAAGTCAAATCTACAAAATAAATTAAATTTTTAAAAGTCTTCTTCTCTCCTCCTCTAAGTAACTTTTTTTTCTTTTTAAGTTTTTGGTTTATCTTTGTAGTCATCATTTTATTTCTCATTCTTCATTTGATCAGACAGGAAATCACATTGGCTCTACCTTTAAAATACTGTGTGTCTAGAATCTCACTGATGCTTACCATCTCCACTGACATCACTCTAGTCTGAGTTACATCATTGCTCACCCAGATTACAGCAAGATCCCTGAGAGACTTCCCACTGTAACCCTTACAACATCTACAGTCTATTCTCCACACAGCAGCCAAAGTGATCCTATAAAACTCTAAGTCAAACTACATAACTCCTCTGTTTAAAAGCTTGCATATGTTCCCCATTTCACTCAGAGAAAAAAACAAAGTCCAACAATGCCTATAAGGAAGGCCCTATGGGGGCGCCTGCGTAGCTCAGTCAGTTAAGCGTCCGACTTTTGATTTCGGCTCAGGTCATGATCTCAGGGCTGTGAGGTTGAGCCCTGCCTCAGGCTCCACACTCAGTAGGGAGTCTGCTTGAGATTCTCTCTCTCCCTCTCCTTTTGCCCCTCCTCCCCTGACCCCCATGCTCACTCATGTGCTCTCTCTCTCTAAAATAAATAAATCTTAAAAAAAGGGGAGTGCCTGGGTGGCTCAGTTGGTTAAGAGTCTGCCTTCTGTTCAGGTCATGGTCCCAGGGTCCTGGGATCGAGCCCCATGTTGGGCTCCCTGTTCAGTAGAGAGTCTGCTTCTCCCTCTCCCTCTCCCTCTGCCCCTCCACCCATTTTTCCTCCCCTTCGCTCTCTCAAATAAATAAATAAATAAAATCTTTTTTTTTTCTTAAAGGAAGGCCCTATATAATTTGGTCCCTACTATCCCCCTGGTCTCATCTCCTCTTCTTGCTCTTACTCCTCCACTCCAGCAACCATGGGCTCCAGATATTCCTTGGATGTACCAGGCACACTGCTACTTTGTATTAGCCTCTCTTTCTACAAGACTCTTCTACCAGATATCCAAGTGGCTATCTCCCTTACTTTCTTCAAGTCTGCTCAAGTTTCATATTCTCAATAAGACCTAGCCCATTTAAAACTGCAACCTCAGGACACCTGGGGGCCTCAGTCAATTGAGCGTCTGCTTTTGGCTTGGGTTGTGATCCCAGGGTCCTGGGATCGAGTCCCA